>NW_027397077.1:46079087-46292776 GCF_003265705.2 Callorhinus ursinus | reverse complement strand
GAATTGTGAAGATCAGAATTGTGAAACGCACAATAGCTTCCTCCTACCTCAGGGCCTTTGTGCTGGCCCTTCTGCAGGTCTCATTCAGGGGGCCTCCTTGGAGCCCTCCTTAACCATCTCTCTCAGCTAGCCCACCCTGTGTTTTCTTCACAGCACTTGGCCTCCATCTGAAGTGAGTGGCCCTAGCTGGGTGTTTATGTGTTTACTGGCAGCCCACTCCAGGCTGCTCATGACCCAATCCCCTAGAATAGCGCCTGGCACAGAGTAAGTTCTCAACAAAATGTTATAATGTGGACAGATGAATCTCTAGAGAGTGCAGCCAAGCCCTTCTGGGGAGCAGGAGAAGGATCACCCCGGAGGACCCCCAGCCCCATCCCTACTACAGAGGCAGAAGGCAAAGTCACTCTCCACCCTCCTTCTCCTGTGGAGCCTCCCAGAAGGTCCCTCCTGCAACAGCAGCCCCAGCCACATAAACAACACCTCCTGCCCCTCTCCGGCTTCTGAAGGCCACGGCAAAGTTGGAGGCAGGTCCTGTCCCACTGTTTGTAGACGGGGACAAGGCCCAGGTGCAGGGCCACAGCCTAGATCTCTTCCTGCACAGCCTCAAGCCACAGGGTCCACCAGCCCTGCTAACTGGCCAGTCCGAGCCCCTACAGCTACATGGGTGTGCTCACTCCCCCTCCCCGAGCGCTCTACCACCCCCATCCCCTCCGGGCTTCCCAATTACCCATCGCCTCTCCCTTTGAGTCCTCACCCAGGGGCCCCTTGGCCCTCTGAAACTTCCCCAAGGGGGTCCTCTGAGGCTGCGCCCTGAGCGGGAAGGGGTCGCTCCCGGAGGAAGGGGCAGCGACAGGTGGGTCCCGGTCCAGCTGTGGGGATGCGGGTGGAGGTCCCGATCACCTCCCGGCTCTCCCGCAGCTGTCTCGGGAAGTCACTAGATGCACCCGGGCTCTGAGAGCTCCCTGCCGGGGAGGGGCTGTAGGTGCGGCGGAAGCCAGGGGGCGTCCCTGGAACGGTGGTCCCAACCGCGGCAGAGGGAGAGCCCCGCGGTAGGGCTTCAGGACGCGCGGCGACGGGGCTCCCCTTCCAGGTGTGGCGGGATAAGGTTCCCTCCTTACCTGAGGGCCCCGGGCCGTGCTCAGGCCCCGCCGCCCTGGCTGCTCATCCGCCACCGCAGAAGGCGCCGCCGACCCGGCACAGGCCCCGAGACTCCGGCCTCCAGCCTTCAGCGCCCCGGGCGGGCGGCGGGGCCAGGGAGCGTCGCGCAAGAGCCGCCGGCAGCCGGCTCCGCAGGAATCGGGGGACGGCGGGAAAGGGAAAACGCGGTCAGCGCGCCGGGCCCACCGGCCCCCAGGACGGCATGCAGCCTTTCCCGGCAGCGGCGACCAGAAGGAAGGCGCGTCCTTTTCGTTCGGCCCAAACTGCGAAAACAGCCACAGCCCCTACTTATAGCACTCAGGCCCGCCCCCAGGCCCCAGTAGCCTATAGAAATGGAGCTACACCAAAAAGAGGGCGCAAGCCGCGGAAGAAGCCAATCAGATCCCTAAGAGGCGGGGCGACCCGCTGCCCTCTTAAAGAGACAGGAAGCTGGCACTGCGGGGGAGAGAAGGAGCTTCGGAGTAGGGAGGCTGCTGCGTACCCTGAAGGCGGCAGGATCGCGGACCCGAGAGCTGAGGACGCTGCCGCCTCTTGGCCCCCGCGCCTGCCAGCTGTCAGCAGCTGTCAACGAACCCTCTCGCTCCAGCCTGCGCTCCTCCTCCCGGGCCCGGCCGCGGCCCGACGGTCCAGGGAGGAGCCTCCGCGGACCGCCCCCTCGCGTGCCCGCCGCCTCGGGCGCCCCGCTGCGGCAGTCGGGGGGGGGGGGGGGGGGGGGGGCTCCCCGTGGGGGGGTGGCCTTTGGGCACCTGGCTGAGGAAGGAAGGGTAGGGACAACCCCTCCCCCGGAACGACGCGTTTCCACAGCACGCCACGCTGCCTCCACGTCCACCATCAAAGCGCACTGGCATCCGGGTTTCAGGCACTAATTTTCACAACAACCTTGCAGGGCGGTTATTATTAGTCGCCTTTTCAGAGGAGGAATATGCGGCTTAGAGACGTTAAATAACTTGCCCAAAGCCACACAACTAGGAAGTGGCAAAGCCTAGACGCGGGGGGTTTGAACCGCCCCTCCTCTCATCTCTAACGTCGACGGTTCTTCAGGCAACTTCCTCTGGGAAGCCTTCCGTGATTGCCCCATCCTTGCGCTTCTGACATCTATGGCTGTGTTCACAGCGGGCTCTCCTTACTCTGGCCCTGCAGGGTACCTCCCGCGTCTGAGTCCTCCTCTCCCACCCATCCCCTCTTCATTCATCGTGCTCCAGCCACAGTGCTTTCTGTTTCTCTTCCTTGAATATACCAAAGCTTGTTCCTGCCTCCCACTCTTTTGCATCTGTCCCGGCTGGCTGGCTCCTTGTCACATGACCTCCTTCTTGACATCGTCGCTAAAGTAACTGTGCAGTCTCTGTCACATAATGCCCCTTTATTTCCTTCCGAGCACCATCTCTTTTACATCATTTTATTCATTTACTTGCTTCCTAGTTCATCAGCCATCCTCCACTAGAATTGTTAGTGTCATGAGGACAAAACCATGTTTGTCACATTCCCGGCAACATCCTGAGGCTGACTTGGTGCCTGGTGCAAATTGTAGACACCCACTTATCACAGTAACCCCAAGACACACACCCCATGATAACACAGCTGCTTCACAGCGGGGCTGGAATGAGATTGGCCCCGTTCTAAAACAGGAGAAGGAAGTCACCACCTCATGACCATTTGGGATTCAGTTTGTCTGGGACTTCCCCAGCCTGGACCGTGGTCAGCTCAGTGTGCACAGTTTCTGTATCAGCTGGGAGGAGCTGTGCTCCACGCTGATGCCTGCCTTCCTGAATGGGCTGTGGGGAGTCAAGGTCACTTCTAGAGTTGCCAGGAAGCTAAGAGCATCACCACGATTCACATTTAATTGGCAAAAACAAGTTCTAGGCCACTCCTAATCTCCAGGGGGCAGGAAACAGTCCCTCCAACCATGTTCCAGGAAAAAGAAATGGAATATCTGTGACCCGGCCAAAAGACTACCCTCCATCTTAATTGTGTGTGTCTGTGTGTGTTTTGAGACAGTACAGACTTTCCAGGGCGGGGAATTTGCTATTACTATTGCAATGGACAATTCTGCATTCTATACTCTGAGTTTGGGACCTCGTGTGTAGGTTTCTGCAGGACTTCATTGGTGGAATAACTGAGGGTAACTATTTCCTCCCCCCCCTTCAGGGCAGAATCAGGGTCTTATTCGCTGCAGTATCCCGTACTCACAGGACAGATGTGGTGTCAGCAAAGTTCAAGAAATGGGAGTTTGATAAACAAAGCAAAACAAACAGCACTCCTAAGTGCTGTTCCTTGCCCTACACCAGGCTCGGGGGTGGCCATGCTCTCTGGGCCACGGCTGTTACAAAGCTGGGCTCCTTGAAAGCAAAAAAAAGGGGGGGGGGAATCTGCAAATAACAGAAACAACACGACAGTGCTCAGCTGTCAGAAGAAAAGTTGGTGCAATTAGATAACCATCGAAGCCAAAGGAGCAGCCAGCAAGGCTGACTAGACCTCTGGGATGGGCTGGCAGAATGCCACACGGGTTCCTTGGTCTGTACGAGGAGAGTTTTCCCAGAGGTGAGGGTCAAGTGAAAGCCTCTGAAACTCGTCCCCACCCACCCACGTCAGCCAAGATAGTAGGTAAAAAAAAACAGCATCACCTAGCAGGGGAAATGCAGAGACTAGCGCTACCCATGAATCTAAAGCATATGGAGTTGGGGGTGGACCCCATCATATCCCTAATGAATTCATCAGTCTGACCTTAAAACAATACAGAGAATGGTAGTGGACTGCTGCAGACTCAACCAAGGAGTAGCCCCAGTTGCAGCTTCAGTGCTGGCGTCCTTGCCGGTATGGATCGGCATGGCCTCAGGTACCCAGCGGGGGCCTGAGATCTGACCATTCGTATCAGGAACTGTTGACATTCACAGGGAAAGACAGCCACTCACATTTATGGTCTCTCCCCAGGCCAGTGGTCCCTCTCCTACCTTTTTCATCTTACGGTCCATTGGTTTACTCTATCAATGACATCCTACTAATCTGGCTGGCTGAACGAGAAGTAACAAGTAAATGAAGACCTCGATGAGACATAGGTGTTCCAGAAGGTGGAGGATAACCCTGTGAAGGTGTGGGTGCTTGCCACCTCAGTGGAGTCTAGCGGTCTGGGGCATACCAGGACATCCCTTCCAAAGGACAAATGATCGCATCTTGCACACCCCATTGCAGGGAAGGAAACACAATACCAGAACCTACTTTTTGGGTTCTGGGGCAGTATATTCAACACCTGAAAATTCTGCTCTGACGCATACATGTCTGGGCAACATAAAAGCTTCCAGCTTTGAGTGAGGCTCACAGCAGAAAGGGGCTGTCCCCTAGGCCACAGGAACCACAGACCCTGTCATATTAGAGCCATATGCGGTGCGTAAAGATGCTGTGTAAAATTTACGGCAAGCCCTCGTAGGAAATCCATAATGTACAACCCTAGGGTTCTAGAGCAAGGCCAGGCCACCTACAGCAGAAAATTATATACAAATTTAAAAAGCAATTCTGATAGGCTATGGGACCCTCATGGAGATGACTAGGGGACATCAAGTGACCATGAGACCAGAGCTGTCCCTAATGAACTGGGTTCTATCAGGCTTGGGCTAAGTTGTAAATTCAGGTGGGCCCAGCAGATCATAAGCGATCCACTATAGCTCCACATCATCTACCCCTGTCACACCAGCACCTCTCCCTCATTCACACCTGTGACCTATTGGGAGGCCCCTCATGACCAGCTGACAAAGGGAAGAGGCCAAGCTCAATCCAAGATGAGCTGGCTCCTTATCTGATACAGTGCCTAGACAAGGAGCAGCCATACAGAGATTTTGAGGATGAAATCCACAGGCTGAAGGTGGCAGACTCGTCCTTGATGACATTCAGTGCTGGATGCCTACTGATGTAAGAAAAATAAAGCCCCAAGGTGATATGCATCCAGAGTGAGTCCAACATGGCTGTTCTCTGGGATCCCCAGTTCTCCACTGGGGTCCCCAGTTGTCCATTCCACGAGCCTGTCCACAGGGCTGCCTGTGTGTCCTCAGGACAATGGCAGCTGGCTTCCCTCAGACTGAGTAATCTGATGTAGAGAGGGGGACAGAAAGGGAGAGCAAAGCCACAATCTTTTTATAAATTAATCTCCGAAATGACATCCAGTCACTTCTGTCATATGCTATTGGTCACACAGACGGACTTTGGTCAGTGTGGGAGGAGATTACCTAAAGGTGTGAATATCAGAAGGCAGGGATCATCAGGGGCCATAAGAGAGGTTTAGCCCTACCCTCTTCCACATTTCCATTTCTCCTACCCTCCTCCCATTAGCATGTAAACATGCCTAAGTATCATCTCAAAAAAAAAAAGCCCTTCCTCAGCCCCACATCCCACTCTAGTTACTGCTCCTCTGCCATAGTCCAACTTCCCCGGAGTTGTCCACCTTCACCCTCATTAACTCCCTGCACCCTACTCCTCTACCCACCCCAGCGTGGTGTCCAACACTGATCCAGCACAGACCCGCTCTCGCCGGGGGCACCAGTGGTTCCTGGGCCCTACCAAACTTGACCTCTTGGCAGCTTGTCACCTGCCAACTCCATCTACCTTCTTGACCCCACTGGCAGCAGCCTCTGAGATGGCCCCCATGATCCCCTCCCCTCAACAGTGGGCTGAATGTAGCCACTTGCTTCTAACAAACAGAAAATGGCAAAAGTGATGGGACGTCACTTCTGGGATATGACTTCTGTCTCATTTGGCCTCTCTCACCCTAGCATTCACTTGCTCTGAACAAAACCAGGTGCCATGTTGTGAGATGTCCTATGGAGAGGACCACATGGCAGGGAAGTGAAGAGGACCCCACCCAAGAGCCAGTGTGAAATTGAGTCCTCATCCAACAGTCTGGGAGGAACTGAATCCTGCCACACAAGGGGGCTTGGAGGTGGATCCTTCCCAAGCCAAGCCCTCAGATGCGACTGTGGCCCCAGTCAGCACCTTGACAGAAGAACTTTGAGAGACCCCGAGGCAGAGGCACTCAGCTAAGCCACAGCCAGATCCTGGACCCATAGACATCTAGATAATACACAGTCATTGTTTTAAGCTGCTGGATTCCAGGATAATTTGCTATGCGGCAATAGATAACTAATACAATCCCACCCACCATCTCTTCTCTGGCTTCTCCTCAGCAACTCCCAGTATCCCATCTCCTGTCCAGAGTCCTCTGTTGGTGCCTTCTATGGGCTAGGGTTTCCCAGGTCTGAGGCCTGGGCTTCTCTTCTCACTGCACTCACTCGCTGAACGGTGCAACCACTCTCAAGATAACCTACAGCGGCAGCCCAAACTCTCTCTCTCAAGCCCTGAACATTGAATGGCCTCCTGGATATCTCCACTCAGCTCCCACGTTCAACACAGCCGGAAACAAACTTCTCCTCTTTCCCTCCTGCACTCCCCATCTCAGAGATGGTGCCATTATCCACCTAGTCCCCCAAGCCAGAATCCCGGTGTCTTCCTGGATGCCTCCCTTTTGCTGTCCTCAATACCCAACACGAACAGATTCTACCTCCTAAATGTCTCTTGGAGATTTCCAGTCCTCACGATCCCTCCTGCACCTACACGGGCTTCCATCCAGAGATGCTTGTTCGCTGCACAAAACTACTGAGGGCTGACTGACCTCCAGTTCTGCCCTGCTCACCAAGGGACCTGCCCTAGCCTGAGGTGCTTGTGTAATTGGAGAAAGAACAGCAGCAACAGCCTCCAGCTTGATGCAATCTACCACTACCCAGGACCAGCCGGAGGGATTCCCCCTTCCTGGGCATCACAAGCTGTTTAACCAAAACTACAGAATTGCTTAGAGATCCCCGCTGTGCCATGCCCTCTACATCTTTACAAATGACATTCTTTCTATCTAGAACGCCTCTGCACCTTTGCTTTCCTCGGTGAAAATAACTCCTACTAAAATATCAAATTGTGGCCTTCTACAATCCTGGAGCTGTGTGGGTGCTCTTAAGTATTCAACCTGGGAGCTTTTGGAGTAGTTGAAAGAGACCTTCTGCTCACGAGACCTCAGAAAACAGGCCTCAGTTGCCTCATCTGTAAAATAGCCACAGGGCGAGCGAGGTCACGCAAGCGGCAGGTGGGGCTAGTCCCCACTGCCCCCACCCGCAACTCCAGCTCCACCCCTTTGCCTGGAGGTCAAAGCCGCGCTGAGCCCGATTGCTCTCCAGGCCGGCAGGCGGGGCGCCTTGGAGGAGTGGGCGGGGCCTCCTTCTTTGGCCCGCCCCCCCGGCACGCAGATGAGGCCGACGTCAGGACGCCATGTTCCTTCAGACGCTTCCCGGGCTCGGGAGGGTCACGTGAGCCGGCTTTCGCGCGAAAACTAGTTGTTGCTGGAGTGGCGGCGGGGAGCGTGGCGCTGCGATGGCGGTGAGCGAGCGGGTGTTCCCCGGCGGCCTGCGCGTCTGCCGTGCGCGGGGGAGGCGCGGGCGTGGGGGGCCGACGGGTGGACCCGGCGAGCCCCCATGTCGGCGTGGGCCCGCCGTGCGGGCGGTGCGGGCGCGCGCCGGGACCTAGGGCGAGGGGCTGCGCACTTCGAGTCCTCAAGGCCCTCGCCCCGCTCCGCCGCGGCCGGATCGGGCCTCCAGATGGGGTTGGGTCTCTGGGCTCTGGTTTGGAGCTGATTTCTCCCCTTTACTCCTCCCTTGCGGGGTCTGCAAAGCCAGCGGGCCCCACGCCGCTCCAGTCCCCTTGGGGATGCCTCCTCTCCCGCACCGGGCTGGGAACTCGAATTCCCCAACCCGAGCTTTATGGCCTACCCGACCACCCTCATTTACTTACTCCGCACCTGCTTGTGGGGCGCCCTCTCTATGCCTGGCGCTGGGAGTACACAAGACAGATAAGGCCCCGCATTTTCATGCACATATTATTGTAGTGTTTTTTGTCTCTTTGTCTTATTTATTGTCTGTCCTCTCCACCAATCTGTGAATTCCAGATCTCTTACGTTTTGGTCACTCTCATGTTCTGTCTCCTGCCTCAATGTCTTGTGTATTGTGGGTGGGAAGCCATGCACACAGGAGAGGAGTGTGGGAAGAGTAGAGAAACAGGTACATAAACAAATGAGGTATCCTTAGTGACTTGTCATGGAGAAAACACAGGGAAATATCAGTGCCTGGAGTATTTGAGGATGTGATATTTGAGCTCGTTGCTGTGTGTTGAGAAGCCATTAGCTCACAGAGCTCACAGGAGAGCATTCCAGGCAGAGGGAACATGAGATGCAAAGTCTTGAGGCTGGAGGGGTTTGGAGTGGAGTGGGGGGGAACAGGGTCACAGGTGGAGAGGGCCACCTTATAGGATGCTAAGTCAACCCTCACCTCGGTCCTCCTGCAGGAATCATCTGAGTCCTTCACTGTGGCATCCAGCCCAGCCCGGCGGCTGCGAAGTGATCCTCTCACCTCCAGCCCTGGGCGAAGCTCCCGTCGCACAGATGCCCTGACCTCCAGCCCTGGCCGTGATCTTCCCCCCTTTGAGGATGAGTCTGAGGGGCTTCTAGGCACAGAGGGACCCCTGGATGAAGAGGAAGAAGATGGAGAGGAGCTTATCGGAGATGGCATGGAGAGGTATTTTCATTCAAAGCGGGGTACTCAGCAGATAGTTTTGCAGAGAGCCCATTGTGTACCCAGTGACCTTGCTTTGGGTACAGGGGAAGCAGAGAAGTCAGTATCCTTGCCTGTGAGTGCACCTTGATGCAGGATCTAGGGAGAGACAGACAAGTCCAAGGAACCACAACATAGGCCCGAGTAACTTGCTGTATCATAGACTGGGCCCTAAGGCCTGGGTAAGCCTCAACTCTGTAAGATGCGCACCTCAGGGGATGCAAGGAGTCTCTCCTGTGGTGGACCACATCAGGGATGCCAAGGATGACTTGGAAGAATAGGAAGCAGGCAGCTGAGTGTTTTTCTGCAACTTCAAAGAAACCGGGGTGGGTGGGCGGAGGGGGCACCTGATTAATCAAGATTTCGTTGCAATTCAGCGAATATTTATTACACCTGATCTGTACCTGGCCCTGAGTTAGATAGTTTCACACTTATTAATAAAAATAGAAACATGTATTAAAGGTTATCAGACTTTTTTTTTTTTAAGATTTTATTTATTTATTTGACAGAGAGAGACAGCGAGAGCAGGAACACAAGCAGGGGGAGTGGGAGAGGGAGAAGCAGGCTTCCCGCTGAGCAGGGAGCCCGATGTGGGACTCGATCCCACGACCCTGGGATCATGACCTGAGCCGAAGGCAGACGCTTAACGACTGAGCCACCCAGGCGCCCAAAGGTTATGAGACTTAATGGTAAGGTAATGGAGTAGGCTCTGCAAGGGAGCAGGGTTCGATTTCTCCTGCTGCTCTACCCCGTATTTACAACCAGGATTTGGTAGATACACTAGTAGTAGAATTATTTGAAATGTCCAGAGCCTTATGAAGACTCTCCTTTGGGGCCTTCTTTTACCCTGACTCAGGAGTTCCAAACATGGTGTCCAGGCCATCCCACAATCCATGGGGTGAGCCACCGGAGGGACTTGGAAGGGCTCCCTGGACCTTTCGGATCTTTACTTTAAGTACCATCACCCCAGATGATGAGAGCGGATGTGCCATATGTGCCACACTATGGAAGGAATTGGGAGCCTTTGGACAAATCAGCCAGCTCTGAAGTTTTTACGTGAACATACGCTTTGAATTCTCTGCGGCATATATCTAGGGATGGCATCGCTGGCTCATATGTTAACTCTGTGCTTCATCTTCTGAGGAACTGCTAGACCTTTTTCCAAAAGAGCTCTACCACTTTACATTCCCACGAGTGGTGTATGAGGGTTCTAGTTCCCTGTGGTTCTTGCAGACACCTGTTATTTTCTGGTTTTCGGTGATAGCCATCCCAGTGGGTGTGAGGCGATGTCTCATGGGGGTTTTGATTTGTATTTCTCTGGTGGTTAATGATGTGGAACATCTTTTTATGTGCTTACAGGCTATTTGTATATCTTTGGAGAAATGTCTATTCAAATCTTTTGCCCATTTTATGATTGGATTGCTTGATTTTTTTTTTTTTATAGAGTTGTAAGAGGTTTTAAAATTTATTCTGGGTACAGGTCTCTTATCAGATAACTGATTTGCAAATATTTTCTTCTCAGTCTCACTTTTTTAAAATTTTATTTTTTTTTAAGATTTTATTAGAGAAAGCAAGCGAGAGAGAGAGCACAAGGTGGGGGAGCAGCACAGGCAGAGGGAGAAGCAGACTCCCCGCCGATCAAGGAGCCCAACACGGGGCTCGATCCCCTAGGACCCTGGGATCATGACCTAAGCCGAAGGCAGATGCTTAACCAACTGAGCCACCCAGGCGCCCCCCCCTTTTTAATGGTGTCTTTTGAGGTACAGAAGTTGTTAATTTTGATAAAACCTAATTTATTAATTTTTTATGGACCAATTAGAATTTCACTGAGGACAGAGGACATCTCATGTGACTTAAAATTTTCTCAACGAGTCAGACAAATATCTTTTTACTGAGAACATTTAAGAATTCAGAAATGGATCAGCCCACACATCTACCTGGCTCCTCTGGGATCGGTTTCTGGCATCAGCAACATGGGATTACTTAGGAGTTTATTCAAAAAAAAGAAAAAAAAGGTAGCAGGTCACCCCCAATCACCATTTACTCTGAAAAAAGGGAGAATTCCAGAGGATCATCTTGGGGAGGTAGTGTGGTATCAGAGAACAAGCCTGCAGGTTGTGGTTGGACTGTGTTTTGACACCCGGCTCTGCTGAGTGGCTCTTGGCAAAAGCCCTATCATCCCCAAAACCCTGTTTCCTCATCTTTCAGATGGAGTAATGATGTCTGCCTCCCAGAATTGCAGGGAGGAAAGCCGTCCTTGCTCTCAGTGGGTTCTTTGTCCACACAGCATTCCCTTTCAGATACCTGACAGGTGACATCGTGGAAAACAAGTCCTTGGAGGTGTTGGAGTAGCTGAGAGGGTTGAGCCAGTGGACAGGCATTTCAGAGAAGCTGGTTTGGCTGATGTCAATAGAAGACCTTCCCAGTACTTGAAGGGGTTTGATGTGGCATTGTCTGGGAGGGGAAGGTGCAGGGAGAATTTCTGCCCTCTTGGGGAGGTAGGGCCAGCTGTCTGAAGGACCTTTCTGCCTGAAGGTTTTCTGGTTCTTCAAATTTCTGTTTCTTTTTGGATGCTCAGAGCTGTCTGGAGTTCCCCTCCCTCTGTTTTTTATTATGGTAGATACACATAACACAGAATTTACCTTCGTAAACATCTTTAAGTGTCCAGTTCAAGGGCATTAAGCACACTCTCCTTGTTGTGCAACCGTCTTCAGAACTTTTTCACCTCCCCAAACTGAATCCTACAGTATTTGTCCTTTGTGATTGGCTTAGTTCACTGAGGCCATTGTCCTCAAGATTCACCCACATTGTAGCATAGTCAGACTTTCTTCCTTTTGGAGACTGAATGATATTCCATTGTATGCATAGACCACACTTTGTCTCTGTTGGAGATCCTTTTGGAGCCTTTGTATTTCTGGCCTGGAGACTCCTCTGGCCTGCCCAGGCTGGAGTAGGCCCAGTTCCTGGGCCCGCTTTTGTTTTGTTTTTGATACTAATGGGGTCTGTTTTGGGGCTCCCTCAGGGACTATCGTGCCATCCCAGAACTGGATGTCTACGAGGCCGAGGGCCTGGCCCTGGACGATGAGGACGTCGAGGAGCTGACAGCCAGTCAAAGGGAGGCAGCAGAACGGGCCATGCGGCAGCGTGACCGAGAGGCCGGCCGGGGTCTGGGCCGCATGCGTCGCGGGCTCCTGTACGGTAGGCTCAAATGTCTGCACCTCCAAGGGTGCAAGGCTGGTCCTAGCTTCCAGAGCTTCGGGGGGGGGGGCTGGAAAAGGAGTTCTGGGGAAGGCAGGTGGAAGGCGGTGGGAAAATTGCATTTGAGGGTACCCTTTTGGCCCCCAGACAGCGATGAGGAGGATGAGGAGCGCCCCTCCCGGAAACGCCGCCAGGTAGAGCGGGCCACAGAGGACGGCGAGGAGGACGAAGACATGATCGAGAGCATCGAGAACCTGGAGGACCTGAAGGGCCACTCCGTGCGTGAGTGGGTGAGCATGGCAGGCCCACGCCTGGAGATCCACCACCGCTTTAAGAACTTTCTGCGCACCCACGTGGATGGCCATGGCCACAACGTCTTTAAGGAGCGCATCAGCGATATGTGTAAAGGTGTGGCTTCCACGTGTCCCCGCTGCCTCTCACCGCAGTCTGCCTTGCAGAATTCTTCCTCAGAGGGTCATTCACTTGGGCCTTTAACAGCATGTTTAATAGAAATATGAAGTGCAGGGAATACTGAGCCACTTGCCCGTTGCCGGACAGGAGCTAGCACCTGAAGCCCGAGATGTCCGTCATCGGGCAGATACAAAAAGCATTGCATGTCTGCACTAGGACGCTCTACTGGCTGTCCAGGGATGACAGCTGAACCACAAAAGTGTCTGACGTGCTTAGAAGGTGGCAGATTTAATGTCGAAGTCTGGATTACTACTTTAATCAGAAAATAGAACATCCTGTATACAGGAATTAAAAGGAGGCACTTGGATCTTGGTCCGCTGCTGTACACACCACTCCCTTTTGTCTTGTATTTGATGCAGTTTATTCACAGGTTTCCTTCCTGGTCCTTTTAGGCATTTTGAATTTGCAGCCTTCCTGCACTTATCGTTTCACTTAATGTGATTTCATACATCGTGTGATGTCCGCATTTTTAGATTGGGAAATTGAGGCTTAAGATGTGTCACTTGCTGAGTCACACAGCTAAAGCAGGGCAGGTTTAGAAATCAGGGCTGGGGTTTCCAGCTCCAAGTCAAGGATGGGGGGCGTGGGGGGCAGGCCTTCCTCCTTGCACAGGGAGAGGGAAATTGCCTGCTGTGTCCCCGGCTGAGCTCTGTGCTTAGTCTTTCTTCTCGCCTCCAGAGAACCGCGAGAGCCTGGTGGTGAACTATGAGGACCTGGCGGCCCGGGAGCACGTCCTGGCCTACTTCCTGCCAGAGGCGCCGGCAGAGCTGCTGCAGATCTTCGACGAGGCTGCGCTGGAGGTCGTGCTGGCCATGTACCCGAAGTACGACCGCATCGCCAGCCACATCCACGTGCGCATCTCCCACCTGCCTCTTGTAGAGGAGCTACGCTCGCTGAGGTGAGCCAAGGGCAGGCGAGCCTGAGGCCCTGCATCCTCAGCACCCCGTGGCTCAGCTTTGTTCAAAGGAGCTCCAACGGGGCCATGGGTTTCTGGGCGGGCTGGCTGTGGCCAAGCAGCGCCCTCCCCTCCCGGCACTCTCGCTTGGACCAGGTGCGATGGTGTGGAGCTGGTGGGATCCAGGTTTTCTGGATCCACCTCACTTAGAGTGCTGATCTCTGGAGGGCATGGGTCAGTCATCAGCCTGCAGGCCTCTGATAGGCCCTCTCGTCCCTGCAGGCAGCTGCACCTGAACCAGCTGATCCGCACCAGTGGGGTGGTGACCAGCTGCACGGGCGTCCTGCCCCAGCTCAGCATGGTCAAGTACAACTGCAACAAGTGTAACTTCGTGCTGGGGCCCTTCTGTCAGTCCCAGAACCAGGAGGTGAAGCCGGGCTCCTGCCCTGAGTGCCAGTCGGCTGGCCCCTTTGAAGTTAACATGGAAGAGGTGAGAGTCTGTTCCTGCTGTTGGCTGCTCTTCCTGTCTACGCCGGGCCTTCCCCACCTCTAAGACAGTTGGATGAGCGTGGCAGCCTCGGGAAACAAGATGGACTTGTGCACTGGCCACACCCTGAGGCGAACCAGATCTATCTGGCCAGCCTGTTTAGTTTGGCCCGTGGGGTGTTCTTCAAGAATTCAAGCCAATATTTTAAAACCAGGACATTTTGTTTAAAATGTCAAAGTTGATGGTTTTTCTTTAAAAAAAAAAAAAAGTCTGGTAAAACTGGACTCACTCCTTGTTCAGCTATCTCCTTAGTAAGGCACCTGCTTTCCCATCCCTCACTCCCATGGGGCTTTCCCTTGGCGTTTCTGGTACTTGCCTCGCTGTGGGCCTCTCGTTGGCGGGCCTCTAGATTATAACTAGCTTAGACATTGCTGTGCTGGATTCAGGAGGCCCTGCTGAAAGCTTCTGGGCTGTTTGCCTTTGTATTTGAATGACTTGATCTGTAGAGTCGGGGTCATCGCAATACCTTTGGGGGATGCCCAAACCCCGTTTACTGCCTTGCTGCCGTGCATGCTGGCGGCGAAACTCTCAGCACTGCACCTTTGAGAAGTACCCTAGCTGGGACCCCTTTACCAGAAAGCGCCTGAGAGTTTCTGCTTGTGGCAACCCACAGCCGAAAACACCTGCTCAAAAGCTCAGGTGCACCTTGCCTTGGGGAGGGTGAGCCTGTGCCTTTGCCCAGAGTCTTCCCCTGCCTGTTTAGCTCACCCTCTTTAAGAGTCCGCTTTCCCGGAAGCTCCTTGAGAAAGAAGGCTCTTACATAGGAGCAGGGTTTCAGGCTCTGCTTCTGCACGAGTAATAATTACAGCTGAAGTTTCTGGAATACTTGCAAGGTACCTAGTGGATGGGTGATGTATAATTCAGTTTTCATCACACTTTTTGAGGCAGGTGATATTATTGACCCCAGAGTCACCCAGCTAGAAAGAGGCCCAAAGGATTAGAACTCAGGATCCAGAGCAACTGCTTTTAACAGCTCTATTATGTGGTCTCTTTTCTAGACAATAAGTGAAGTAATGGACATTAAATTGCATAGCACAACATTGGCATGTGACTTTTGGCCATAGAACCCACACTTAGTGGAGCTCACTGTTGGGCATTGATTTGAGTGCTTTGGATGTATGACATGATTTTTTTTTTTTTAAGATTTTATTTACTTAGAGCTTGCATGAGTGGGGCAGGGGGAGCTCCCTGCTGAGCTGGGAGCTCTGTGTAGGGCTCACTCCCAAGACCCTGAGATCATGACCTGAGCCAAAGGCAGACGCTTAACTGACTGAGCCACCCAGGCGCCCCTATATGACGTGATTTAACTCTCACTGTGAAGTTGCACTCGGAGCCTTAGCATCCCTATTCTGCAGAGAAGGCGTAGAGAGGGGACATCACTTGCCCAGGATCACACAGCTTAAGCCATGGAGCTAGGGTTTGAACTTAGCATGGCTGTGGCGTTCATATGCACCAGGGCTTGGCTGCAAGCAGGTACTTGACTGTCTGGCAGTAAGGAAGCATCCACAGGAGTAGTGGTAGGAGTGGGGACCATCCGTGTGTCGGTCACAGCAGTCGCGTTCTCTGCTTCAGCTGTCCGTTTTCTGGTCCGCTGGTGGAGATAGGAGTCCTGTCTGTTCTCCTTCCTCATGGGGCTGTGGCCAGGGTCAGGTGACATAATAAGTCTGTGCTTGGAGGAGTGTGAAGTCGGCCATGCAGAGACAGGCCCCTGTGACCTCTGTTTGTCCCACGCAGACCATCTATCAGAACTACCAGCGCATCCGAATTCAGGAGAGTCCCGGCAAAGTGGCGGCCGGCCGGCTGCCTCGCTCCAAAGATGCTATCCTCCTTGCTGATCTGGTGGACAGCTGTAAGCCAGGAGATGAGATAGTAAGTGGCCCAGGAGCAGGCCAGGCAGCCGAGTTGCTAAGGACATCAGCATGAGCATCTGTAGTGCAGAGAGGGTTGCTGGCAGCGGGAGGGGTAGGCTGAGGTCAGTTCTTCAGTCACTGGGAGGAAGAGCCTTTCCTCCTTTACTGGCCGGTTGGAATGTGGGGGGTAGAAGTTTTGCTTTGGTCTTCCGGGTTACTCATCTCGCTGTCTGGTAGGGAGGAGTTGAGGAGGAGAGATCAGACAGTGGAGGCAGCGGGGGGAAGACCCCGGCCCTGAGTCTAACCCCGGCCCGGCTCTCTGGGTTGTGCCCCCTCTCCCAGGAGCTGACTGGCATCTACCACAACAACTATGACGGCTCCCTCAACACAGCCAATGGCTTCCCTGTCTTCGCCACCGTCATCCTAGCCAACCACGTAGCCAAGAAGGACAACAAGGTCGCTGTGGGGGAACTGACGGACGAAGACGTGAAGATGATCACCAGCCTCGCCAAGGACCAGCAGATCGGGGAGAAGGCAGGTGGAAGTCCGGGTGGGATTGTCGTGCTTCCAGAGGAGGCCGCAGAACCACGGTCCTAATTCCCGGGTCTTGGGGTCTGGGTTCTGCTTCTTCATTCTTTCCCTTCCCAGCATCAGCTCAGTCAGTTTGCCTTGATCTGGGGGGAGGGAGGGGGGCTGCGCTCTGGGGGAGGAGCTGGAATACTGGCTTCGGAGACCCATCCCTCGACAGGATGGGGCTGTGATGAGGAGTCAGTGGATCGAGTCGAGCCCAGGCTCAAGGCTGAAACAGGTGGAGCAGTAGGAATAACTCATCTTGTGAGGGTATCCCCTGGTGTCAGACCAGGGGAGGACCCAACACCCGTTTCTCTGGGAAGAGTGCTACCCCAAGAGGGTTTTAGGGTTTTGGTTTTTTTTTTTTTTTTTTTTTTTTTTTCTTAAATTGTAGACATTTTTGCTGAAGGTTGGGGAGCTAGGGATTTAAGAGCCAGACTCTCAGTTCAGGTCAATCAATGCAGGCTCCATTTGGCTTTTTGAGCAAATGGAATCCTTCCCTTGAGGGCAGGGCCACATCTGACACACTCATTTCCGTCACCTTCACCTGGGCCACCAAGATTTGGGGTTGCACCAGGAGAGGCAGGGGTCTCCCCAGCCTCGGGAGGACAAGAACTTCATTCTGCCAACATAGCCAGTCCTTGAATACCTTGTAGGCCGTGTTCTAGGATCGTGGTGGGAAGTCCGACACAGTCCGTCCTTCCCTTCCTGGGGCTCATAGTTATCAGAATCCCCAATAATAAGAAAACAAAAACGTAGCATTTTTTCACTTAATCAGTAACATGGGAAAAAAGACGCAACCCATGATTCTTCCCAGAGGAAAATTAGTAGTAACACGATGGACATGTTTTCAGAGTTTTCACTAGTATTCGAGCCAGTTTCTGTCCAGGGCTGGCAACCTTGGCCCTCGCATGCATCAGCTGTGTGCACGTGTGCCCGAGCTGCCGAAGGAGCAGTGTGCTTCTAGAACAGTTCGCTAGTGCCCTCTTTCCCTCTGCTGCAGTTATCAGCCACTGCTCTTCTGCTCTGTTGAGGAGACAGGAGCGGCAGCAGATAGAGCGTGGGAGGCAGGATTTGCTTGACTTCAGGCTTTGGACAGGCCAGTCCCTGTGTGTGCCTTGTGCCCCAGATTTCCCGAACTGCCCCTAGTGGCCCTAACATGGAGGGTTGTGCCACACTTTGGTGCGGTGATAGCTGCTGTTTTGTCTGCCTCTGTCCACATAGCTGACTTTGCCAGGCAGACATGTCCCAGTATCATGGTAGTGACTGCTCAAGGTCAGTTACACCTGCACGCTTACACTGTGACTCCCTCAGGGTTGGAGACGGTGACATCTAAACAGAGGTTCTTTAGAAGGATCCCCAGGATCCAGAGGGGATCCTTCTAGAGATGATGACATCTCTAGTACACCTTTCTGAGTCCCATCAGGGAAGCAGGGCTGGGTGATACGAGGGAGTGTTGATCTGTACTGACCCCTTTAGCCCACTGTCAGGGTGGATATTTTTACCAAGAACTCGGACAAAGAAACCACATGGCGGTTTTGGGGACAAACTGAAAGGATGACAGGCTTGTCATGATGGGGCTCATTTGAACTATTTAAGCCAGAGGTTTGCAATTTGGTGGCCTGTGGACCACATGCAGCCTGCTGATGGGTTTTAGTTGGTTGGTTGGTAGGTGGTTCTGTGTTTCCTTTTCTTTTTTGTTCGCTTTTATTTTTGAATTGGTTATCATCTTTAGGAATTGAGATTGCACATAAAAATCTGGAAGCCCTGGTTTTTGGCCGTCCAAGCGTCTGTCAGTGCTAGGTCTTTGTTTCTCTCCAGTGATGACTGATGGGAGAGCTAAGGGGCAGTTGCCCTTGCCATTGGGGCACGCTCCCTGCTGTCTGTCCCAGCCACCCCCTGCTCTGTCCTCTGCAGCCTGATGAACTCAGCTTGCCTTTCGGCCCATTTGGTTTTGTGGGCCGTGGCCGCTGACAGGTGGAAGTAGTCAAGGGATGAGTGCTGTGTCTAACACTTAGATTTTGTTGTAAAGAACTAACAGGAGAATCAGTTTGGGGCCAGACTCCTTAGGTTTGGCTTTTGGCCTAATCATTGGTGTGATCAGATGAGTTGCTCGCCTCTGTACGGATGAGCTGATGGTACGTAGCACCCACGGGTAGAGTTGTTACAAGGATTACGGGGATGTGCTCGTGTGCTGCATGCTCAGCAGCCAGCTGTTTTGCACGTCGGTACAAAATTTAGTTGTACAAAAACTGGATGGGCGTGCCGCCCGGGACAACGGATGTTAAAAGCATAAAGGTCCGTAGGAGGATAAAAATAGCTTAGCTTTAAGGCACGTTCTAGACATTTCCTGTTCATTGTCTCGTACTCACAGTAGCTGTGTGGGTGGGAACTTGGCCACACTTCGTGGTGGGCTGTTCTGAGCGGGGTGAGGGGGGCAGGGGATAGGGCAGTGTGTATTGAGAATTAAGAGCATGAGCTTCAGATTCAGAGGAATCTGGGGTCAGGTCTTGCCTCTCATTTAGGAACAGACAGTTTGACCAGAGCCTTGGTTTGTTTCCTTTTTTTTTGATCTGAGAGAACCAGAATCATTATGAGGGTTAAGTGGAATACTTCATGGCAAGTGTGTCATTCCTTGGCAGGTCTGGGTTTGAGTTTACCTTTTTTTTTTTTAAGATTTTATTTATTTGAGACAGAGGGAGAGAGTATGCATGAGCGGGGGCGGGGGAGCAGAGGCAGAGGGAGAAGCAGACTCCCACTGAGCAAGGAGCCTGACATGGGGCCCGATCCCAGGACCCTGGGATCATGACTTGAGCCGAAGGCAGACGCTTAACCAACTGAGCCACCCAGGCAGCCCTGATTTTTCTTTCTTCCTAGCCAGTACATCTGCCCATTACTGTCTCAGACCAGCTGGGTCAGCGATGGCAGCGTTAGCCTTAGTGTGGTTGCTTCCCTGTCCTGTGTAGTCTATAGGGAGGCCCATCTGGATGCAGCAGGTGCTTTGCAGGAGGGGAGCTGAGCCTGGGCAGCTGTGCATAACAGGCGAGAAGGGGGCCTCTGCTCTTGGTCCTGGAGGGAGACATTACCTCATCCTTGCAGGGGTGCCTGCTATGGGAACAGCCCTGAGAAACAGTCTGGGTAAAGAGAGGTCAGGGACGGGCAGCCTTGCACACCCACAAGACGACCAGGAGGATGAGACATCATGGCGGATTGTCTCTCCTGACATTCCCAGCACAGGTGAGGGTGCAATGGAAGAGTCCTGCATATCGAGCCCTAAGCATCTGCTTGACGCTGTGTAGGTAATTTCCAGATAGTAATAACAGTAACAATCCTATAATGGAGGTGTCATGGGTGCCCATTTTATTGATGAATAAATGGAGGCCCAGGTTCAGTAAGCTGCCATGCAGCATAGCTGCTAATGGCAGAGCCAGGATCCCTGTTCACACAGTCTGGTCTGAGTCTGCGCTCCAGGGACTGCTCTCTGTTCCCTCTCCCTAAGTTACTGCAGCTCGGGAGGACGTGTGTGTTCAGGGGGTACTTGGTTATGGTGAGTTCTGTGGCCACCCACGTATAAGTCCTGGTCTGAATACTGAAGCCTTATTACAGAAACTTGCAGACATACACATGGAGTGGGTACAATGAACCCCGTATGTCCTTCCCCTGGACTCCACCTGCAGCTGGAGTCGGGCCACCCCTGTGTCCTCTATACTCGCGCCCAGTTCCCTCAATGACTGCAGCCAGTTCCCCACACAGTGTTTGACCTACAGCCGTGGATCTGTAACAGGCCCTCTCTACTGCACCAAACCACAGCACCGGGGCCACACTTTAAAAACGAGTTCGTGGTTCCGTGGTAGCAAGTATTTCCTTGGTGTCCACATTTCCCTGATTATCCTACTTTTTTTTCTTTTTTTAAAAGTCTCTTGGAATCGATGTCCAAGTAAGGCCTGCACATTGGAACTGGTTGATCTGTCTCTTAAGTCTCCGTCTTCAGGTCCCCTCTCCCTCTCTTTTTGTGGAAGAATCTGGGTCATCTGTCCTGTTGAGATTTCGACACTCTAGGTGTTGCAGATGGGTCTTTGTCGAACGTATTCCTGGGCCATCTGTTTTCTGTGAATTGTCACTATGATGCACACACATAATCAGTGTCCAGACTGATTTCTTTTTGGGTGGGGTCCGTGGCGAGATGGGCTAGAGGTCTATCCCACCGCAGCACCTGGCATCTCCTTGTCTTTCTGTGATGTTAGCAGCCACTGACAATCCTTGGCTAAACCCACTCATTCATTAGGGGTCACAAAATGACGGTCTTCTAACTCCAAATCCTTCTTCATTTATCTTCTGGAATGCTTCCGCATAGAAAAACTTTTCTTTATTAACTATTGGACTATGCCTAGGTAGAGGTCCTGTAGAAAAAGCGGATTGTGCTTGATCCTTTCCCTTCATTTACCAGTTTTCAAAATAATGAACAGTTCCCCTCCCGTGGTGACCACTGAGTGTCATCACAGATGAGCAGACTTAAATGACATCGAGGCTTCAGCGTTGCAGTGGCCATCCGGGTGATGCCCAGCGGGTCCCTCTAGTTGCCAAGCATGAAGCCCATCGTCCTGAGTCCTATTGGTGTGACCCTGGGTCTCTGATAGCTTTTTTCTTTCTTATATAAGACACGGCAGGTTCTTTTTGCACATTTCCTGCCGAGACATGGGATCAGCCATTTCTCCAAGTATCCCCATGGGGAGTAGAATTTTCTTTCAGTGGGAAATAGTATTTAGAGAGGCCAGCCTCTATAGACATCAGCCTTGGACCACCGTGCACCAGTTAATGCAGTTCTGTGTCTCCTTGAGCTGGGTTTTACAGAAAATGTTAGGGCCAAGGAAAGAACCAGCAAAAGTGTCCAAGTGGAAACTGACCTCCATTCCTGACTTATTATATAAAGTAACAGCAGGAGGCATTTCTGGCTCAGTACCAGTGGTACTGGCAGATCCTCTTTCCAGAAGGACCTGCTAGTCATGCCGCCCCCTGGCAGCAGTGCAGAGTGGCCATCCGCAGGATAAGCTGCTGACCCCTGACTCCAGCTCTAAGAACGGGACATCTCCCACCTTCATGCTTCAAGGGAGCCCCGAGGGAGCGGTTCGTCCGTCTGGCTGGTGGGCAGGCAGGACAGCTGGATCCAGCCCAGTGGCGGGGCGGGGGGTGCCCTCCAGATTTTCAGCACTGACTTTCCTGCTTTGGTGCTCCCTTCCCCCCAGGCCTGCGGTACAAGCCGCCTTGGTATAACCTGTAAGGGGGAAGGAGGGGCATGCACTGCTTCTGTGGAGTCCCTCCATGCAGATGGCAGAAAGGTCAAGAACAGTAAAAGCGCGCAGGAGATGGAAGCTGCTTCCTACTGGCAAGACATTTCTTTGTTGTCTCTGGTTTCATCTTTAAAAGTCATTCAGATTTTGAGATTCTCTCTTTTCCTCTTCTCTCTCACACACAGATAGATGTCTCCGTGACTTACCAGTTGAAATGATGACTTCCTGGTGGGCCCATCTCCTGAATGTTCCATATTTATCATATTTGGCTACCACAGCATAGCCGGGAGCCAAGCACTTGTATAAACTTGTATAAACCTCTCACTTAGGGCCCACCCAGTCCTCTGAATTGGGTTGTGATACCTGTCTTCCATTTGAGGAGACTGAGGCTCAGGCAGCCACAGAGCCCGTGGGAGGTGTCTTCCTACATCTGTATTGTCAAAGCCCACCCTCTTCCCACACATGGCACTTGTTTCATGGGCCTGGGTCTTTTCTCCTTTCTGTGACCTTTGGGTAGTCCTTTCTGAAATATGACCAAAAAGGGGGTCCGACTGGCGTTCTGTTAAGCTCTAAAGTTCTGTGATTCTCAGGAAAAGCCAACTAAGGCCAGCCCAAGGTCAGAGGGCAGGGCTTGGTGCTGGGGCCTGGTGGGATTGCAGCAGCCGTGGTGTGGGCACTCTGGGGCTGGAGACATCCCTGTTCCCTAAGATTGGAGCTGGTGGGGGACCTACCGTATGTGGGGCGTTGGCCCAGACTCAGAGCAGATGTGCCCCTTCTCACTGGCTCTCCCTCCCTTGCAGATCTTTGCCAGTATTGCTCCTTCCATCTATGGGCACGAAGACATCAAGAGAGGCCTGGCGCTGGCTCTGTTTGGAGGGGAGCCCAAAAACCCAGGTGAGTGGTGGTGGGCGCCACCCCCTTTCCCTCTGCATTGCAGGTACCAGACAAGGCAGGATTTTGCATTTAAAGGTTGGGTGCTTGGGGAAAAAGTACATGTTAGCAGATGGCCAGACCATGTGTGGCATGGTCATTGTAGGGAGAGCGTAGCCTGTGGCTATGGTGCCTTGGGTGGTTTTAACTATAAAAATAATACATGAATATGTAGAGATAATTACATCCTCTTCTTAAATTGTTAGAAGTCACAGAAAGATGGAAGTCCCCGCTGTCCATGGTTTCTAATCCAGTCCCCTCCTGGTGGGTCACTCCTGATCAGTGTGGTTGGTGTGTGCACTAGTGGACCATTGCGTGGCCATTCACATAGACTTACACGTGTACTTACAAAATAATACAATTCTGTGGCATGCATGTATTTCTGTTTATAGACACAGTATTTCCTGTACCTGTGTGTAAGTGGTTGCGTAAAAATACTCAACTTACCTCTTCCTGCTCATTAGCATGTGTGGGGCATCTTTTTGCACTGGTGCATACTGAGCAGATTTATTCCCATAAGAAACTGTATCAAGGTCCCTATAGCACAGCGTACAGAGCTGTTCTTCTCAGTGGAAAACATCTGCATTGCTTCTAGTTTCTTACCTTTCCCAAGAGCGTCTTTATAGTAGCGGCCCTGTGCCCCCATTTCTCTGGGTTCAGTTCTCAGAAGTGGGATGGCTAGTCCTAGGGTCTTGCATCCCTTTCTAGAAAATATGCTTTGCAGTTGGCATAAGCAGAATGAGAAATTAGAGATGACCCGGCTATGTTTGGCACCCCTCCCCTCCCTTTCATCCCCGTCTCCATCCCTGCCTCCTTCAGGGGGTAAGCACAAGGTGCGAGGCGACATCAACGTGCTCTTGTGTGGAGATCCTGGCACAGCCAAGTCTCAGTTCCTCAAATACATTGAGAAAGTGTCTAGCCGAGCCATCTTCACCACTGGCCAGGGGGCTTCAGCCGTGGGCCTCACGGCATATGTCCAGCGGCACCCCGTCAGCAGGGAATGGACCTTAGAGGCAGGAGCCCTGGTTCTGGCTGACCGAGGAGTATGTCTCATCGATGAATTTGACAAGGTGGGTCCTTGGGCCCCATGGCGATAGGTTTCGGGTTGTGTTGGCTTAGCCCTGAGTGGGGAAACAGGTGTTAACGGGATAGCGGTCGGGGCAAGCATCACACATTTGAACCTCCTGCAGATGAACGACCAGGACAGAACCAGCATCCACGAGGCCATGGAGCAGCAGAGCATCTCCATCTCCAAGGCTGGCATTGTCACCTCCCTGCAGGCCCGCTGCACCATCATTGCCGCGGCCAACCCCATAGGTACACCGGGCACGACAGCCACGGGGGTTGGGGCCTGCCACAGGGAGGCCTCACCTTGCGGGGGGGAAGCCTGCAGCGTCCCTCGGCCAGTCCCGAGGTCTGAGGAAGGAACTGAGCATCAGGAAACCTTTCTCTCTCCCGCAGTTCTTGCTGGGGGTGCATGGAAGCAAGACTTGGGGTCTTTTAAGCCATGTTCTTAGAACCAGTTTTGGACATTTTCCTCAGAAGACAAGAAAAATCTAGTGCATTATCTAAGTTCGGGCGGAGTTGGTTGTTGATCCAGTCAGCATGTGGGCAGGGAGCTCAGGCACTACACCCACCTTATTCTAGGCTTTTCCTGCTGGGAGTTGATTAGACTTTTAGTCTAAAGGCTCTTTCAGGCAAGTGCTCCAGGAAAGCCCTTTTCCTTGTCTTGTCAAGAATGCCTGGCAGATGCAGGTACTGAGCATCCTTCCTTTTCCAAAGTCTTCTTTCTCTTCCGTCCCTGAAGCGACTTGAGGTTGGCAAGAACTTTGTGCTCAGAAGAAGAGCAGATCGAAGGAGCATAAACCCTGATGGAGAAGTGCCTTTGTGTTACAGGAGGCCGCTATGACCCCTCGCTCACCTTTTCAGAAAATGTGGACCTCACGGAGCCTATCATTTCCCGCTTCGATGTCCTGTGTGTGGTGAGGGACACGGTGGACCCAGTCCAGGTACACAACCCCATGTCCTGGGGCTCGTGCAGTAAGTTCCGGGGACCTTGAGTGAGGCTTGGGGCCTTGTCATGTGCACCGGTGACCCCCAGCCACCCACAGCTGCCTGGCACATAGTAGGTGTCGGATGATACTGTTGTGGGAGTGTCATTTTCCAGCACCTGCAGCTTTCACTTCTTCCAGCAAGCCGACTTACTCCAAGCCAGGTCATGAGACTCACCCTGTGACTTGCCCTCTCCCCCCTTGTCTTAGGATGAGATGCTGGCCCGTTTTGTGGTTGGCAGCCACATCAGGCACCACCCCAGCAACAAGGAGGAGGGCCTGGGCAGCACTGGCACCCAGGAGCCCGCCATGCCCAATACATACGGTGTGGAGCCCCTGCCACAGGAAGTGCTGAAGAAGTACATCATCTATGCTAAGGAGAGGGTCCACCCGAAGCTCAACCAGATGGACCAGGACAAGGTGGCCAAGATGTACAGTGACCTGAGGAAAGAGTCCATGGTGAGGGCCCAGGGTGCAGCTGTGGGGTGCAGTGCAGGGAGGGGAGCTCAGCAGAAGCTTCTTTAGTTGTGCAGTTCGTTAATCTAAGAAGCGCTAGAGCTGGAATGCCTTTGAAAAATGATATGTAAATACTTTGGCCATTTTGTTTCAGGTGGAACGTAAACATGCGTGCATTTGTCTACCTGGGTATGGGGCCAAGGTCCCTTGAGTGTTGGCCGCTGGTTTTAATTTCTGTGCTGACTTTGTGAATCTCACCCAAACATGGTCTGAACAAGCATCAGTTCTTTCATGGTGGAGTGAAATACAAAGGCAGCTTGCATGCGGCTGGAATGCAGAACTTTTTTTTTTTTTTTTAAGATTTGTTTGTTTATTTCAGGGATAGAGAGCTTGAGCCAGCGGGGGGAGGGGCAGAGGGAAAGAGTGAATCCCCAAGCTGACTCCCTGCGGCAGGGCTCGATTTCACGACCCTGAGATCACGACCTGAGCTGAAATCAAAAGTCGGCCACTCAGCCGACTGAGCTACCCAGGCACCCCTGGATTGCAGAATTCTTGCAGATTGGTAGGTCTCACCCACCTAACCCAGACAGCAGCTTCTTTGGTTTTTTTGTTGGTTTGATTTTTTTTTTTAACTTTCCAACTTTATGAGGTTCTTGGAGAGCATTTGACTTAGTTTTTATACAAACAGCTTTTTTCCCCACTTACGTTGCACAGGTGTGTGCAGCACTTTCGCATGACAGAAACAGGTTCAGCTGGCCACAGACATCTCGGACTGGGCTGCCCATGTGAGCCTGGGGGAGAGAAGGTGCGGCGGGATGGCGGCAGGCCGCGAGTGTGTGGCCGCCATAGGAGCCGCTGGCCGTGCTGACAAGACCGGACACTGTCCTTCCTGCAGGCCACAGGCAGCATCCCCATCACAGTGCGGCACATCGAGTCCATGATCCGCATGGCAGAGGCCCATGCGCGCATCCACCTGCGGGACTACGTGATCGAGGATGATGTCAGCATGGCCATCCGCGTGATGCTGGAGAGCTTCATTGACACGCAAAAGTTCAGCGTCATGCGCAGCATGAGGAAGGTGTGTGAGAGCTGTGTGGCGGCCACGGTGGGCATCCCGAGGCTCTGGATCCGGGCTCTCTTGTCCTGCCTGGCTGCTCAGGCAGGTCGTGACGGGAGCGTGGCGGGGACTGGTCATCCTCTAGTAGCCTTGAGGGTCCTGGTGAGGAAGGGCATCATTTGACTTTGGCTGTTCTCTGCAGACTTTTGCCCGCTACCTTTCATTCCGGCGTGACAACAATGAGCTGCTGCTCTTCATCTTGAAGCAGTTAGTGGCAGAACAGGTGACGTACCAGCGCAACCGCTTTGGGGCCCAGCAGGACACTATCGAAGTGCCTGAGAAGGACTTGGTGGACAAGGTACGGGCCCAGATGGGAGGGCGGGCTGCTTCCTGGGGAGCTGTCCGGCATCTTTGGGGGCAAGAAGTCCTTCAAGCTCCATCATTAAGCGGGCAGGCCTCAGATGGGAGCCACGTATGAAGTGTTCATGATGGGCTGAGCCCGGTTCTGTGCAGTTACACTTGACCATGGTGAGTCCTATTACTGCCATCCCATCTCACACAGGAGACAGACACAGGCAACTGGCAGAGCTAAGGTTTCAAGCCCTGTGTCCCGACTCCAGACCCTGACTCAGTTTACCACCACCACGAACGGGTCTTAGACATTGCACCGGCACAGAGGCTCTGCTGCAGACCAGCGGAGGCTCATTTTCGTGGCTCACTTGACGTTTCCTCTTTTCAGGCTCGTCAGATCAACATCCACAACCTGTCTGCTTTTTATGACAGTGAGCTCTTCAGGATGAACCGGTTCAGTCATGACCTGAAACGGAAAATGATCCTCCAGCAGTTCTGAGGCTTGGGGCCGTCCACAGTAGCTCGCTGAGATGCTGGTGGGACCAACTCCACACTCTCAGGCTCACAACCCAACTGCTGAGGGACTCGGAGAGAGCGTGCAGGGCCCGAGGCTGAACCATCCAGCTCCCCCCACCATTTCCTGGGCTCAGGCTGGGCTTGGAATGAGGCTGTTTCTTTCTTCACCTCCACTTTCTGCTCCTCGTGCCATCTTGGGTGGGCTCACTTTGCCGGTGTTCTTCTTTCCCCTGCTCGGCAGCCCACCGCCTACAGGAGATTGGTCCCCACTTTGTTCCTTGGGCCAGAGTCCCTTGTGTTCAGGGTACCGCAGTCCGTCTTAGATGACCGAGCACATGAGGGTGTTATGAGAACTTGTTGCCCTCTTGGTGTGAGTTCCGGTCCTGGATGCTTCTACCACTTTGGCCAAAGAGCAAGTTCAAGGTATTCGTAGTGTTTTTCTGAGCTCTGTCCTGCAGGTTTCTCTGGGCTTCTGTGAGCGGAGAAAATGTGGGCTGAAGAGCACACAACATGTGGCCCAGTGCCTTCCGCACCCCCAGGGCCAGGGATTGCTGTGGTCGAGAGACGGGAATGAGGCTTATTCCTGGTACCAGTTGTGCCTAACCAGGACTGGCTGTCACCATTCCTGTGCTCCTTTGTTTTCTCCTACTAGCCACTCCCCATTCTCTCGTTGTACATTCAATTTTTGTTCCTGTAGTTTTTATTTTTAATAAAATCTAAATAGTGGTGGCTGTTGGCCTGGATTATATCTTCATGTCATCACACAGGCTCTCCACTCCCCTTGAAGGCCTTTCCCATCTTCCATTTCTGGTGTTTGTTGGAGGTAGATTGGTCTGTAAGAGCTGTCTTGTTTGTGGGCGTGCAAAAAACAAAAATGTTGTGGCTTTGCCTAGGGAATTCAGTTGGTAATTGCTGCCTCTGTGATGTCTATGGAATCCATGAGAACAGAGAACAACAGACTTGTACACCTGGAGGGACTGAAGGTAATCTGGCCCTGCCTGCAAACGGAGCTGTGGTGTTCATCTCCACAGCATCGCCATCTAGCCTCTACCTGGAAATGCCCAGCTCTGCTCAGCTGCTCTCGGGGTGGGTGGACACCTTCAGTTCTTAGTGTTTCTTAACCTGAGATGAAGCAGAAATGTCTCCCTACGGCTTCTCTCTTGTCCCAGTTGTCCTTTCTGGAAATTTCCAGGATGAGTCCTTCCTGTGTGAGTCCTGCAGGTGTCTGATGAACCTCGTATGTTTGATTTCCTTACTCAGTTCCTTGCACATACCCTGGAGAGTCCAGTAAGGGGAAGGCCCTGAGGAATGTGGGGAGGTCTCTAAGGAAGCAGTCAAGTACTGGGAAACTGGATGGGGGACAAGAGGGATGAGGAGGTGGCCCTTGTAAAGGTGAGCTCTTTAGGAGGAAGAATGGGAAGGAGCCAGCCCCAAGCAAAGAGCAGTCCGTGTGGCTGAAGCTTGAGGGTGGAGGGGAAGAGCTGGGGCAAGAGCGGGGCCTTGCAGTTGCAGCCTGAAAGGAAAGATTTTCTTTACACAGCATATTTCTGACACCAGATGTGTGGGTTCTCCACGCCACTCAGTTTACTTTACAGTCACACGCTGGGTGGCCCACAATTTTTTTTTTTTTTTTAAGATGATTTGAGAGAGTGCATGAGGAAGCGGGAGGGACAGAGGGAGAGGGAGAAGCAAACTCCCCACCAGGCAGGGAGCAGGGAGCCCCAGATGGACGTGGGACTGGATCCCAGGACCCCTGAGATCATGACCTGAGCCAAAGGCAGATGCTTAACCGACTTAGCCCCCCAGGCGCCCCTGGGTGTCCTACAATGTAAGGCAGCTCTGACACTACCTGGAATCAGCATGCAGACCCCACAGGGTAAGGGCTTAGTCCCATAGGACTGCACCCACTTCAGACACGTTGCAAGTAGTGGGGCCCCAGGTCTCCCACACTTAGGTCCAACTTGCCTGCAAATCAGAGATTCCCATGACCCCGTCCTCAGGTTTGATAATTTGCTGTAACAGCTCACAGAGCCCAGGGCAGCAGCTGACTTGCTATGACCGACTTACTATGTACTGGGGTGCAAATGATCAGTCGGATGGGGAGAGAGACATAGGGCGGGTCCCAAAGTGTACTGTGTGCAGGAGCTTCTGTCCCTGTGGAGTCTGGGGTGCGCCACCCTCCTGGCATGTGGCTGTGTTCTTGTTCACCAACGCAGAAGATCCTTGAACCCTTTCAGTTAGGGGTTTTTCTGAGGCTTCATTACATAGGCATGATGATTAAATCATTGGCCATTAGTGATTAACTCAACCTCTAGCCTTACCCTCCCCAGAGGTCAGGGGCTGGGGCTGAAAGTTCTGATCCTTTCATTCCAAGGTTGGTTCCCATGGCAACCAGCCCTCATCCCTTAGGGGTTTTCCAAAAGTCACCTCTTTAAGCTCTGGTGTAGTTGAAAGGGCTTGTTAGGAATAAGGAAAGATACTCTCTTCACCTTTGTTACTTGGAGCTTCAGGAGCCAAGATAAAACCAAGAAAATAGAACAAAAGATGCTCCTATCCTCTTATCACTTAGGAAATTACAAAGACATTAGGAGCTCTGACCAGGAGCCCGGGGGGAAGACAAAATATATATACTACACATTGTCCTATTCTTTAGAAACCAAGGTGAGAGATCTGATTTTTTTTCATTGAGATATAATTGACATATAACCTATTAGTTTCAAATGTACAGTGTAATGATTTGATCTTTGTACATGTTGCAAAGTGATCACAGTAAGTCTAGTTAACATCCATCACCCCACATAGCTACAGATATTTTTCTTGTGATGAGAAATTTTAATGACTTTCTTCCCCTTAGCAACATTAAAATCTACCACCCAGCACTGTTAACTGTAGTCACCATGCTGTGTACTGTATATTTTTACAACGCTACCCGACAATATCACACAGACCTAATAAGGGCTTGAGTCTGACTGCAGGAGCCAGCCCTTGAGGGGTGGTAAGCAGGGGAGTAGCAGGGTTTGGCGTGTTTTACAGGAGCTCCTGGCCCCTGTCGACTGCAGGAAGAAAGGAGGAAGAGGGGAGTAGAAGGCTCTGGTGCCGCCTGTAGATGGCAGTGGTCTGAACTAGGGGGCGGGGGAAGGTGGATGCAGTTTAGATGGATGTTGCAATTTCAGCAAAATTCAGTGATGGATAAGAAGTGGGAGAAAAGAAGAAACTGTGGATAATGATAACCAGGTTTCTAGCTTGAGAAACAAGTTGAGGTTTAGTGGGGGGAACCAGGAGCTTCACTGTGGGTGTATTGGCTGGAAATGCCTTGTAGACATTAAGTAGCAGTGGAACTTTGCAGGCAGATTTGAGCCTGGACTGCTGATAAGAGTTTCGGGCATGAGCTATACTCATCTGACAGCCGTCATGGTGGGCTGGGTGTAATCATCCAGCAGAGCGCAATGAGAAATGAGCACTGAAGGAGACTTGAGGGCCCATTATCTGAACCAGCAAAGGACACTTAGGAGTGGGCAGAAGGCGGGAGGAAAATGAAGGGAGGGGTGCTTATGGAAGCCAGAAGAAAACAATTCAGAAAGGTTGAGGTCAGTTGGGGCCAACATAGCTGTAAGTTCAGGTAAAATGACAAGCCTGTCCACCGTACTAAGTTTCATTGCTTCTAAGATGCCATCTACTATAAAAATCACCATTATTTTATGTGCTAAGACAAAAATGCTAACATTTAGAATGATTAGATGCCATCAACCATAACACATCCCAGCTTAGAGATGCTGGGGAATTGTTTCAGATACGCATCTTGAGTGGAAATGGGGTATTTGTGGTAACATGGAGGCTGGTGGTGACCTTGATGAGCACTGTTCATAGAATAAGGGGGAAGTAAGTGGTAAGGCAATAGAAGTTGCATATCTAGAAAAGTCTTGAGAAGTTTGGCTTTGAAGGGGCAGCAGGGAAATGGGCAGCTGTCAAGGTGTATAGGATTGAGGGAGTTTATTTTAGAACTGGATAATCAAAACTTGTATTCATGCAATAAGAGTTTAATGGATTAATCTGAAAGAAAACAGTGAAAAAGTAAGATGTCAAAGGATGTGATCCCAAATACGTAAAATTTAAAAGTATACTGATACTACATACTGTTAGTGTGTGTGCATGTGTTAAAGATAATACAAAGCAGGGGTTCCTGGGTGGCTCACTCCATTAAGTGTCCGAGCCAAAATCATGATCTCAGAGTCATGAGATGGAGACCCATGTTGGGCTCTATGCTCAGCATGGAGTCTGAGATTCTCTCCGCCTGCCCCTTCCCTCTCCCTTGATCACGCATGCTCTCTCAAAAAAAAAAAAGATAATACAAAGTGTACGTTTATGTTCTTGTGTTTTTTTACATAACAGGTTTATTGAGATAAAATTTATATACCATATGATTTAAAATGTCCAGTCCAATGGTGTTAACATATTTAGAGTTGTACAACCATCATCACAATCAATTTTAGAACATATTCATCACCTCCCCAAAACCCATACCTGTTAACAGTCAACTCCCCTCCCGTTCACTCCCCTCCCCAGCCCTAGGCAAACACTAATCCACTTTCTGTCTCTATGATATGCCTATTCTGGACATTTCATATAAATGGAATCTTAACAATACACCTTATTGTGATGGGCTGTTTCCACTGAGCATAATGTTCTTAAGTTCTATCCCTATAGTAGCCTGTATGAGCACTTCATTCCTTTTCATGGCTGAATAACATTCCATTGGATGGATACACCACATTTTAGTACCTACTCATTGGTTGATGAGCATTTGGGTTGCTTATGACTCTTATGAGTCATGCAACCATGAACATTCCTGTAACAAGTTTTTGTATGGACATATGTTTTCTGTTCTCTGGGATCTGTACCTAGGACTGGAATTGCTGGGTCGTTAGCAACTCTAGGTTTTAATCTTGTGAGGAGCCACCAGCCTGTTTTCCAAACAGCTGCATCATTTTGCATTCCCATCACTAGGGCATAAGGGTTTTGATTTCTCCACATCCTGCCTAACACAAGCTTTCTTTTTTTATTTTAGTCATCTCAGTACAGGTGGGGTACTTTCTTGTTGTGATCCAGATTTGCATTTTCCTGAGGCTAATGAGGTTAAGCATCTTTTTCTGTGCTTATTGGCCATTGGTATATCTCCTTTGGAGAAGCACCTATTCAGATTTTTGCCCATTTTTAATTGGCTTGTCTCTTTATTAATAAATTATAAGAGTTCTTTATGTATTCTAAACACAAGTCCCTTATCAGATTTATGACTTGGTTCCAAATGTTTTTTTCCCATTCTGTGGGTTGTTTTCACTTCCTTGATGGTGTCCTTTGAAGCACAGAAGTTTTTAATTTTCTCAATTTCCAATTTTTATATCTTTTGTTGCTTGTGCTTTTGATGTCATCTCAGAAACTATTGCCTAATCCAAGGTCATGAAAATATACCCCTATGTTTTCTTTTAGTAGTTTTAGTTTTAGCTCCTACATTTAGGTCTTTAATCCATTTAGAGTTAAAATTTTTTTAAAGATTTATTTATTTACTTACTTGACAGATTGACAGCAAGAGAGGGAACACAAGCATGGGGAGAAGCAGACCTCCTGCTGAGCAGGGAGCCCAATGCAGGGCTCGATCCCAGGACCCTGGGATCATGACCCGAGCCGAAGGCAGATGCTTAACGACTGAGCCACCGAGGCACCCCTAGAGTTAATTTGGGTATGTAGTGTGAGGTGTAGGGGTCCAATTTCATTCTTTTGCATGTGGATATCCCTATGTCTCAGCATGATTTTCTGGAGACTGTGTTTTCTCCATTGAATGCTTTGGCACTCTTGTTGAAAATCGATTGACCATAGTCAGGGTTTATTTCTAAGCTCTCAGTTTTTTTCAAGGATGTGTTTATCTTTGTGCCAGTGCCAACTTTGTTTTTCTTTCTCAAGATTGTTTCGGTTATTCTGGACCCTTTGAATTTCCACATGAACTTTAGAATCATCTTGTCAGTTTCTACAAGAAAGCCAGCTGGAATTTTGATGAGGATTGTGTTGAATCTGTAGATTAATTTGGGGATTGCCATTTTAAAGGCTTAGTCTTATCCATGAAAATGGAATGTCTTTCCATTTATTTAGGTCTTCTTTAATGTCTTTCAGTAACATTTGTAGTTTTCATAGTAAGCTTTGTATATTTGTTCCTAAGTATTTTATTCTTCTTGATGCTATTGTAAATGGAATTATTTTCTTAATTTCATTGCAATTTGTATTAGTTTTCTATTGCTATTGTAACGAATTACTGCAAACTCAGTGGCTTAAAATAACACACATTTATTATCTCAGTTTGGGAGGTCAGAAGTCTGGCATGGATCCCGCTGAGCTAAAATCATGGTGTCCATAGGTCTATACTCCTTCTAGAGGCTCTGGTGGGAAAATTTATTCCCTTGCCTTTTCTGACTTCTGGAGGCTGCCTGCATTCCTTGGCTCATGGCCCCTTAGTCCACTTTCAAAGCCAGCAATTGCATCACTCTGTGCTAGGCTTCCATCATCACATCTCCTTCTCTGACTTTGACCCTCTTTCTTCCTTCCTCCTTCCTTCCTTCTCTCTCTCTCCTTCTCTCTCTCTCCTTCTCTCTTCCTTTTCTTTCCTTTCCTTTTCTTTCTTTTTCTTTCTTCCTTCCTTCCTTCCTTCCTTCCTTCCTTCCTTCCTTCCTTCCTTCCTTTCTTTCAAGTTTATCTATTTAAGCAATGTCTACACCCAATGTGCGGTTCAAACTCATGACCCCAAGATCAAGAGCCACATACTCTACTAACTGGGCCAGCCAGGCACCCCTCCTTCTTCCCTCTTTCAATTGTAAGAAACCTGTCATTATATTGGGCCCACCTATATAATCCAGGATACTTTCCCATCTCAAGATCCTTAACTTAGTCACATCTGAAAGCCCCCTTTGCCATGTGAGGTAATGCATTCACAGGTTCTGGTGATTAGGATGGGGGACATCTTTGGGGGGCCATTATTCTGCCTACTACACCAGTATATAGAAATACATTTTATTTTGTATATTGATCCTGTATCCTGCTGAATGCATTTATTAGTTCTGATAATTTTTTACTCGATGAATCTTTAGGATTTTCTATACACAAGACTATGTCATCTACAAATGAAGATGGTTTACTTCTTCCTTTCTAATCTGGATGCCTTTTGTTTAATTTTCTTGCCTGATTGGCCAGAACCTCTAGTACAATATTGAATAGAAGTGGCAAGAGTAGACATCTTTGTCTTGTTCCTGATCTTAGCAGAAAAGTATTCAGTCTTTCACCTTTAAGTATGATGTTGCTGGAGGTTTTCATAGGTGTCCTTTATGAGATTGAAAAAGTTCCCTTCTATTCATAGTTTAAGTATTTTTTCTTTTTATCATGACAGGGTGTTGAATTATGTCAAATACTTTTTATGCACCTATTGAGATGATCATGTGGGTTTTGGCCCTTATGCTATTGATATGGTGTATTGCATTAGTTTATTTTCAGATGATTTTCAGATTTTGAATTACCCTGCATTCCTGGGATATATCTCAGTTGGTCACAGTGTAAAATTATTCTTATCTGTTGCTGGATTTGGTTTCCTAGTACTTTGAATATTTGTGCATCTATAATCACAAGAGATATTGGTCTGTAGTTTTTGTTTTTGTTTTTCTCATATCTGTGCCTGGTTTTGGTATCAGAGTAATATTGGCCTCATGAGCTGACAAGTATTTCCTCCTTTTCTTTTTTTGGAAGAGTTTGTGAAAAATTGGTATTGATTCTTCTTTAAATGCCTGGTGTTTATTTTTATGTAGTTGTAAAGCTCAATCACTTCATTTGTGCATTTTATGATTGATTAATATATTTCCCATATTACTTACCATTACTTAAAGTAGCTTTTAAAGATTATTACATTCAGTTCTTCAGTCTAACTGATACGATGATATGAAGTATGGATCTAACTTCATGTTTTCAAGTATAATTGACACAACACCATTTACTGAGTGAGTAGCTATTCCCCACTACTTTGAAAAGCTTGCTTTTTTTTTTTTTAAAAGATTTTATTTATTTATTTGACAGAGAGAGACACAGCGAGAGAGGGAACACAAGCAGGGGGAGTGTGAGGGAGAAGCAGGCTTCCTGCAGAGCAGGGAGCCCAATGCGGGGCTCGATCCCAGGCCTCTGGGATCACGACCCGAGCCGAAGGCAGACGCTTAACGACTGAGCCACCCAGGCACCCCGAAAAGCTTTGTTTATCATAAATTTCCATGTGTACTGAGGTTTGTTTTTGACCTCTCTGTTTTATCTCATTGATTTATGCATCTATTCTGCTTTTAATACCACACTATTTTAATTTCTATATTTTATACTATGTATTGTTAAAAATTTCCTTGGCTCTTCTTGGATGTTTTCTGTTCTAGATGAATTTTAAAATCATCTTGTCAAGTTCCATAAAAGAGTATCTTAAAATTTTTTTGTTGGCATTGCATCAAATTTTATTAATCTGACATCTTTACAGTATTGAATCATCCTATCCAGGGACAAGATACATTTTTGCCTTTGTGCTGGTATATGAAGCTCTAGCATTTTTTCCATTTTGTTCTCATACACCTAGTTTTGTTTATTCTTGGCTTGTTGTTGTTGTGAATGGGATCTTTCCTCCTCCTATTTTTCTAACTGGTTATTGATGATACATATAAAGTTATTGATCTCTGTACATATCTTGTATCCAGAAATCTTGCTGAACTCTTTTTTTTAATTATTTATTTGTTAGAGAGAGTGGGGGAGGGGCAGAGGGAGAGAATCCCCAAGCAGACGCCCTGCCAAGTGCAGAGCTTGACATGGGACTCAAACCCATGAACCATGATATCATGACCTGAGCTGAAACCAAGAGTTGGACACTCAAACAACTGAGCCACCCAGGCACCCATTGCTGAACTCTTATTAAATGTTTTCAATTAGTGTTTATGTTGATTGTCTTGCATTTTCTCAGTATACTTGCAAATAATTAGTTTTACCAAATTTTCCCCAATATTTTTAATCCATTTCCTTTATCATGCCTTATTGCATTGTCTCTTACTTACAAATACTCAATATTTGTGTTAGTAATGATTATCCTTTCCTTATTCCTCGCTTAAATGGGAATGCCTCTGATGTTTCTTCATTAAGTTTGGTGATTGCTGTAGGTTTCTGGGAGATATCCTTTTTGAATGAAAGAAGTTTCCTTCTATTTTTTGTTTACTTCTTAAAGTTTTTGTTTGTTCCTTTTAAAAGGAGTAGGTTTTAAGTCTCATCACATGCCCCTTTTGGGGGCATCTCTTGAGATTTTTTTTCTTGACTCTTAATGCAGAGAACTATATTAGTGACTTTTGCTAATACTCAACCAATCTTATGTCCCTGGGTTAAGCCCTATTTAATCATAATATATTTTTAGTACATTGCTGCAATCAACTTGCTCATATTTTCTTTATGCAAGTTGCATCTGTGTTAAGGAAGTTTGGCTTAGGGTTTTTTCTATTTGTATTATTCTTAGTTGGTTTTAGCATTGGGGTTACACAAACCTCATAAAGTGAACTGGGACACTTTCTAACTTCGCTTTGTAAGAGTTTATACATTGAAGGTTTGACAGAATACACTCATTCCAAAAGGGGCTTATGTCTTTTTTAATGGTTGATTTTTTACTGTCTTTTAATTTTCTCCACTGTTATTTCTTTGTTTAGCTTTTCCACTCTTTGAATCAATTTCAGTAATTTGATCCTTAAAGGTATTCAATTACACTTTAAGTTAAATATCAAGTTTTGCTTATAATTTTGAAATCTTATTTCTAGTTTTGTTCCCTTTTTCATTCTTAATGGTATTTACTTATGTCTTCTCTTTTTTATCTTATACTAAAGCTTTGACTGTTTTATTTATCTTTTCAAATAACAGGCTTTTAGCAATCAGTTCTACTGGGTTTCTGTTGTTATTTTAACAACAATAAAAATTTATTGATCCCTGTGTGTGGAGTGTGTGTTTTTGTGTAGCTTAAAGCTTCTTAAATTGAATTCTTAGTTCATTTACATTTAGTACATTTACATTTAACCTGTGTTTTTTTCCCCTAATAAATGCATTTACAGCTATAAAACCTCTGTGAATTGTTGGCTATATCCTATGGATTTTGATGTGCAATGTTCTCACATCATCATTAATTTCTAAATAGACTAAAATTTATATTGTGATTTACTCTTTAACCTAAGATTATTTAGACAGGTATGCATTTTGGATTGTGGTTCCCTCCATCAGTTAAATCTCACTTGCTTTTTATCTTCCAAGCATTTCTTCCTCATTTTAGACCACCAATTGATCCCATCTTGTTTTCTAGTGCTGTTTTGGACTTAGGTGTATATATTTATCTTTCCTATCATTTCTAGGATTCAAGAGCAAGAGGGGAAAGCAGGAACATGTATTCAGTGTACCAGCAGCATGATTTCACATCCCTCAGTTTTTTTCTTTTTTCTTTCCTTTTTTTTTTTTTTTTTTTTTAAGGTGGAGGTTCTGGATCACATTCGTATCTAATGAAAATGATTCAGAGAAAGAAAAACTGACACTGTCAGAAAAGGGATACCTTAATATGGAAGTCCTTGAAAAGGAGATAAAGAATACAATGATGGAGGAGACTGGCCAGTGATAAAGAGGGGATGTTTCCTTCATTGTAACAGAGGAAAGAAGGAGATAGATGACAGGTCTAGATGCACCCTAGTTTTCTCTTTTCCAAGTTAGATACTTCCAGTTTTAACAGTTGGTTTTCATGACATCTTTCTGGATTTCTCTTCTGTTACTTGGTTCTTCCTAAAAACAAAAAGGTTATTATAAAAATATAATGTTAATGAAGTTCAAACAGTTCAGAATAATAGGACTATTAACTTCCTTGTTCTGGATAATGTACTCATTTTAAATCCAAAATTACTTTACACTTTGTAGCCATTACCTATTTGTGGGCTTTTTGTATAAACTGCTTTTTTTAAAAAATATTTTATTTATTTGACAGTGAGAGAGGGGGAAAGAGAGAGAGCGTGCACAAGCAGGGGGAGCGGCAGGCAGAGGGAGAGAGAGAGGGAAAGGGAGAAGCAGGCTCCCCTGCTGAGCAGAGAGCCTGACATGGGGCTCAATCCCAGGACCCTGGGATCATGACCTGAGCCAAAGGCAGATGTTTAAATGACTGAGCTACCCAGGCACCCCTGTATGAACTGTTATAAATTAGGTCTCCTTTAACTTGTACTTGCATAGAAAATAGCACCCCAAAACACAGTCAACATAATTCATTCTCCAAGTTCTGTTGGTTGCCTCTGGAGTGTTTTCTCAAATCTGCTATGCCAGCCCTAAGTCAGACTACCATCTGCCACTGAGACTACTGCAGCATTCTCTCCACTGGCCATTTTGCTCTTCCTCCCTGCTGCCCTCAGAATTCTCTAAAATACGTGCCTTCTGTTCCTACAGAAGAAATGGAAGCCCAAACTTAAGATGTTCAAGATCTTTTACTATCAGGTCCTCACCTACTTTTCCAGAGCCCATCATGTCCATTGACTCAAATGGCCTATGGAGTTTAAATTGACCATGGGCTAAATAAAATGATGTAGTCCTGTTAATTAAATGAGAATATCTTTACCTAAAGTTTCTAATTTTATGGTACTGCTTTTTATTATATTCTTAGACCAGTCACTTTCTCCTTGTGTTTCACTTCCTCATTTATAACGTGAGGGCTTACTACTTCGTACAGATTAACCAAGAACTCAACAAGATATTTAGCTCATAAGTCATCTTTCTAATCTTCTCTCCTGACCCCATGCTAATCATGAAACTCAGTATCCCCCTAAGTATGATATGCTATCTATTACCATACTGTGCTACATTTTCTTCATGTTCTTTCCTTTGCCTGGGATCCATTTCTGCCCTATCCCTCTCCTCCCCAACTCCTATTTCTCCTAAGTATTTAGGGGAGTCCTTTGGGATCATCTACAATACCTAGTGATATACCCTTAGAGGGATGGGAATATAATTTGAAAAAGCAGGTTCAATATAATAATTTATTTTAAAGCAATGTTTTCCGAGTATACTACACATAAAGTAAAACTCCAGGAAATTATCGCTGCTGCAGATGTTTAAATTTCACTTATCCCCAAAGGCTCAGGACTTTTTTCTGTTCCTTAAAGAGGCTGAGCTCCATCCTAACTCAGCAATTACTAATGGACTTTTCTCTCTGCCTGGAAGATTCTCTCCCTAACCCGACTTCCTACCTGATACTGATTCATCCATCCAGGTGCCAGCTTAAATGTAGTTTCTTCAGGAAGGCATGTGTAAAGGCTCTTTTCTATACTGTCTCATATTCCCTTATACTTCTTAACAGACCTTACTACAATTTAATCATGCAATCATATGTGTGTCCTGTTGGTCTTCTTTAGGTTTGTGTTCTCCATGAGACTAAGCCCTGAGGATAAGGGTTGTGGCTGTTTTGTTCACTACCATGGTACCTGGCACATGAATGAACTTTAGTTGCCAAAAGGGATCAAACACTTCACAAAAGTTAAGAAACAGTGCTCTGATAGTGGAAAGTCCATAAAAAACAGTTGAGGCAACCAAGGCGCAGAGAACTTGCCCAGCTCAAGTGCCCTTGAGAAGCCTTCCCTGACCCCACTCCTCCTAGAGTCCCTATTCAGCCTCTTGATGTAGGATTAAAGACACTCTTCGTGTCAACAGAGTCAGGGGTCACTCCTGTTTGATCAGTGTCCTTCCATGCAAGTGACCACCCGCGGCCTTTTGGGCACTCAGGAAATGTTTCCTGTGGACTGGGTGACTAGATGGCTCCGACGTGCCCTCCTCCTTCGCTGCACCTCGGGCAGGTGGCCTCTGCTCCCGAAGCCGGGAGGTGCGAGGCCGGGACCTCCAGGTGGTCGCAGTCGCGGCCCCGCCCCTCCAGGCCTCTGCGGTGCTGATTGGCCGGCTGGGCGCCAGGGACTAAGCAGAGGGGAGGCCGCCCGCGCGCCCGCCTCGTCTCCGCGGGGGCGCGCCCGCGGCACGCGGCTGGGAGGGGCCGAGGGTGAGTGACAGCCACGCGGGCCAATGGGGCGGGCGCGCGCCGCCGCCGCCGCCCGCGCGGCCCCTGACGCCGGCCGAGGCGCCGCGCCGCTGCGGCTGCGGGCGGCGACGGCTGCACCATGGGCTGGCTGCTTCGGGCCGCCGGGCTGCCGCCGCTGTTGCCCCCGCTGCTGCTGCTGCTGACTGGGGGTGAGTGCGCGCCGCGCGGGCGGGCGGCAGCGGGGCCGGGACAGGCGGGTGGCAGCGGTGACGGCGGGCCGCGGTGCTGGACAGCTCCTCGGCCGCCAACAAAGGGGCAGGCGCGCGAGGCGCGGGAGCGCGGGGCTCGGCTGGGCTGCTGCGCGGTCCGCGACACGCGCGCTCCCAGGGCCGGGGGGGCGTGGGGCCACCGCGTGTGCCTAGTGTGAGAGCGGCTCCCTGGCACGGGGGCGTGCGTGTGCCCACACAAACACACATACACACACACGCAGGGGAGGCGCGCTGAGTGTGGCGGCGGGCGCGCCTGCACGCGCTCCCTGGGGGCTCTGCTCAGGGGGCCTTTGGGGAGGGCGGGAGCACTGGCGAGAGGAGGGCGGACCCTGGCTGCCAGCTCCGCGACAGCCACACAGGGATGGGGAGACGGAATTTACAGGTCCCGTGTGGTCACCACAGCGAGCGTGGGCGCGGGTGTCTTGCGGCTCCGAGGGGGAAAGTGCCAAAGAGCCGTACACACAGCTGCTGCGACAATGAGGGGGGTGTGTTTACGCGCGTGTGGTGCTACCGGACAGGAGGGAGGGTGTGTCATTGTGAATGGCTGTCTAGACTGCTTGGGCAACTTTATTAGGAGCTGACAAAAAGAAGAGGTATGACAGCAACCAGGTCTCTGCTTGTGACAGTGACACTGCTGGATAGCCTGCGCAGCTGCCACGCAGGGATGAGTGTGAGAGACACTCTGAGATGTGGTTTCCATTCAGCAGTGCACAAGGGCAGTGTGTGTGGGCGATGACAGGTTGGGAGGGGGGGGCAGGTGTGAAATAGATGTGCCTGTGACAGAGCCTGCTGAACACCTTCCCAGCGGCAGACACGGAATTCAGGTGTGTGCCTGGAAGGTGGGCACAGGGTATGTGGCAGCCTCCCGGATAGGCCACCACCATTGAATGGGGATGGGTAGAAGTGCTGTCTGCAAAGGTGGGTCAAATAAGGACATGACTGAACAGCTTCTCCCTGTGGCCAACACAGCAGAGGGGAGAGTATGCTATGAGTACATATTAAGGGGCGATTGCTAATTGGTGTTGGTGGAAAGACACACTGAAATGAGTGTGTGCGCCCATGTGTGTGTATGGTTTACATGTTCACTTATCAGATGGCCTTGAGTGACTCCACTTCTGATGGACACAGAGGAGTATAATGTGTGTGCGTGTGTACGTGGGAGTTGACCTGGGACACTGGCTACTTAGTCACCTCCCGTGAAGTTAACCCCCAAAGATGCAGGCACAGGTGTGCATCTGTGTGAGTGAAGGAGAGGCCTTTGAAGGGTCTCTGCCCGAAGGGGGAGAGTGGTCTTTGCTTGATGGTGGCAGTGAGATGGGCCATTGCCATGGGCCCATAGTGACAGAATCCCAGGGAAAATGACTGGGAGGGGAAAGGGGCCTCATGCTCCTGAGCATGCCCTGGGAAGGGTCAGTTCAACGAGGGTACGTTTTTGCCACCATCAGTCCAGAGATGGGTAAGGACCTAAGTGGTGTGCACAGAAATATGTCCATTGGTATTTGTCTCATGCACTCACACACACCTATGTCTATGTTTGCATAGCTTGAATCCTCTCTGGAAGAGGTGAGATTGAACAAATAAATTATATATTGATTAGTCTGCTATTTCTTTGTGCAACAGCCACACCAGAACTGGCAAGCAAAGTGTGTTAAGACCCATGCCCAGCTGTGGCTAGCCATGGATGACTGTGGGCAGCTTTACTCCTTCTACGTTCCCTCCCACCTCCTCCCTCCCCTACACACTTCGTGATGTACATTATTACCTTCCTCTTGGTGACATATGTGTCTGTTAGTATGTCTCTTTCTTATATACCTTTCTGTAGACACTCTTCAAGAACCCTTGGGCATTGCTTCTCGGACACATCCAGACACACACATGAGTGTAAGTGTGTGTGTGTGTGGTAGGGTGATTGTTCTAGACAATTTCTGTTGTAGCTGACACTTAAGGGTGTGGGGGCCGTGTGGCAGATGCTGCTGGGCAGCTCCGGTATTGGTGTCTGGCAAGGGCTTAGGGAGAGCTGTACTTCAAAGCTGCTGATGAGGGGAAGGGTAGGGGTGCAGCTGATGGTGGAAATCAGAAAAGGATGTTTGGATCAGGAGCAGATTGCAGGGGAGATAAAACATGCAGATTACTAAGGCCTTGTTTTTTCACCCCCTGAGATATAAGCCTGCTTTCTTTATCTCTTTTTCTGAGTTGGGGTCAGATTTTCAATTCTTTGAGGCTGGTCCCCAGATTGTTTTCATGTGCCTTCTTTTTCTCTCCCTCTCTCTGTTGGGAGTGACGAAGTATCAGAAAATTATAGGTGCTAGAGAAAAAAAAAGAAAATCAGGGGTGCCTAGGTGGCACAGTTGGTTAAGCGTCTACCTCTTGGTTTCAGCTCAGGTTGTGATTCTGGGTTGTGACATTGAGCCCTATGTTGGGTTCTGTGCTCAGCATGGAGTCTACTTGAGATTCTCTCCCCTCTCCTGTCTCCCCCCCCACTCGCGCATGTGTGTGTGCGCGCGTGTGCACACTCTCTCAAACTAAATAAATAAATCTTTAAAAAGAAAAAAGAAAATCAGTCACAGAGAAGGTAATTCTGAAATTTTAAATCAGATGGAGTCTCAATTAAGGCAGATTAATTATCAAGTTCAAAAGCAATTATACACAGAATGCTTAGGGTTCAGCTACTATTTTGGTGGGCAAGTTTGAAAATAAGCAACCTCTCGAAATTACCTAAATAATTACCCATTGCCAAGGTTTTTGAAAATATCAAGGTCTATATAAAGAAAAAATAATCATCACAGGGAAAAAGAACTTCAAGAAAATGGAACTATTTACTGGAGAAGGAATGAAAACCCAGATTCCTTTTTTCACACACAGCTTTTCGGCAAGATTATCAAAATCTCTGTTCATTCATATCGGATGGTTGGGAAAGGAAGAGAAGGAGGGAGGGGGGAGAAGGTGGAAGGAAACGGGGGCTTCTCTGCCTGACAGGTGGAGGAGAGACGTTCAGAGAATGGAGAAACTCACCTCATTGTGGAAATGGTAGGGCGTGGTCCCAGTGAACTCACCAGACCTCACTCAGTCCTCTGCACAGAGAGCTTCACTGACTACACAGTATTTGATTTCCAGAGGTGGGAAATCAACAGGACTCCTGGTCGGACTTCCTTTGAGAAGGCTGAGGCAGTTTCCTCAAGATCCACGCTACTGTGGAGGCCTAGAAGGGACTGACTTCTCTCCCACCATACCCCAGTTCAGCTCTGAGAGAGGCAGCTCTCAGGTTTTTGAAGAAGCAATGCAAGTTTGAGCCTCCAGCGGCTAAAATCCCAAGAATTCCTAAAGAAAACCAGTTTGCACTTTTCTAAAGAGGCTGACATAATGTCTTCCCAAACATACCCACTAGAGGCTGGTGTCTGTTGATAAAGGTTTTCACCCAATGGCCCTTTCAAAGATTGGCTGCTCAGGTGACCTGGAGATCTGTAAAATGTTTATATAATTATTACAAACATTTCTTGTCAGTTGACTTTTTTCTTTGTGAACTGTGTTTTTTCCAGGTAAGTTTATCGCATTTGGCTCCCACAATCTTGGGGGTACCACTTCTACAAAACAGGGCTGTTGTATTTGCTGGTATCACATTTAAAACTTACACTACACTTTTCAAACAATGGTCATTTTTGAGGTGAGAAACCAGCTAATTACAGCACTTCTGTTAACTAGCTATTTGACCTTAGGTCCTGAGCTCTCCCTTATTTCACCTATGAAACAAGACGGTTATTTGTTCATTTATTCAAACACCTATTGAGTTCCTATCATTTTTCAGAGACTGTCGAGGCACTGGACACTCCAAGTTGACTCAGACACGAGACACAGTGAGTGAGGAAAGGAGGCCGTAGATGGCCTGTTACAGTTTGAGAGAAAAGTAATTGGTTCAGAAGGCTGTGGTACTAGGTGTGGTGCCTAGCCTAGACGGGGAGTGGCCACGGAGTAATTCTCAGAAGCCGGGGCCGGAAGCAGGAGCAGGAGCTGGGCAGGTGGGCGCAGGTAGCCCTAGGCATTACCTCTTTCTGGTTAAAGGCTTTTTGAGGTTTGGAGGCTGTCCCATGTTTCCACCCATCAGTCCTTGTTTTGTTTTGGATTTTGAAGTCACGTAGAATAACTCTGGTCTTTATCATTCACATAAACCTTTTATTTTAATATATTTGAAGATACTGACCATTGTCTCTCTTGAATGTTCTTTTTTCCTGGCCAAGAATGTCCCAGTTCTCTGTTCTTTGTGAAGGATAATAATACTTAGATTTCGGAAGTCTGCTCACTGGAGCACTGTTCACATAGAGCTTACCTCGTTTGAGACCCCTGCCTCCCTGAGGGCTGTGGAATTTTTGCTTTACAGATGAGGACACTGGGACCCCTGATGGAAAAGCAGCTTACCCAGAGTGGCTCACTCAGGGAAGGCAGAACGCAAACCTGCTTCCCTGGCCCAAGCTCTCTCTACTAGAACATCCTCCTGTGTTTGATTTCAAGACCTGTTTATCTTCATCCACACCTTTTAACTGTGTTAAGCCCCTTTCACTCGGAAGGCTTTCCTTTTGATCAGATGTTGTGTTCATGGTCCCGTGTTGTCCGACCATGCATACATGGCATGCTCAGTCTCCACCATACTCTGGGTGCCGAGTTTAGGGCTTACCACGACTTCATAGGGTGGTTGTGAAGAATCAGTTTCAGATAACGCTTGCAGAGCATTTAGCACACAGCACCAATAGTGTTAGCTCTCATTTTTTATTTATTTTTATTTTTTTTAAATATTTTATTTATTTATTTGAGAGAGCTAGAATGAGAGAGAGAGCACATGAGAGGGGGGAGGGTCAGAGGGAGAAGCAGACTCCCTGCTGAGCAGGGAGCCCGATGTGGGACTCGATCCCGGGACTCCAGGATAATGACCTGAGCCGAAGGCAGTCGCGTAACCAACTGAGCCACCCAGGCGCCCTCTCATTTTTTATTTTAAGCATCGTGAAAATTTTCCATAAACTATTCAGGCCAGGGCACAGTGCATAACAGGGGGAGAACAGGACGTAACTCTTTACTGCATCGTTGAACATTAGTTTTGGAAAAGAAAATTTGGAGGTCATTTCAACCACCTTCCTTATTTTTTGTGATGAGGAGATAGACCCAGAGGTTTTAAGCAACTTTCCAGAAGACACAGAGCAAGTTAGTAATATTTGTGTGACTAAGCTAGCAATTAAGGTGTGAAACTGGCCAATAGTGCTGTCTTCCTCTTCTTAGTGAATGGAGGTAAGAGAGACAGAAAAAAGATACCCTTTAATTTATTGGGTTTTGTTCGTTTGTTTTACAAATTAGGAGAGAGGGATCCAACGCTGGCTGAGTCTGACCTGCAATCTCACATAGTCTTTAAAGACTGTTCTGGAGATCGTATTGCTGAAATACAAATCTCATTCTTAATGCAGTTTTGGAAAATGTTCAGCTTAGGACAGAAGCCTGGGGAACAGAGTGCACACAAGGTCCTTCAAAGCAGGGACTTGTTCTTCACTGCATTTGTGCCCTGAGCACCCAGCACAGTTGTAGCGAAGATGGGTGCTGGTGGCCATTTCTGAGTGAACAAATGCCCAGCAGGTGCTGAGTCAGATGAACCTCACTCTCTCCTGCCCACCTCCCTTGGTCTCTCTTTTGCCCCTGCCATGGGGAGGGCTAAACAGCTTGGCCTTTGTGGAGTAAGAACAGCATCTCACAATCCCCTGGCAGCCCCTGGGTGTCAGGAGTGTCTCCCCACAAGTCCCCACCGGCACCCTTGGGTTCTTTGCTGTTGGAGACATGTCTTTTTTTTTTAAAGATTTTATTTATTTATTTGAGAGAGAGAGACAGAGGTAGTGAGAGAGAGCACGAGTGGGTAGGAGAGGGAGAAGCAGGCTTCTTGCTGAGCAAGGAGCCTGACGTGGGGCTCAATCCCATGACCCTGGGATTATGACCTGGGCCGAAGGCAGACACTTAACCGACGAAGCCACCCAGGTGCCCCTGGAGACGTGTCTTGACCCTGTGGCAGGCTGGCCTTTCCAGCCTCTCCTAACTATCTGGCTTTTATGTCTGTGCAGGAGTGTCCCTGGGCACGTGTGCAGCTGGGTCCGATGAGCCTGGCCCAGAGGGCCTCACCTCCACCTCCTTGCTGGACCTCCTGCCACCCATGGGCCTGGAGCCACTGGACTCAGAGGAGCCCAGTGAGGCCATGGGATTGGGAGCTGGCCTGGGAGCCCCTGGCTCAGGTTTTCCCAGTGAAGAGAGTGAAGAGTCGCGCATTCTGCAGCCACCACAGTACTTCTGGGAAGAGGAGGAGGAGCTGAATGACTCCAGTCTGGACCTGGGACCCACTGCAGGTAGCTCTTCTCACCTAAGAGTAGGTGCTCATTGCAGCAGGGAGTGAGGCTGGCTAGGCAAAATGCCAGAGGACCATTTCCTTGCTCCGATCACATCTCTTGTCTCTTCCCGCCAGCTTTTACCATGCTGCTGCCCGCCTTGTACATGAGCCAAGTCTCTGGGACCCCTAGTATCTTACTGGTCCCAGAGGCTCTTTTCTCTTTAACATTCGCTTCTGTTTAGGGAGCCCACGTTCTGTGCTCATGTAACTCCATATAATGCAACAGCCTGGGAGTGAAACTTTCTCCCCATGTAAACATGCAAAAACTGCTGCTCAGAGCGGTTAAAAGCCTGCCTAAGTTCATACAGACGCTCGTATGCTCAGCCATGATCCAAGCTGAGGCTTCCCAAGGTCTAGGGGTGCTGTTTCCCTGCTGCGCTGTATCGTCCCTGTCGAAGGTTCCTGTGCCCCTCCTGCGGTCTCTCTGACTGCCAATCAAGGCACCTCCCTTCTCTCGGTCACGCCCCAGAGCTGGTTCGTGGGTTTCCAGAGCATGGCTGATGGACCTGTGGAGGCCAGCCACCTGAGGCCTGGGGCCACGCTGGAATGCATGCAGTTAGGGGCTGGATGCAGACGTGGCGGAGCACGCTCGCCATGCTCCTGGCTTCAGCAACTGTGCACGTTCTTGGCCAGCAGGAGCCTGTTTGTAAATGCTGGACCGCCACATGGTGTGTATGCTCACCCGTGCACACAGTGGCAGGCTGTTACAGAATGTAGTTCAAATTTTTCTCTTTAGGGTATATAATATTTTGGATTTATGTCCTCTAATTATGAAAATAATCCCTGGAAATTGTAGAAAATACGAAAAATGCAAAGAAGGAAACAAAAGTCACCCATAATCTCACAACTAAAAGAGAATTACTATTAATAGTTTGGGATACATCCCTGTAGTCACTTATGTGCCAAATTGGAATCATAATGTTTTCACTTAAATATTTTTTTAAGATTTTATTTATTTGACAGAGAGAGACACAGCGAGTGAGGGAACAAAGCAGGGGGAGTGGGAGAGGGAGAAGCAGGCTTCCCTCTGAGCAGGGAGCCCAACGTGGGGCTCGATCCCAGGACCCCGGGATCATGACCTGAGCCGAAGGCAGACGCTTAATGACTGAGCCACCCAGGCGCCCCTCACTTAAAATATTTAATAAATGTATTTCCACATCGTTAAATATTCTTTTTAAACCTGATTTTTGATGGCTACATAGTATTTCATCATGTGGCTCATCATATGTATAAAACCAGCTCCCGGGCGCCTGGGTGGCTTAGTTGTTAGGTGTCTGCCTTCAGCTTGGGTCATGATCCCGGGGTCCTCGGATCGAGTCCCACATCGGGCTCCCTGCTCGGCAGGAGGCCGGCTTCTCCCTCTCCCACTCCCCCTGCTTGCGTTCCTGCTCTCTCTGTCTCTCTCTGTGTCAAATAAATAAATAAAATCTTAAAAACCCAGCTCCCTATTGTTGTTGAATATTTAGGTTGTTTCCAGTTTTAATGTTGCTAAAACTATCATTATGTATTTTTGCACTTCTCTGTTTCCTCATGATAATTTCTAGAATAAAATTGCTAGGTGTAAAGACGTATCAATCGGCATCCCACCCGGAAAAAGAAGACACAACCAAACTAAGATAGTCCAGGGAGGTTTTATTTGTAGAACAAGGAACTTAGAAAGGCATGGGCAGGTGATAGGCCAACCACAGAGGAGTCCAGGGCCTGTGGTAGTGGAGCACTCAGTGCCCCTACACCCAAAGGGACTGAGGGAGGGATGGATGAAAGGAACCAGGAGGGACAGAGAGTGGTGGAAAGCAAGTGATCCTGGCAAGAGCAGTGACCCAGCAGGGGAGAAACCAGGGGAGGAAATATCTGATCCCCTTTCCTCCCATCTTCCAGGATCCCTGTCTCTCTCTCTTCCCCTGCCTCTGTTGAGTCTGGTCGGGAAGCAGGGACATGGCCTGTTGTGGTGACTCTTGGGGTCCATCTCCTGGGGCAGAGGACAGGGTAGAGAAGGGTAGAGAGAGGATCTGGAGGGGATGGAGCACGTCTGCCACAAAGGATAGGAATCTTTCCATAGGCTTTTGTTAAATATTTCCAAATCAGCCTCTAGAAAGGTCTTTCCAGTTTGCATACCCACTGGAGGTGGGATGAATGCCAGGTTGTTGGACCCTTCACCCCACTGCATTTTGTCATTTAGAAATCTTGGTCAACTTGATAAGTAAATTAAAATGGCATTTGATTCCTAGTGAATGTTAGCATATATGTGTGTGTGTGTATATATACATATTCTGACCACTTACAGTCCTTTCCAGTTTGAGGCATAGTATAATGAAGAGCAGGCTCTGGCGTCAGGCAGATTCCAAGGTTTCAGCACCAACAATTAACAGCTATGTGATTTTTGGCAAGGAGCAACCTGAGCCTCAGATTTCCCATCTAGGAAATAGTATCATAGAGTTGTGAGGTTTAAATGCAGTAATTCATTTAATGCACTTAGCACAGCACTTGGTACAACATAAGTACTCTGTATTACCTATTATTACTTTTCCATTTTTTTCTATTGAGGCTTTAATTTTTTCTTACCACTGTACCAATCCTCATATAAAAAGGATACATTCTCTGATATATATAGAAAGCATTTTTCCAGTTTATCAATTACTTTTTTATTTTACCAATTTTTGACATAACATTAATTTTTTACAGACTTGACAGTCTTTCTTTTGAAATGTATGAAATGTTTTTATGTGTTATTCTTTGCTTTATGTTTAGAAAATCCTTTCCCTCCCTGAGATATATGCATCTTTATTTCCTTTATTTTTTTCATCTTAAATTTTTGCATCTAACCCTTTATTCTAGCAGTAATTTACTTTGGTTTGTGGTATAAGATAGGGATTTAGTTCGTTTCCCCCATAAAGCTAGCCTGTTACTGCAGCAGCACAGATACATAGATAAATCTATCCCCTCGTCATGGAAAAGAAGCACTCGACAATTAGATGTACTTGGGTCTTTTTCTGGGCTTTTCTTCTTGTGTAGACTCTTGAGATTCTAGTCTGGGACAAACAGTCGTTCCGAGGGCCTCGGCCAAGAAAGCCATGGCGCTGAGCCTAGGACCTTCCTCAGGATCACAGTGGGATGGCCCTGAGGCTTTAATGAACTCAAATTTTCTCTGCCTCTCCCTTCCCTTTGCCTCCTTTTCCTCTCACTTCGTCTCTCTTCTCCCATTAGCCTCTCTGGGTCTCTTAATGGTGAAAAGAGCTGCCATTCATTGAACATGTGTTCTGGGCACTTTGCATCCATTCCTCTCCTTGTGCCAGCTCTACGGTGTGGTCTGTCTCCTCATCTCTACTAGACGCCCTGAACGACTGTGAGATGGGGACTCAGGTGCCCTGCATGAAAAATGGGCAAGAGCCCCGGAGGAGGGGGTGGAAGGAGGGCTGCTTTTGCCAGGCTCCCTCGTCACTCACCTTCCCGCTGGGCCCTGGCCTTTCCTCGGGTCGGTCTTTTCTCTGTACACCCCCAAGGCAATTTGTGAAAACACAGTACCCACAGGATGAAAGCAAAGCGTCTTAGTACTGCAGAAAATGCTCTTGGTGTTCTGGCCCAGCCTTCCCCTTGGCCTCATCTCCTTCCCTTCTCCTGCTTGCATCGGTTCGTTAGCCTGTTGTCATCCCCACTTGGCAGATGTGGGACTGATGCACAGGGAAGCTAAGTGCTTTAACAAGGTCACACTTGGTATGTGACAGAGCTGGATTGAGAATCAGTGTCTTCTCAGGCCTATTCCCTGAGCCTGTGGTGCCCTTCCTCCTGTCCTGTCTGCCTGGAGCACTCTTCTCAATCCCAAATGCCTGGCAGACTTGTCGTCATCATCCTGCAACACCCAGCTCAGAAGACACAGTTTCTGAGAGGCCTTTTCATCTCTCCCAAGTGGGCAGGACTGCACATGGTTGTGCGGGTGTTGCCCTGTCCAAGGGCACCTTGCCAAGCAGGGGAGTTCGGGCTGAAGTGCATCCTGCACACTACTCACCGGGTCAGGGGCTGGATGGAAGGAGTGCCTTTTTCTAAGTCATCTGCCCGGAGGGGCATCTCTGTGAGCTAGCAGTGGCCCTGACGTGAAGCTAGTTGTTCCTGCTTCTGCACCCTCACAGTACCTTGATAATACGGTGTGAGGCCATAACAGAGGCAGAAAGTGTTCCAGGTGTGAGGCTCATTTGTACGGGGACGTAGCCCAGAGAAGACAGTGTCCTGTGCCTCTGCCCTCTGCTGCTCCTCACCCTAAAAGTCCGAGGCTTCCATCTAGGGTTCTCTGGAAGGAAGGAGGGCATTACCTCTTGGGGTTTGCTCCTCAGGTTGGAGGAGACTCAAGGAACCTTCAAAGGGTCTGCCTGGAGGAGGAGTCTGTCCAGAGGTCAGAGTGACCATGCTAAGTGCCGTTCTAACACACCCCTTGGGGACATGGATATATCTGTTCCCAGGAGCAATGACTGTTGAAAGCCATGCTGTGGATGGGCCTAATCTCAGACCCATTACCTTCCTAGTAATTATGATATTGACCCATATACGAACACCTGGCATGTGCCAGGTGCCATATTAGGTGTTTCAATATATTATCTCATTTAATCTCAACAGAAACAAGTATATATTGTTACTCCCATTTGACCAGTGAACAAACTGAGGCTCCAGGAGTTTGCATAACAGTCTAGCTACTAAGTGTAAGAATCAGGAATCAAACCTGAGTTCTCAGACTCCATAACCTTGGCTCTTTCGATTAGGTTGCCTCTCAGCTCAACGATTTTACTAAGGACTAGCAGTAATGTCTTATATCTTATGTAGTAAATATCACCATCTTTTTCCATAGAATTTTCTCTTTGATAAGCTCATTTGAACTTCACAACCACTCTGTAGGGTCCACAGGCAGGAGTTGTCACTGCTTCACAGATGCTCAAACCCAGGCGCAGAGAGGGTAAGAGCTTTGCCCAAGGCTGCACAGCTTGCTTACGGGTGGAGCTGAGTCTGGAGTCAGTGGCTCCTGAGCGCCTGGGCCTGGCAGCCTGCTGTGGGAGCACAGAGATGGTATGTGTTAGAGAGGAAACCATGTGTCACGAGTACTTTGCTATACGTCTCATTGCGTTTGTTGGACCTAAAAGAGCCAGAGCTGGAGCCTTCCTTCTCCTCCAGTGACAATCCTGAGGTCCCACAGCAAAAATAATCACTTGTCTTTCTGCTTGGCTGGTGACGAGCGGTGTGACCTTGAGCAGGTTCTTTGTCCAATCTTGGCTTCAGTCTCTCCTCTGTAAGTGAGGAATGATAGATCGAAGCCTTTTCCAGCTTTAAAATACTATGGTTTTCTTTTTTTTTTTTTAAAGATTTTATTTATTTATTTGACAGAGAGAGCGAAAGAGCACAGCAGAAGGAGAGGAAGAAGCAGACCCCTTTCCGAGCAGGGAGCCTGATGCGGGACTCGATCCCAGGACCCTGGGATCATGACCTGAGCCGAAGGCAGATGCTTAACCATCTGAGCCACCCAGGCGCCCAAAATATTATGGTTTTCTGACATTTCAGGTGAAAAGAGTGGTCTCAGCCAAATAGGGAGAAAGAAATGGAATGTAGATTGCCGCTCCACCAGCTAGCATCAAGCCAACTTAAGACCTGATCGAGTAATTCAGGCAAGATTGTTAATGATTAAGAACAGTTTCCCAGGTTACCCACTCACCCCAGGGCTGTCTCTCCTGTCACCCTCCACCCTTCCATTCTCCAATATCCTTAATAAAATTCTCTGCATGCAATTTTAATTTTCCTAGTGAACAAACTAATAAGTGTTCTACAAGAAAAGCGATAACTCTTTGGGGTTGGCAAATTCTAGAAACGCAACTCAAACAGGCTCACAGGCCTGTGTGAAAAAGGGGGTGTTGATTGGCTAGTAACTGCAGAACCCAGGCAGGTGGGATCCAGGTGTTGAAACGGGACATCAGCACCTGCCTTGCTCCATCGTGCCTCGCCTTCCCCAGCTGGCTTCTTTCTCAGGCACGTTGTCCCTGTGTGGTGGCTCAGAGAGCCCCCAGTCACTCCAGTGTCATCTCCTTTCACTCAGCAGCCCCAACAGAGAGAGAACTCTGCTTCCCCAGCACTTTTGGGAAAGTCTCAGGATGGAGGCTCGTTTGTTTGCCCTGGGTCATGAACCCACTTACGACCCAATCCTGAGGCCAGAGGGACTGGGTTCTCTGGTCCAGACTGGCTCTCAAGCACCCCTGGAAGCCAGGGGGTAGTGCCCCACAGTCCTGGACCAACAGGAGGGGAGTACATGCCAAGTGATGGTTGGGCATAAAGGAACATTCATGAGTGCTTATATTATTATATAAATCATATTCACATCATTTTTTTTAACCTCACAGCAGCCCAATGAAATCCATAAAAGCAGGCATCATTAGGATCACTGTTTTATAACTAAGGAAACCGGCTCAGAGAGGTTTAAATGTGGCACTAAATCACACAGGTAATGAGTGGCAGAGTGAAATCTCAAATTTGAGATTTCTACTTTAAGATCTGCTACCCCTCCATGTGAAATCATTCATTAGACCCCTTAAATTACTATTGCCTGTGATGAATTTTGTAGAAAGCAGATCATCAAAGCCAGTCTGCTGGGACCTGAAAATGATTCCTATGCATTGATATCGTAACTGCTGTTGAATGATTTGACCTTCTGGGTCACTGCACACACATCAGGCATGTTTGCTAAGAAGGCCAGCTGACAGAAGCACTTGCACCTAGATTCCAAAAAGAAAAAGATCTCTGTACTTTTGTTTTACACTAGTAATAAGTATCATTATGTGAAAATTTGAAAATGCAGAAAAGAAGAAAGTAAAAACCACTCCTAATCCCGTCAGCCAGAATTGGCGAATGTTAACATTTTGGCGTATATCTTTCTGGAAATTTTTCCCATATGGGAAATACGTAAAAGATGCTTTTATAAAAAATGGAATTACAGTGCACAGGTCCTGCTGTTTCACGCACCAGCATCTCTCCAAGTCAGCTAACGGAGCTGTCTGCCCTCAGTTTTAAGGCGGGAGTAGTCTCCCAAGCCTGGCCCAGCTACCACCCCTTCAGTCGGTGGCCTGCTGCCTGAGCGCTGGATGGCCTCCAGTCTTTTGTTCTGTGAGCTGTGCCATGTTGGGAATCCTTGAAACCCGAGTCATTATGAGCATCTTCATTGTTTCCTTAGGGTGCATTTCTAGGAGTGAAATGACAGCTTCAGAATGTTTGTTCTTAAAGCTTTTCATTCATGTTAACCCCCCACCCCCAGTGGGGCCTGATTTCCATTCCTGTCAGTAGCAGATTGAGTACCTGTTTCCTGCACTTATCCAATACTCGGTATTATCTTTAAATAAATACGTATATTGTTAAGTTGGCAGCCCCAAAACTGTATCATTTTGTTTAATTTACATTTCTTTGATGACTACTGAGGTTGACCATTAAAAAGTCATTTTTAATTATACTGAAAGCTTCCCCCCTTGCACCCCTGTTTTATGCAAGTCTGTTGTGAATTTCGTGAGTGTTTTATTGGTTGGATAGCTGGCTTGAGTGTTGCACTCGGGGCAATTTTCAGTGATTTGACATTAAGCAAAAGGGACATTTAAAGTGATCTTCCAAGGCCACTGGCTTGGTGCCTGTCTTAATTTCACGTCTTAAACAGGGGAGTCAGTTCATTAATATTTCAGCGGCTGCCAGGGGTCATCCATGAGATTATGGCTACCCTGGAAGGCAGAAACGAAGTCCAGTGTGACCTTGATGAGCTGGGGAAAGAGACTTACAAAACTGATGAAACATAGGAGAGAGGAGATGCAACACGATCTATTTAGGGGACAAAAGCCAGCCCCCAGAGTGAGATTAAAAGAAAAAGAAAAAGCCTGGAGAATCCAAGTTGTCCAGAGGTCTGGAGCTTCATCAGAGTGGCCCCCTGCTGCCTCCAAGCCGCCAGATCATGTCCAGCGGGGAGTTGCTGTGTTAAATTCAGACCATGCTGCCTGAGTCAAAAAGCCTTACTTTCCAGCTTGCATCAGCTAGCTTCTAGCTCGTGAATCTTGTTCGCTTTTCAGCAATTCACTCAGCAAAAATTTATTGTGTACCTGCCAATTTTGTAACCACTCTTAAAACTGTGGTGAATCCAGAGTTTCCACAAGAGATGAAGAATGACAGGGGGAGGGGGTTGAGAATGAGGGATAATCCCAGTTGTTGAGCCCCAGGCAAAGGAGGCTCAATTGGAGCAACTGAGAAAATATGTAGGTTTTTATCCCCAGGAAGATGCTTCCCAGAAGTTCCTCACTTAAGCAGATAAAACAGAAATGGGTTTAAGTTGTAGAGGAACCACGGCAGTTGGGTTAAGGAATTTGGGGAGGAAAAAAAAGCCACCAACATAGAAAAGCCTCTTTAAGGAGGCATCTTCTTGAAGAGGGCGGCAACCCATCTTACCTAGACTTAGCCATTTCCTATCCAGATGACCTCCCAGGTGCCTTGAGCTAGAACCCCTAGGTCCTTGGAGTCCCATTGCAGGAACACCTGCCTGCAGATTCACCTGCAGTGAGCTCGGGGTGTGGAGTGTGACAGCAGCTTGACTTTAAGAGATGGCCTCAGGGAGAAGAGCATGTTTTCTGGGCGAGGTGATTTGAATGCATCATGTCATTTCACCTCAGCCTCAAGGTCCCAGAGGGGTGGTGGGCGGGCCTAGAGGCTGGTCACCCAGCATTCTAGCCCCTGGCTGCAGAACCTTGAAGCTGAGCCTTGAGTCCTTACCTGTCAACTAGTCTGGTGATTCAAGCCCAGCTTCCAAGAGATGGGCCATGGCCTGCAGTGCAGATGGACAGGGAGGGGTGATGCTCCTGCTGTCAGTTTGCTCCTCCCTGGCGTCTGAAGCCAAGTCTGGGCGTTGGCCTAACTGAGCAGGCATGTCTTCAAAGACTGGCTTTAATCATGTACAAGCCTGAGTTTTAAAACTTTACAGCTGTGATAAGTGTAGTTTCACAATTTAGAGCAAGTGTCCTCCCCTATGTGAGCTTTTCTTTTCCTTATCTGTAAAAGGAAGGCTGTGTCCTTTGGAAGCCTGATTTCCCTCGGACTCTGGGGAAGATGTAGTTTCCAATGAAGGCCACCAGGGGGTACTGCAACTTCACAGAGCTGGCACCCTGTGTTCAGGGAGGGAAGCTGTGGAGGCAGGGGGGAGAGGTTGGCGGAGGTTCCAGGCATTCGTCGGCTGTCTGACCGACAGCAAGGAGACTGAGCTGCCCGTCTCCTGAGTGTCCTTGCAGCATAGCCACTCCCTGACCTTCCATGCTCTGAGGCCAAGCCGGAGCCCCCTCTGGAGGGTCTGAGCTGTGGGGGACCTTTCACCTCTCTTCAGTGTCCCAGCTGTTGCTACCCTCCTGGGGGCAGGGGACAGGCTTTGACCGGCTTTCCTGCTGTCTTGAGCATGTCTCCTGGGCATCGCTGCTTGTTCACACTTGTGTCCAGGTATGGGGTGTGCAGGGAGTGCTCTGCAGGTACACCTTTGTCCCAGACAGGTTTTGGGGTTTGCGGGACCCTCCTGTCCTGACTCTAGATGCTGAAGTAGGTGGGATAGGAAGCAAAGCCTAGGGCACTAAGCAGGACAGGCTCTCCCCGTGTGGAGTCACAGCTGTTGGTGACAGCAGTGGACAGGGCTCAGGACATACCACTGTCACTGCACTGGGAGACCAGGGGCTGGGGCAGCCACCTGCCTTGCCGGGCCCATTGTGCCTTGCCTACTGTGGTGCCATCCTCTCCGGCATCCCTCTCCTTTTCCATCCCCCTGCTTTTCTTTTCTCCCTCCATTGCCAATTCACCCCCTTATCCCCTCTCCAAAATGACTGCTCCAGCTTCCTCTCCCAGGCCAGTGTTGCAAGTCTCTGGAAGCCTGGTCTTCTTTCCTTGGACACCTTAGTGGGAAAAGCACGTTCTTCCCCATCCACTAAGATCATTCACCTCTCACAGCAACTGTGTCCCTTCCTCCTGGAGCCTTTGGAAGCTCCTAGCCCAGGATGACCTGCCCTGTCCCCTGCCATGTTTCACTTCTCTTCTGGTGGCCCTAGCATGTTCACTAGCCAGTACTTAAAGTGATGCATGCTCTCTCCCTCTCTCTAATTCCTTATTTAAAAAACAATTTCAAATTTACAGAAGATTTGCAAGAATAATCCCCATACACCCTTCACTCAGATTCCCTCAGTGTTAACATTTTACCAAATATGTGTATATACTTAGAGACATACAATTTTATTTCTAAACCATTTGACAGTAGGTTATAAACACAGTGTCCCTTTACTTACACTACATACTTCAGTGTATATTTCTTAAGAACAGAGACATTCTCTTACAGAATCACGGTACAGTGACCATCAGGAAATTAACATGGATACAATAGAGTTTGATGACAAACTGTATTCAAACTTGCCACCCCCCCACCCCCCAGTGTCCACTGTAGCAAAAGAAAACAAAATTATTTTTTACAGTTCACTGTCCAGTCCACACTCATGTACTATGTTTGTTTTCATGCCTTATTTGCCACTTTTATTCTGGAAAATTCTTCAGTCTTTCTTTGTCTTTCATGACCTTAACATTTTTGAAGGAGATAGGCTAGACTTTTGTAGACTACCCCTCAATTTTGTCTAGTGTTTCCCCATGATTAGATTCAGGTTCTACATTTTTGGCAGGAATATCACAGAAGTGCTGTTGTATCTTTCTCAGTTCATCAGACCATGGTTCTACTCTTGGACTGAGCATGGTTTCTTTACTTGTTAGTCTACACTCATATTTGGATCTAGTCCCACTACCCACTCTTCTGGCATCCCCGTTTTCATCCCACCTGGGTCTGTCCCCCAGCTACTTAGGTTCTACTTCCCACCACACCTCTGGTTCATAGTCTTTGTCCCCACTGGGTCTCTCATTAAATTCTTGTTCCTGTGTAAGCGACCTTTCTGATACTCAGATCATACCTAGGCTTGTCAGGAAAGCATCGATCCTTTCCTGCCCTGCCCTCTTCCCTGGATTCACTTTGACTTATTTACCACTCAGGTGCTTATCCCGCTCCTCAGCCTGTGGAGCAGACTCCCAAAATGGTGCCATTTTTCCTATTATGATTTTACAATATAAAAATTAAATGATAATAAGAAAGAGGAGGAGGTAGAGGAATACTTAAAATCAATCAGGCATTTGCTGTGTAGTGTGGGCTGTGCCCAGGTTTTATCTCAGTGCATCCTGACCATAGCCCTGGGTGCTAGGTACTGTTGTTATTTTACAGATAAGGAAAAGGAGACACATGGAGGTCAAGTGCATGTCCAAGGTCACACAGTGGCCAAGCAGTGGAACCAAGATCACACAGTAAGAGAGGCAGGAATAACTTTGGATGATGAGAGGTGGTTAAAAAAAAAAGTAGGAAAAAAGTCCTGCTGAGTCTGAGTGCCAGGGTGTGGCATTTAGTGATTTGTCAAGTCTCTGGAGATGACAGGGCTGGATAGGGTAAAGGCTTGGTGGGAGATGTAAATTTGGGAGTCTTTAGCAGAGAGGCAGTAGATAAAGTCTTTGGGATCCGTGAACTCACTGAGAAAGGAATGCAAAAATGATGAGTCAGGGGCTGGCTATCTGGGAGTGATCACAGGTAGGGAGCCTAATGAAGGAGAAGTCTGTGCCATTGGAGGCTATTTTTTCTCCCTAAAGGGACAGGTCCTGGGTTCAGGAGGCAGAAGGTGGCAGGGTTCACCAAAAACACATTGCTCTCTTTTCTGCACTGGGTCAAGCAGGCACTGTATTAGGTGCTGGGAACGTAAGGATGAATAAAATCACCTTGCTCAGCAATCAGAGTTTGTAGTCTCGTAAATCCTATATTATTCTTATTTAGGACAGTAGAAGAGTTGTTGTTTTTAATGCCATTGGTGTGTAAGATACATTTGTCAGAACTATCTCCAAAACGCAGAGTATCAGTGCTAGAAAGATCCTTAGAACTCATATATACAAGCATCCATTTGTCCTATGAAAAACGGAAGCCCAGAGAAACCCAGGGACTGACCATCACTTAGACACGTAAGTTGGTGGCTAAGTCTTCTGGCTGCAGATCCCGCCACCCACAGCATGACCCCTGTTGTTGTCCAGCTTAGTTGAGGGAATTCTGTTGGGAGCCAGGCTATCTCTGGAGGGATAGAGAGCTCAACTTGTAGAAAGTCAGCATCACATTGAGTAGAGGGATTATTTAGTCAGCTTGCCCTCTTGGGAACTCCCCTACCTCAGTGGGATTCTGGTGGAGTGCACCACCATCCACCATATTCCTGGCACATTCTAGGCTTTACTGAACCTATTGGCTAGTTCAAGTACTCTTGAGGGTTTCCCATGCACTTTGCCTCTAGACTTGACCATTTCTGCTACAGGCATGACTGCCCCCACAGTCAGCCAGAGTGCCCCCTTCTTACTGTTAGTCAACCAGTGCACACAGGGTATCAAGTCTACCTTGGGGTCATCTCTTGAACCTGTTCTCTCATCATTCCCAAAGTCATCACCTGTGTTTATCTCTCCCGGAAATTGCAGCAAGCCCGCAACTCTTTTCTCTGCTTTCATTCATCCCCTCTCATCAAATTCTTGCACATTGCTGTCAGGACAATCTTCTAACCATAAGATCTCATGATTGTAAGGGATTGTATATGTCCATTTCCCCAGCATCCATGTGACATGCTATTATATCATCTTCCTGTCAAGTGGCCATCCAGCCCATTTCAATTATGTTTTTATGCATTGCATTTCAATTTTAAACAGAAAGCGCTTATTTCTATTGAAGTAAAATATTTTTATTCTTTTATATACTTGTTTTATGGGTGTAATTTCCTCGAGTCTCTCTGGAGGTGTTAATAAGAAAGGTTTCTAAGTTCCCTTTGTTTACTAGATTAACTCTTCTCTCAGAGATGGGTTGCTTTGCTTTCTCTCCTTCATGCTTCTTCATGAGCCTGGCTTTCCCCTAATGTCCTGTGAATCTTGATCATTCTTTCATGTTTATAAAGGTGATACTAGATTTCTCAGTATTAGAGGCTGGTGTGGGTCTCCGCAGTATTCTGTGTTCTCTGTTCCATGAGGATACCTCTCCCCTGAACACCATGGCTGTTTGCTTTGTGTGGGGAATAGGTAAGCTTCCCTACAGAGTGTGTGCAGGGGATGAGGAGTGGAAGATGTTACCAGTCACTTCTACTCAAAAATAGTATGCTTAACAAAAGAATATTTTAATTATTCATTTAAATATTATAGTGGGTTTTCAATTTTCACTAAGATCATTCAGCTTCTAAAAATTGTACTTTTTCTTATAGGGAGTCAGTTTTTCTTTTTGTAATAATTCTCAGAGCCATATGGATCCGTGTTCTAATTTGAATGCTTATTCTCTAGGCCCATTGCACAGCTTCCCTCTAGAGATTTATTTTCATGACTTCCTCTCATATTTCTTGATTCCATATCTTCTTTGGGTTTCTTGGAGAACTTCCTTAAGTACTTCTCTCAGAATCCGTGGATTGAAAAACCTTCAAGTCTTTGTATATATGAAAATGTCTATTTTGTAATCACACTTGAATGATAGTTTAGTTGGGTATAAAATACTGGCTTCAAAGTACACTTCCCCCAGAATTCTGAATGCATTTTCAATTTCCTTCCTGCAGTCTAGTGTTATGAATTAGAAGCTTGGAGATAATTTGATTATCTCTTTATTATTACTTTATAGTTAACCTGTTTTTTCTCTGAGAGCTTTTAGGGTCTTATCTTGCTCCTTAGAATTCTGAAATATCATGAGGATGAGGCTAGGTGTGAGTCTTTTATCTTTTACCTCAATTATATACCCTTTCAATGTGAAGATTCCCGCTGCTGGGCGTGGGAGATTTTCTTCTTGTTGGTTCTTCATTCTCTCCATTTTAAGCGTTCTTATCTTTTTGGAAATCATGTTAGTTAGATATTAGACCTCTTGCACTCTTTTAACTTTTCTCTCTTGTCCTCTTACTTTTGCTCTGGTGGCTTTTCCTTGACTTTTTTCTTCCAGCTGTTCTATTGAATTTTTATATTTTGACAATTTAATTTCAGTTTCCACAAACTTTTTTTGTTTACTTGATTCTCTTATTAGCCTGTTCTTATTTTAAAGATTTATTTATTTATTTATTTATTATTTATTTATTTATTTGTGAGAGACAGAGAGAGTGAGAGAGAGAGAACACGAGTGGGGTGAGGGGCAGAGGGAGAAGCAGACTCTCTGCTGAGCAGGGAGCCCAATGTGGGGCTCAATCCTGGGACTCCAGGATCATGACCTGAGCCGAAGGCAGACACTTAACCGACTGAGCCACCCAGGTGCCCCATAGCCTGTTCTTATTTTAGGGATGCAATATCTTTGGGTCTCTCTGAGATACTAACTGGAATTTAAAAATTATCTGAATGTTCTATGTTCTGTGTCCTCGCTGCTCCCATAGTTGTTCTTTCTCCTTAATTCTGTTGGGAAGAGAGCCTCCCTTCTCCACTATCTTTCCTAGTGTTTGTCTTGGCTGAGCTGTTATTTGGTCCTTTGATCTCATCTGCTATCCACATTCCCAGAAATTTATTTAAACCTTTAAAACTTGAATTTGACAGTTGAAAAGCCATTCTACCATTTGATAGAAATTTTGAGAGAGGCCCTTAAACTGCCTCTTTCATGTCTAAAGAGTATTTTGAAACAGTCTTTGATGTTTATTTTGCAACAAATGGCAGCCAATTAAAGTTGTTACCTAGAAATAGCTTCTGTGTTTTGAATGAATCTCCAACAGAACAGGCCCATGACTTTGCTATGTTGTTACCCTGAAGACGCCTAGGCTTCACTGAGAAGCCAGAACAAGTCCTGCTGTCCAGGAGGCCTCCTAAATTCTGCACTTCAAGATATGATTCCCAGGAATGGCAGGGAGGATAAAACTCCCCCCTATCACCGCCAACAGCAACCCTGGCCATTTTGGGAGGCTCTGGGCTCAGCCAGTGGACTCTGTTGAGCTCTCCTGACATTTTTTATTTCCCAGCCAGAGCTTAAATCTCAGCAAAAGAGCACAGTTTAGGAACAATTGTCATAATCTCTGTGTCTCGTCTGTCCCTGTGATCAGAAGGTTCTCAGACCTCATTCGAGGGTTTTGCTAAGAGGCCTCCTATTACAACCATTGGGAAAGAGATAAAGGGAACCTTTTCTAGTGAGTTGTCTGGGGTCTTGGCAAACTCCCCAGATGAGGAAACACAAATGCATTATAAGAATGATAGAGATGTTAACTTCTCGTCGTGGACTGTTAACGAGGGCTATCTCCAAGGGGTGCGGTCATACATACTTACTTTCTACTTTATACATTCCTGTACTCATAGAATTTTAGTGGCAGATTTGTGTCATTTTTTTCATCATGAAGGAAACAGGGACTAGCCTGGCCCCTGTCTACCCCACAGTCTGCCCCCCACTCCCACACCATCCAGCCTTATTTCCTACTCCTTTCCAAAAGGACTGGTAATCTGACTCCCCACTGTTCCCCTGTGGGTCTCATGGTTGCTTTATATTATCTGCTCAGTGAATACTGAACAGATCAATGATGGTTGATGAAACTAGCGAATGAGGTTTCTGTCTCTGTCCTTAGACTACGTCTTTCCAGACTTGACTGAGAAGGCGGGTACAATAGAAGACACCAGCCAGGGTCAAGAGGTGCTGAGTCTGCCCTCCCCCTTGCCCAAGATGAACCTGGTGGAGCCACCGTGGCATATGGCTCCTGGAGAGGAGGAAGAAGAGGAAGAGGAGGAGGAGGAAAGGGAAAAGGAGGAGGTAGAGAAGGAAGAAGAAGAGGAAGAAGAGGAGCTGCTGCCTGTGAACGGATCCCAAGAAGAAGTGCAAACTCAGGTCCACAGCTTTTCTCCCACCAGCAGCAGCCAGATGCCAGGGGCTGCCAAACACAGGCATGAAGAATCTGGGGACCAGGCCTCCTCAGATGTGGAGGTGGGGAGCAGCATGGAGCCCAGCCTGTCACCACCTGCAGTCACCCCAAGTACAGTGACCCTGGGGGGTCAGGACTTCATCGGCCAGGAGGCAGGGGGCGCAATGCTACAAGCCGTAGGGCATGGAGTAGAGTTTGAGGCCCCTCAGGAAGCAAGCAAGGAGGCCACTGTGGGAGCAGTGGGGCTGGCTGGCAAGCAAGGGGAGGTGCCATCCTTGGCATCATTCCCTCAAACAGAAGCTCCCAGTGGGGCTGAGAGCCCAGATGAAGACCCCCTTTACCTTGGAGCCTCAGCCTCTTTCCCTGTGGCCCCCCGAGATGTGGAACTGACACCTACCTCTGCTACCTTGGGGCAAGAAGACCTGAGCCAGCAGCCCCAGGAAGGACAGGCTGCCGAAGCCCAGTCCAGAATACCCTGGGATTCTACTCAGGTAAAGTGAGGGCACATGAAGGCCATCTGGCTGCAGCTTTCTCTAAGGAGCCTGGTCATCCCCTGGCTGCACAGTGGGGCTGAGAGGGTCTGCCAGGCTGGGGTGGGAGGCCCCTGTATAGCATGTAGAACCCCAGCAGAACTTTTGGGATGCACACCTCCTCGCCCTGCATGGGTGTTCTCACCACACTTCCATGCAAAGTTCCTGGAAGAGCTCGGCTTCCCTGGCCTGGCCTTGTTCACAGCTACTGCTGCCACCTGGGGCCTTCCCACTGCCTGACCTGTGCCCCCACCCCCATCTCCACCCCACCCCTGTACGTGCGTTGCCCTCTGCTCTCCTCCTCACGCCTGCCCAGCACGCACGCCCAGGCCAGTGCTCACACCTGGGAAGGGACAGAAGGGAAGGGAGGCCCAAATTGCCAGCCTGTGCATCTGGCCTGCAGGCCTGTTTTCGTTTGACCTACGGAACATGAAACCCCTGCAGGGTTGCCACTGAAGGCCTGTAGCTGGGGCAAGCCCTGTCAGGCCCCTCCTCTCATTGAAGACATCCTCTCTGTGGTCCCTGGAGACATCTGGGTTTGTGAGCCTGGCGATGCCACCCTGCAGAGGCTGTCAGCTCCCATCTAGCTGTCATGAACCTGCAGCTGGCCTTCCCCTTCCGGCTTCTCAAAGGGTTTCCATCTGTGCTTTCTCTGGATGCCTTTCCTCGTGCCTTTGTAACTGTCGCCCTTCTTTTTGTTTCACTGTCCAGGTGATCTGCAAAGACTGGAGCAATCTGGCCGGGAAGAACTACATCATTCTGAACATGACGGAGAACATAGACTGTGTGAGTGCCGAGCGAGGTGGGGACCATAGGGAAGGATGGACGTGGGTGGGCCGGCGGAGTGTGGGCAGAGGGACCTCATGGGGCATGGGGAGGGGCTTAGCCTAACCTAGGGGAAGAGCCAGCCCCCACCCTTGTCTAAAACCCATGTTTAAATTCCTAAGGGCTCTTTTATTCTTGCCCTACTCTGTTTAATTTCAAGGAATAGTTTTGTTCTCGTGTGCAATGTCTTATCTCCTGGAGGATATTGAAACAGTCTTTAAACAGTTGCTTTCCTTATTTGTTAGTTTTGGCCTTGGTTTTCTCACATGTCTTTGCTCCTCAGATGTCTGGTGGGTTCTTTCAGAGCTATTTAAGGAGGGCCATCAAAAAGCTGGTTGAAGCTTTGAGCTTGGAGTGGGGTTTGTTAACTGTGGCTTCTCAGGTGGGTGGACTGGCTGGGCTATTTGACAGTTTTTAATGTCAACATTTTTAGGTCCTTCCTCTTGGGCGACTAGATTCTTTGAAAAAGGAACATCTGTCCTACTGGGAGCATAAAGGGCTGGTTGCCAGTGTTCTGGGAGCCAAGGTGGGGATAGGGCTGTTCGCCTCAGTGTTAGAGCAGGTGCGCATGGATAAATTCATTTACTCCCTCTTTGAGTGTGAGCCCCCTCCCACAGTTGTGCCCCGTGTCCTCTGGGTCAGAGGGCCTCTATTTTACCCTCTTTGCAAAATCAATTTTCAGTCTTCTGCCAGGGGACAGGGACATTTGTCAGCTCTACAGTGCTGGGGAGAGGAATTAGGGATCCAGCTGCTTCTTAAACGGCCTTTCAAACAGTTTTCCTATTTTTAGAACCATTTTCATCCTCCCTTCCAAAGGTAACCAGTGCTGCTTATTCGAGAGCATTTTAGTTGGGAGTTTGACAATGTAAGTGTGATTGCTTCTCAGCTTGTCCCATTTTGGCTTAGGATTTGGCTCTTTGGGGCTTGCTAGATTAGGAAATCCTAACTCATCCGTATGCCTCCAGTGCCCAGACTTTGTTGCTCTTGTTTCCTCTTCCATTTTGTTTTGTTTTTGTCTTTGTGGTTTTAGACCTTGAAAAAATTCTTTACTCTCGTTTAGTGGGTTTGGGGAAAAGTGAAAGTCCGTGCGTGTGTTTCATTCAAAAGTGACCCAGGAGGTTGTTTTCTTTTTTCCCATTATAAATAAATAAACAAGTGGATTTTTTTAAACATGATTGATACATTTTAATCTGTTGCAGTGATTATTTATTCTTCTTGATGCTTACATGCCCCATCTCTGGCCAGTGAGAGCCTCTTTGAGTTGGCTTCTAAGTCTTTTTGACCAACCTGTTACTGTTTGATAGCTTCCTTGCTTTCTGGTGTAATAAGGTGTTTGGACTCATCTTGTCCTTTCCTTCCCCCAGACATGAAATCATCATTTCTCCAAGCCCTCATTCCTTTTATTGGGAAATGGTACTTGGAGACCACAGTATGGGTCCTTGAGACTCTTAAATTTTGTATATGCATATTTGAACAATAAAGTCTAAAGATAATGTCTATCTTTTTTCCAAGTAACACATACATATATAAAAATGCTTTCATTCTGCTTCCCCCCCCTTTTTTTTAAAGATTTTATTTATTTGACAGAGAGAGACACAGTGAGAGAGGGAACACAAGCAGTGGGAGAGGGCGAAGCAGGCTTCCCGCTGAGCAGGGAGCCCTGACGCGGGCCTCCATCGCAGGACTATGGGATCATGACCTGGGCGGAAGGCAGACGCCTAACCACTGAGCCACCGAGGCGCCCCGCTGCTTTCCCTGTTTTTGTCTTGTTAGTTTTTCTCATTTACTATTTGACCTCCGCCTAATTAATCATTATTTTTTTTCATGATGGATTTTTTTTTTATCGTGGTAAAAAATCTAACAAAAATTGATCATCTTGACCATTTTTAAGGTATTACAGTGGTGTTGAGTATGTTAACATTGTTATGAAACATATCTCCAGAACTTTTCATCTTGCAAAACTACACTCTGTGCCCATTAATCACTCTCCCAGGCCCCCAGCCACCACCATCCTACTCTCTGTCTCTAGGAATTTGGCTTCTTGCATGTCTTACAAGTGGAATCATACAGTATTTGTTCTTCTGTGACTGCCTTATTTCATTTAGTAGAACATTCTCAAGGTCCATCCATGTTGCAGTGTGTGTCAGAATTTCTTCCTTTTTTAATTCTGAATAATATTCCATGGTATGTATAGACCACATTTTGTGATCTGTTTGTCCATCAATGGATATTCATGTAACTTCCCCATCTTGGCTATTGTGAATAATGCTGCTATGAACGTGAGCCCACCAATATCTCTTTGAGACCCCATTTCAAAACCCGTACACACCCAGAAGTGGAATTGCTGGATCATATAGTACCTCTGTTTTTGATTTTTAAAGAAATCCGTATTGTTTTCCACAGTGACTACACCATTTCACATTCCCACCAGCGGTGGACAAAGGTTCCAGTTTCTCCACATCCTCACCAACAGTTGTTTTCTATTTTGTGTGTGTGTGTGTGTGTGTGTGTGTGTGTGTGTGTGTGTTGTTTTTTAAAGATTTTATTTATTTGAGAGAGAGACAGTATGGGAGGTGGGGGGGCGGTGGGGGGGAGGGAGAAGCAGGCTCCCCACTGAGCAGACCCTGGGATCATGATCTGAGCTGAAGGTGGCTGCTTAACTGACTCAGCCACTCAGGCACCCCTGTTTTCTGTTTTTTTTTTTTTAATAGTGGTCATCCTAATGGGTATGAAGCAGAATCTCATTATGGGTTTGATTTTCATTTCTCTGATGATTAGTGATGTTGAGCACTAGTCATTATTATTAACAGTCAGTGATTATTTTGCTTTATCAATATATTCGTTTCTTTGCTTACACATCTTTTCACATCCCCATTCCTTTCTTGTGAATTTAATTGCCTTCTTCCTGAAATATACCCCTTAGCAGCTCTTTCTACAAGGATATATCTGTATCAGCCCTTATTAGTATAAAGAATGTCTTTAATTTTCTCATGTTCTTTTTTTTGTAGCTTTTTGTTTTGATATAATTTCAGAAGACTGGTACAAAGAAATCCTGTGTATCTTTCAGCCAGAATCACCAGCTCTTAGCATTTTCCAAACCATCTGAGAGTAAGTTGAGACACATTCGAGATATAGTTAGGTTTATTTGTTTCTGTTTGTATTCAGTTTTGGATTTTTTCCCCCTCACCCTTGTTGATTTAGTTGTATTTTTGAGCATGTAAAACACTACTATGGCTCTAAGTATCTAAATGACACAAAAATGTATGCTTAAAGAAACACCCCTCTCCCCCATCATACCTCTTGCCCTCCATTCCCACCCACTCCCGCTAGGTGACCAATCTCATTAGTTTCCGGTTATCCTTCTGGGTTTCTTTTTATAAAAATAAGCAGATAGATAGATAGTTTCTTGCAGGAGGGGTAGCATACTATTTATATTTTTATTAGTTTGCTAGGGCTGCCATAACAAAGTACCACACTGGGTAGCTTAAAAACAAATTTATTCCCTCACTGTTTAGAAGGCTGGAAGTCCAAGATCACGGTGTCCGGAGGATTAATTTCTCCTGAAGCCTCTCTCCTTGGTTTGCAGATGGCCATCTTCCCTCTGTGTTTTCACATCATTGTCCCTCTGTGCTTGACTGTGTCCTTAATCTCCTCCTCTTGTAAGGACCCCATCAGATTGGATAGGGTCACCCTAACGACCTCATTTTAACTTAATTGCCTCTTGAAAGACCCTGTCTCCAAATACAGTCACAGTCTGAGATACTGGGGGTTAGACTTCAACATATGAATTATTGGGGGGATACATACTCAGTCCATAACATTATTCTTTTGTATTTTGCTTTTCTTGCTTAACAGTATATGCTGGAAATCACTTTATGTTAGTGCATGGAGATTATTCTCAATCATTTTAATTTTACAACTGAATAATACCCCATGATGTGTATGTATTATAGATTATTCATTAAATTTCCTTTGTGTGGGCATTTGGGTGGTTTCCAGTATTCTGCAGTTACTTACAAGGCTGCATTGAATAACCTTGTGTGTATGTACTTTTGTGCTGTTGGGATGTATCTTCAGAGTAAATTCCTGGAAGTGGGATGGCATATGCAGTTTGTTAGATATTACCAATTTCCCATTTCTCTCTCATTCTCATTAGAAGTTTATTGGGCCTTATTTTTCTATCTATGATGTCTCTTAACACTTTTATGTTTTCTCTTTTTAAAATTTCTCTGATGAGGGGTGCCTGGATGGCTCAGTCGGTTGAGCATCCAACTCTTGGTTTCAGCTCTTCGGAGTCCTGGGATTGAGCCCCACGTGGGGCTCCATGCTCAACGGGGAGTCTGCTTGAGGATTCTCTCTCTCCCTCTGCCCCTTCCCCTGCTCATGTTTTCTCTCTCTCTCCAAAATATTAAATCAATCAATCAATCAATCTCTGATGCATTCTGAGTGATTTCCTAGCTTTAGCTTCCAAATTAATAACTCTCTTCAGCAGTGTCTAATCTTCTGTTTGATCCATCCATTGAATCTTTAGTATAGATAACTGTTTTATATTTTTAGAATTTCTCCTTGGTTCCAAATCCCTCCCTTTATTCTTCATTTTGTTCCCTTCTTTCATTATGGTTTCTATTCCTTCATTTTCTGAATTATTTTAAGTATATTGATTTCATGATCTCTTTCCTTTTGTTTTAGTAACACGACATCCTGGGATGTCAGTTCTCCTGTTTGGCTTTGTACCTTGTTTGCTTGTATGGATCGTTCTTCATTATTGTGATCTCCTCTTCAAACCCAGGTTGTAAAAGAGTTCCAACAGAGTGGTTTCAGGGAAACTTTGGGAGTTCCAGGAGTCCTAGGTCAGCTTTCATATTAATCTCTTGGCTTGAATTTTTATATCGTGAAGGACTGCCATTTGGACTCCAAACCCAGGTGAAGCATAAGCCTGGGTTTTTAAGTGATCTTGGATAACCTTTTTCTCCTACCCATGGACCCGGGTAGATGGCAGAGCCCATTACAGCTCCTCCAGGAGATCAGGAATATTTTTGAATCCCCATTTCACTGAAAGGGCTGCTCTTTGGGGCTTCAGGCTCCATCCTGGTAATCTGCTGTAGTTCTTCATCTCACGTGGGCCAAGAGCATGTAAGCATTTAAAGCCAAGTCTCCAACTCCTGGGTTCCATTTCTAGGCCCTGGACCCCCACGAATTGCTGCAGCTTTAGCACCTGCTTACTCTTCTGGCTTTGAGTTCCTCTGTTTCTGCCTATATTTCCCCCCGCCCCACCCAGTGTTGCTCTGTGTTTGTAGAAGGTGGAAGCTCTACATACAGCTCTATTTGCTGTATTGCCACAAGTCAAAATGATGGACTGGGTCATATGTCCCTTCCTGTTTGCCATAAGAACCAAACCAGACACTTGGAGGAGTTGCATATAACTTCAGCGTTGGAAATGGGTGCTTGGACAGTAGCAGGAGAGCTGGAGCCCTGACTGTGGGAGAAATGGTGTGATGTGAGGGAAGGACCATCCACCCAGGAGTCAGCAGGGAAGATAGCATTGCACTTAAGAAAAGTTCTAATGACTTAGAGTATACATCCAGAAAAGCACACAGATCATAAGTGTGCAGATTGATGGATCATCACAAAAGGACGTAATCAGCCCCCAAATCAAGATACGGAACATGATCAGCACCGCCAAAAGCCCTTCTCATTCTCCTTTCCAGACACTGTTCCCTCACGGGAAACCATTTTCTTGATTTGTAACCCCATACATTGATTTTGCATAGTCATTTAGTAGGTAGTACTTTGTGTCTGGCTGTTTGCCCTCAATGTTCTGTCTTTGAGATTCCTCTAGATGGCTGCATGTAGTGAAGTTTGTTCATTGTGCTTCTGTCTAGTGTTCCATTTATGTATCCACTCTAATGTTGCTGGGCCTTGGAGTAGTTCCCTGCTTCAGGGGGGGAAACAGGCTCAGAGAGGTGCAGTATCGTGCTAAGGTTCACAGAGCTGATGAATGGCAGAACTGGGATTTGAACCCAGATTTATTTGATTCCAAATTCAGGGCTTTCTCCCCAGGCCACTGACACTCAGTTCCCATCTACAGAATAAATGGCGTGAAATATGTAGTCATCAGATGCTGCCAGAATGGACATTGTGGGTCTGTGGGCTTAAGCCAGGCAGACATCTTGACCCAGAGAATGTGGGGTCTGCACACATGGGGGATCACAGGCCTGTGGCATGGGGGGAGGCATTGCCTGTGGTGGGAATGTGCTTCTTTTGTAAGCAGGGAGGCTGCTGGGTACAGTGTCTGCTGCTCAGGCAGATGCAGGTGTGTACCCCAGCCCTACACACATATGCACACATGTGCACATGAAAATGGTAAGAACTATTTTGGGAACAGGGCTTTCCTAGCTGCACGTGGCTATCTCCAGGTACCAGTTTTCTCCCAAATTCAGAACCGAGTTGGCTTTCTGTTCAGCCAGTGAATGCCAAGGCTCGAGCTTGCACCTGGCACTTGCCATGGTAACAAGGAACTTGAGCCCCCTTGGTGGCCTTTAGGTTGGGATGATGACCAGGAAGCCTCGCTAGCTTGGGCTCTACCAGAAAGGAGATAGGAATGTCAGGGCCCCACATGATCTGGTGAGATGCCTGGATCTTGCAGGCAGCCCTGGCTCAAAGCTCTAAGGCAGGGCACTCAAGAGAAAGCTCAACAGCGGGGATAGGTGCATTGCTGGAAGATTTGGAGACCAGGAACAGGGGTCAGTGAAGGGAGAAGGCTGCTGGAGAGGAGCCTGGGGGTGGGGAGCAGCCGCAGGGCCAGTGGAGGGTCTCTTCCGTGATGGGAGTAGGTCAGTGGCCTGCCTGGGTTTCTGCCACTCACTGAGTTCCTGGCCAGTACCTGACTCTTGTTCTTGTTTTTTTAAATTACATAATCATATATACACAAGGTTGGGAAAATCTAAACAGTACAAGAGAGTGTCAGATGAGAACAAAATCTGCTTATATCCCTCCTCCTGCCCCGGCCCTACTTCCAGGAGTTACCATTTTAACCATATCTGTTTTAGTTCCTCTGGTCACCAGTGCCACCATAAGAGTACTCAGATAGCTTTCTTGACTCCCCAACTTCGGGCTGTATCTCTGCAGTGACGGGCAAGAGGTGAGCATGTTACTGCTCCCCACCTCCGCTCCTGGGTTTGGTGTGTATCTTTGGTCTGTTGCACGCCTGACCTCCCAGTATATTCATCCCTTGCACTGTACACTTGACTACTCAGGCCCGGCCAGCAGACTTCCGTAGGCCTTCACACACTGCACACCCACTTCCCAGACTTGTTGCACGTGAGTGTATCTGTCCCCAAGCTCAACGGTGAGTATCCCCAGGCAGGCCCCACACCCTCCTTACGTGAGAGGGCCAGGCTGGAAGGAGCACCTGGATGCCCAGTGGATATGTGTCTTGGTGTTCCCACAGTTCTGCCCAAAGGCCAAGCTCAGAGTCTCTTGATGGTCTCCAGATCTGCAAGAGCAGTCCCCTCTGGAATAGCTGGATGGTCTTTCCCAGTGTTTGGCCACTGGGAGGTTGGAGGTTGGAGGTTGGAGTGGGGACTAGACCTGGAGGTAGGGGCTCAGTAGAGCCCTCACCCTCACTGGCTTGGGGGGCTCTCTTTCCGTCCTTGTAGGAGGTGTTCCGGCAGCACCGAGGGCTACAGCTTCTGGCCCTGGTGGAGGAGGTGCTGCCCCGCCATGGCAGTGGCCATCATGGGGACTGGCACATCTCCCTGAGCAAGCCCAGCGAGAAGGAGCAGCACCTTCTAATGACCTTGGTGGGCGAGCAGGGTGAGCGGGGGCAGCACATGGAAGGGAGGGCCCAGGGAGGCAGTGTTAAACCAGCACCATTTCCCGAGGGCCATGGGAAGTCTGCAGAACCACAGGAAAGCACACAGACAGGGCTTTGACCTTGGACCCTAGGATAGCAGGAAGAGGTAGTGGTTGGGCCCCTAGTGTAGGGTTCAACTGGAGTTGAACTGAATTTCTGGAAAAGAGGAGGAGGGTGTAAACGTCGGGACCAGGAGGGGAAGAGGTATGGTTTCAGCACCAGAGGAGACAATGGGCACTGCACACTGGTGGGGTGCGGAGGGGGCGAGTTCAGAACGCAGCAGTGTGGGGCTGTGGGGTGACCGCCCGGTGTCCCACCTGTCACATGGCAGGCATTCACTCATTCCTTTGCAATGAGGCCGCATAGGAGAGAGGGGGAGTGCACACACCATGGGGTCTACTTGTGGTCAGGAGGGGGAAAGCAAGCCTCTGGAAGCTCAGGCCAGAAGCTGTCCCAGGGAGATGGGGGCGCCCCAATGGCCAAGGCTGTGCTGATGATGGTGTCTCCCCCCAGGGGTGGTGCCCACTCAAGATGTCCTTTCCATGCTGGGTGACATCCGAAGGAATCTGGTGGAGGTAAGAAGGCAGGGAGCTCTGGGAGCAGGGCTGCCTTCCCTGAGGGTAGGAGATAGACTGCATGGTGGTGCAAAGGAGCAGGAGACAGAATCTTGCTCTGCACAGCTCCTCCTTTCAGTCCTCCTAAGACACAGTTGCCGTGGGAGAGACCGAGTGCACGAATGTGTAGGAATGTGTGTGCACCACCGCACAGTTTGCGAAAGGGCCCGGAGGGGGTGGTGGTCAGGATAGGACTCAGAGGGAAGGGGACCTCTGAGGGGGATCTGGACAGGTAAGTGGGAGTCTTGTGGGTAGGTGGGAATTGCCCTAGGAATTGGGCAGAGGCCTGGTGGGCTAGGAGAGCGTGATGCAGTTTCAGAAACCACAAGAGAAAGCACGACAGGTATAGGTATGCTCTGGAAGCCATCGACCAGGCACATCTGGCGGGACAGGGCTCGGGCTCAGGGCATGGCCCTGCCATCTCGAGGAGCACCTCTGACTCAGTCCAGTTGGCCAGCTGCATGGCCAGTCCTGGTGACATGGGCTGAGGAGCAGGCTGGCCAAGCTGTCTTCCTGCACAGCCAGCCACCCCTGTGTAGGGCTGAGCAGAGCCAGGGTCTGGGAGGGGAAGGACCCCCTTGGTCCTCCTCTTTGGTCCTCCTGCTCCTTGTTTTACTTTCTCTGCTAGGGAGGACCTTGGGTTCCTCGCCTCCTTTCTTCAGGACAGCCACCATGCCAGCTCCTTACTGTGAAACCCAGTGACCTGGTATCAGTCCTCTCCCTTCTCCAAGGTTCTGCAGTGTTTCACAGCTGGGAAAGATGAGCTGTGCATGACCGTGCGTCCTATCTCCTTATCTATCACACACAAGGCGGAAAGGTGGTTGTGCTGGTGGTTTGGGGTTTTTTTGATAAGCACACTGAATGCTTACTAAGTGCCAGACTGTGCTGGGTTCTCTCACTCAGCCCTCAGTGCCAGCCCGGGCCTCGTGAGGATTAAATAAGGTACCTGGTTGAGTAGTGTTGGTGCCCTATTTAAGATGAGAGCTGTAGCCCAGAGAAGGGAAGTGATTCACCCGAGAACGCACAGCCGGGAAGCAACAGAGCCAGGCTTTGGACCAGGCCTGAATGACTTAAGAGCCCAGGCCTTTAAGCATGATGCTGGCCTTACTGCCTGGATGGCTACCAAGGACCTTTCCAGTTGTGAAATTCTGGGTTCATGAACACGGGGTGGTGGGGGGTGGGCAGGTGGAAACTTGGGCTGGCCTTCATCTTTTTCCCACAGAAACTTCCTGCCTCTCCCGGCCCCTGGGTGTTCTAGCTTTGCTGGACACTATTCAGACTGACCTGTTCTGGCATATTTAGCAATTTCGTTGGTGGGTGAACCTAGCAAGAGAAACTGATCTTCGATAACTAAAAAGTCAATAGAGAAAAGTACTGGAAATAGGATGTTCACAGACACCCAGGAAGAGATGAAACCTGGCCTCAGATAGGGGAGTCCTAGGCAGAAAGGGAGGCTCCCAGGTCTCTGCACTGGGAGCTAGTAGACAGCACCCTCACCCTGGCACCTGTCATCTGATGAGGATGGCACCTCCCCTTCCCTGCTCTCTGCTTGAGATGCTGATTTGTGGAGAGAGCACCTGCCTGGCCCAGTATGGGCACAACAGCCTCTAGGCTTGAGAAGACCAGCCCACCCAAGACAGCTTGCAGTGTGGCAGGGGTACTGACCAGCCAAATGCCATTGGTGACCACCCACTCTTATGGGAAAAGGGAGGAAGCTGGGAGGCTGGTGGTGGCCCAGGATGTGGGCTGTCCCCAGCATCCTGTATAGCCCACAATGGTCAGAATGATGCCAGAACACCTCCACGCCCAAGGTGGAAGCTGTGTTCCAGGGACCTGAATCAGTAGTGGAGTCAGACTTCTGCCCCAGCAGGGACACGGTCAGGGCAGAGCCATGGGGGGATGTGAGCAGAGGTTGAGAATGGGGGCATGGGATCGAGAGGCTTGGGGCTGCTCTCAGGTGAATGGATGGGGATTGGGCAGAGACAGGGAAAGAGCCCCAGGTGAGCACAGGTCAGGAGTATGCCAGCTCTTCTCAAAGCCTGTGCCCTGTCCCTGAGCCCCAACCCCACAGCCCCACGGGGAGCCCTGACACCCAGGACCTCAGCTGAGGAAACCGGCCCCTCCCACCCCCAGATTGGCATCCAGAACTACTCCACTACAAGCAGCTGCCAGGCACGGGCCAGCCAGGTGCGCAGTGACTATGGGACGCTCTTTGTGGTGCTGGTGGTCATCGGTGCCATCTGTGTCATCATCATCGTGCTGGGCCTGCTCTATAACTGCTGGCAGCGCCGGCTGCCCAAGCTCAAACATGTGGTGAGCATGGGGGCACGTCTGCAGGAGGGCTTGAGCTGGGGGTGGTGCCTGTGGAGGACAGAGTACCCAGCAGGGAGACTCACTGTCCTCACTGCCAGGTGGGGTGGCAGTAATGGTCCTGGGACGAGGGGGTCTGTGCCTGAAGCTGCTTGTCCCAAGCCTAGCCCCCAGTTTGTGCCTCCTGTCTGCAGGGCACCAGCCCCGTCATAGGTGCTAGGGGTGCAGTGGGGGGCTGTGGGGAGGGATCAGATGATGTCAGGGTTGTTTAGTGCAAAGGATCATCAGGAGTTTGGTTATGGGAACAGAAGGGAATGGGCATCTATCGAGGGTCCGCTGGGGGTTCCCTGTGTAGGGTTTCACAGACCGGGGAAGGAACAGTGAATGGTTCCGGTGCCGTGCGCCCGGAGCTGTTCGGGCAGGTGGGGGCCTGGGTCGGGGCGCTAGCCCAGCGGCCCTCTCCCACCGCCGCAGTCACACGGCGAGGAGCTGCGCTTCGTAGAGAACGGCTGCCACGACAACCCCACGCTGGACGTGGCCAGCGACAGCCAATCGGAGATGCAGGAGAAGCAGCCCAGCCTGAATGGCGGCGGGGCCGTCAACGGCCCGGGGGGCTGGAGCGCGCTCATGGGGGGCAAGCGGGACCCCGAGGACTCGGACGTGTTCGAGGAGGACACGCACCTGTGAGGGCGCCCGCCCGCCGGCAGCTCTGGCCCGCTGTGACCCCGCGACCGTGCCCTCGCCCCGTTGGGGCTGCGCCGGGACGAGCGGGGCGGACCTGGAGCGGACAACCGCGCCTCCCCTCCCCTTTCGGCCCCGGCCGCTCTCCCGCAGCCCGGCCCTCGGTGCGGGGTCCTCCCGCTTCCCACCGACTCACGGAACAGTCTCGGCACAGCCCTCCCCATTTCCACCTGACGCCCCGAAAAGCCGGTCCCGGAACTGCCCCGCTTCCCCGGCCACGCCCTGGGACCCCCATTAAAGCCGCCCGGAGACCGCGCCGGGCCCAACCCGCTTGCCTGCCGGACTCGTTCTTGCTCCGGGGCGGGGCGGGGCGGGGCGGGGCGGGGCGGGGCGGGGCGGGGCAGGGGCGGGCGCGCAGGGGGCGGGGCGGCGCGGCCCGGGTAGGTCCTCCGGGCGCCAGGCGCCGCTGCGGAGCGGGGCGGGGCCGCGTGTGTTTACATCCGGCCGGGGCGCGCCGCCGCCGCCACTGCTGCCTGGGTTCGTTCGGCCAGAGGTCCGAGCCGCCCGCACCATGGACACCAGCGACCTCTTCGCCAGCTGCAGAAAAGGGGATGTGGGCCGAGTGCGGTGAGGACCCCGCAGCCCCCGGGGCGGGGGCGGGGTGGGAGGGGCGCCCTCGGGGCGCCGCCGGCCCCGGCGCGTGCAGTGGACAGGAGCACGCCTGTGCGCCGCCGCAGTCCTGGCGCCGGACCCACCACAGACAGTCCCACGAGAGCGCCTGGGCGCCCAAGCAGGCGGCCGAGGCAGCTTTCCCAGCCGGGGTGCGCCAAGATGGAGTGCTGGGGGTGTTTTGCTCCCTGGGGTCCAGGAGGGCTTCTCAGAGGAGAGGACTGCTACGCGGAGCCGCGGAGAAGTGGGCGGAGAGGAGGGTCGTCCTCTGAGCGCTCGCGACCGGGAGGTCAGACCCCGGGGCGGGCCTGGGACTCCAAACACCTAGGACCCAGAAGCAACCTCTGATCCCCCGGGATTTGGAAACTCCTAAATGCAGTTGAAGCAAATCTGGCGCTGAAATCGCCGTAGAACAGGGAGTGACGGGTGCCTATTTGGGATGTGGGGCATCTCACTTCGTGGGCCCTTCCCTCCCTATTACCTGTATCTGACCCACTACTAGCTCCCTTGGGCTGGTCCCAGGCTTCCTGACTCCCACGGCGTCCCTGGTCCCTCCCCAGCATCAGGTGTCACCTAGGAGTTAGCTGATAACCCCCAAAGCTGAGTGCAGCTCAAGAGCTCTCCTGGCCCAACTTGGACATCTCTCCCAGGCTTCCTGCCCTCAGTGATGGCTTCATCACCATCCGTGATGACCGCCCCCCTTGCCTCCCACGTGTCATCAGCTACCGTGTCTCCTGCCTTCTGCCTTCTAGAGTCCGTTCGCCTCTCTTCCCGCTTTCGCACCACCAGGACACCTGCAGCAGCCTTGTCCTGGGTCTCCCTACCTCCAGTCCCCCTGTCCGGTCTGCTGGTCCAAGCAGCCAGCGGGCCCTAGCAGAACAGATGCGCATCACCACCTCCTCTCCCCCAAACGCCTTCAGGCCAGAATCTTGGCCTCCTCTGCTCTGGGGTCCACTTCTGAGGCTCAGCGTTTGCCTTATGAGTTCCCGTCTCTACAGCTCGTCTGCCTGGTGCTGGTCCCTTGGCTTCGAACGCCTTTCCTGCTTTGGTCTGCCTGTCACCTGCCCTCGCCTGGGGGAGACTTCCCTCAGCCAAAAGGGATGTTTTCTTTCCTTCCCCATCCTGTGGGTTTCCTCACAGACAGGGAGCCTGTCCTGACTCAGGCTCTGACCCCCCCCCCACCTAGGTACCTGCTGGAGCAGCGGGACGTGGAGGTGAATGTGCGGGACAAGTGGGACAGCACCCCCTTGTGAGTGCCGGGTGGGCGGGGGCGGGGCGGGGGGCTCTCAGGCCTCTCGGCTGCCTCCTGTGCTCCTTGTTTCCCTCCCTCAGGTACTATGCCTGCCTGTGTGGGCACGAAGAGCTAGTACTCTACCTTCTGGCCAACGGTGAGAGAAAGGGCCGGGGCTGTGTGTGTGTGTGTGTGTGTGTGTGTGTGTGTGTGGTTTGCATTTGCAGACGCCCTCGAGTCCTGTCTTTGCATCACCCCTGCACACACCCAATCAGCAAGTCCTGCTGGTTCTGCTTTTAGAACCTATTTTCTGCCTTGTCCACTTCCCCATCTCCACTGCCACCACCCAGCCCAATTACAGCATCTCTGCCTGGCCCCAAAGCCAGCCTCCTCTGGTCTCCTGACCGCCCCTTTTGCCCCACCTACAATCTGTTCTCCATAATGCGTCCCAGTGGGTCTCCTAAGTCTGATAGGCTTAAAGTACTCCAAAGACTTCCCGTTGCATTTAGCGTAAAACTAGAGTGCCTTGCCAGTCTTTGTGCTTCTAAGTGACCTGCTCTTCCCCCTCTGGCCTCACCTCCTTTGGCTCCCCCATGTCCTCACTCTTCAGCCACACTGGCCTCTCCGGTGCTCCAGCACTTGGGCACTCCAAGTTTGCTTCTACCTCAGGGCCTTTGCACTTGATCTTCTTTCCATTTAGACTGCCCTTTCTCAGATCTTTGCACGGCCGACTTCCTCATTCCATTCAGGTCTCTGCATGTTGTCACGGACCCAGGGACCTTCCATGGTCTCTACGTGGCAGTCACAACCACTGTTACCATTTGCTTTGCTTTCTTTTGCTTCATAGCACCTGACATTTATTAACCTGTTTATTGGCGACTGCCCCACTAGAGAATCAATTTAGTCAGCACAGGTATTTGTCTGTTTATGGCTCTGTCTCCAGGGCATAGAACAGGGCAGTCTCTGAGCCTGCTTTGTTTGTAGTCTGTGGTACCCAGATGTGCCTGTGTGCCTAGGCCCTGGCAGAGAAGATGCTAGTGTCGGTGTGGGCCCAGGGTATTTGGAAGGGGCTCCAAATTCCAGGGCTGGGCCCTACATGTGGGAAGGTTGCAGGGGGAGAGATGAGGATTTCCCCCAGACCCTCTCCCAGCCGTGGTGTGCATGTTCCTGACCCTGCTGACTGGTGAGCCCTGCTGCCCCTAGGAGCCCGCTGTGAGGCCAACACCTTTGATGGGGAACGCTGCCTCTATGGGGCACTTAGCGACCCCATCCGCCGGGCCCTGCGCGATTACAAGCAGGTGACAGCCTCCTGCAGGAGGCGGGACTACTATGACGACTTTCTGCAGCGGTGAGATGGGGTGCAGGGCTGGGTGTGTGTGGAGGGGGGCGGTGATGTGGAGCTGAGGGCTCTCCGGCAGGGTGGGGTGGGAGCCGCTGTGGTAAGACTGGGGAAAGGTGCATGCTGAATACCCCCTCCACCTACCCCTCCCCAGGCTTCTGGAGCAGGGCATCCACAGCGACGTGGTTTTTGTGGTGCATGGGAAGCCCTTCCGGGCACATCGCTGCGTCCTGGGCGTGCGCAGTGCCTACTTTGCCAACATGCTGGACACCAAATGGAAGGGCAAGAACGTCGTGGTCCTGAGGCACCCACTGGTGCGTCCCTCCCAGGGGCAGAGGGACAGCAGGGGCTTGTGCTGGGTGGCCGCCTCTGACCTCCCCTCCTGGCTATCTCTGCTTGCAGATCAACCCCGTGGCCTTTGGGGCCCTGCTGCAGTACCTGTACACAGGTGAATCTCTGGGCCCAGGGTGGGCGGGCAGGGGGGGCGTTTCTGTACAGCAGCAGACTCAGCTGTAGCCTTGGGCCCTCCCTTTACCTCCTGGTACTTACCCCTGCAGTGTGGGGCGGTTCCAACTCCCTCCTGGGTGGGCTGGGAGACAATGAGCTGGTGTGTCTGCTCAGGAAGAACTTGTCCCATCTGCAAACTGAGCCCTTTCCTGTCTGTCCTGGGGCCTGTAGAACTCAGGCAGCAGCTCCTGAGGGGAAAACCAAGGCAGCAAGTAGACCTAGGAGTCCCAGTGCTAGGGACAGCGGAGGGCTCCTCTCGGGCCCTGAGCCTCCCATGCCGCACCCAGGCCGCCTTGACGTCGGTGTGGAACATGTTAGCGACTGCGAGCGCCTGGCCAAGCAATGCCAGCTGTGGGACCTGCTCAGCGACCTGGAGGCCAAGTGCGAGAAGGTGTCCGAGTTTGGTGCGTCCAGACTTAGGGTCCAGGGCATCGGGCGGGAACTGGCGGGGCCCACTTGGCTCCCTGAAGCTGTACTCTCCCCTCCACAGTGGCATCCAAGCCAGGCACGTGTGTGAAGGTGCTGACTATTGAGCCCCCCACAGCAGACCCCCGGCTTCGGGAGGACATGGCCCTGCTGGCCGACTGCGCCCTGCCCCCTGAGCTCCGTGTAAGCACATGGCGTTCTGGGATGGAGCCCAGTGTGGACATAGCTGTGGTAGACAAGTCCCACTCTTGGGTTCACCCTTGTGTGACCCGGAGCCAGTCACTTCCCTTTTCTTTCTTTCTTTTTTAAGATTTTATTTATTTGAGAGAGAGCGTGAGCACAGGAGCAGTGGGAGGGACAGAGGGAGAGGAAGAAGCAAGTTCCCCTGCTGAGCAGAGAGCTCCATGCGGGGCTCAATCCCAGGACCTGAGACCATGACCCAAGCCACAGGCAGATGCTTAACCAACTGAGCCACCCAGGCGCCCCGGTCACTTCCCTTTTCTGGGCCCACTTTACTTTTGTTGTTTGTGTTGTACTCAGATCTTCAAATGGGGCAGCAGTCCACCCTTTGGGGATCAAGCTAGAACAGGCTTTAGACTGGGGCTGGCCCCTCTCCCTTGTCCCACCTGCTCTGAGGGTATCTTTTTTCCCATCCCCCAGGGTGATCTCGGGGAGCTGCCCTTCCCCTGCCCTGACGGCTTCAACAGCTGTCCTGATGTCTGCTTTCGGGTGGAAGGTTGCGGCTTTCTCTGCCACAAGGTGCCGTCCCTCCCCCCCCACGCCACCACCCCCTTGCCTTAAGTCCCTGGCCAGCTGTCTGGGCCCGGGCCTTGGCCCTCGCCCTTCCTGAGCCCAGCCTCCCCCAGGCCTTCTTCTGCGGCCGCAGCGACTACTTCCAGGCCCTGCTGGACGACCACTTCAGAGAAAACGAGGAGCTGGAGGCCTCAGGCGGCCTCCCGGCCATCACTCTCCACGGCATCTCACCGGACATCTTCATGCACGTGCTCTATTACATCTATAGCGACCACACAGAGGTGCGGGGCTCAGGCCGCATGCGCTGGGCTGGGGGGCATGACATTCGGGACAGGGCCACAGCCCGGGTCTCCACGGGGCTTAAAGGGAGGACCTGGGTCCTGTTTGGCTCCGTGGGGCTGGTTTTCTGGGAAGCTGGAGAGGAAGTGTGGGACACATTTGGATTTGTCTTTCAGGCAGAGGGGACCTCAGTAGATTCCAGAGCAGGGATTAATGGCAGGAGCCACATCATGAGCGCATGCCACATGGGGTCCCCGAGTTCTCCAGTTGGTGGGAGGGTAGGGAGAGTAACCCTGAATTACCACAATAGTGGGGAGCCCTGAGCTTCCTGCCTCTGGATAGCAGCCCATGCCCAGGGTTCTGGATTTCTGTCTCCTGTTCGCTTGTTGCCTCACTGGGTCTTCAGCTGCCCCAAAGCATCCCTAACGTGTGGGTGATGGGGCAGCTGGAGCTAGTGCCGAAGGGGTGTGTGTGTGTGCGCGCATGTGCGCGTGCGTGTGTGTAAAAGGCCACTGTGATAAAGTAGAGAGAAGTTTGTTTCTCCTTCATGTCTGAGGTGTGTGCACCAGGGCAGGTGGCGTACTGGGACCCAGGCTACCCCCTCCATCTGTCACTGTGACGTGGCCTAGGGCAGGGGTCTGCAGGCCCTTTCTGAGGACTAGGCATAGGTGTCGTGTGCCTGAGCATCTTTGTCGCGGCCTTTCGGCGCGGCCGTCGTGCAGAAGCACCATAGCCGGGGTAGGAGTGAGCGACTGTGGCCGTGTCCCACTGGCGCTTCGTGACAAAATACAGAGCGGCCCGGACCCGGTCCACAGCACCTGAGGTGGTATTCTCCTCTGCATCTGGAGGTCGGGGTACAGGCTGACTCACATGTTAGGAAGCTGAGGAAGACGAGGCAAGCAGTTTCTTTTGTCCTAGGCCAGGTGGAGGCCACACACACCAGTTCTCCTGTGGCTCTGGAGAGAACTCACTTAGTGGCCGTACTTGCCAGCAACGCAGGCTGGGACATATGGCCTCTGGTCAGGAAGAAGGCACAGGGGACAAGCTGGGCTGTGATGTTAGCCCTGTGCTTGGCTCATGTAGCGCCCCCATTCCCATCTTCTGTTTCCGATGACAGCCTTTTGAGACAGGCCTGGTTGCACCTCCCAGAGAGGAGGAAACAGGCACACAGAGGTGAAGTGACTTGCCTAGGGTCCCAACAGAATTTCAGAACACGGGTCTGGGTGATTCACAGCTCAGTCTCTTTACCCTGCTAAGGCCCTGCCTGCACCAGGCCTGCAAGCCTGCCTGAGGCCTGGGAACCCCAGTCTCCTCCAGGCTCTCTGGTCCCACAATGCCTGCAGCAATCTGCACCACCACCACCACCACCCCCCACCCCGAGGCATGGGTGGGAGCTCCTGCCCTGCCTGCAGCCTCCACCCAGCCTTGCGGCCGGGACCCTGAGTGGCCTTGGTGACCTCGGGGCACACCCTCCCTCACCCCTTCTTTCACTGCAGCTGCCCCCCGAGGCGGCCTATGATGTGCTGAGCGTGGCCGACATGTACCTGTTGCCAGGCCTGAAGCGGCTGTGTGGCCGCAGCCTGGCGCAGCTGCTGGACGAGGACAGCGTGGTGGGTGTGTGGCGCGTGGCCAAGCTGTTCCGCTTGGCGCGCCTCGAGGACCAGTGCACTGAGTACATGGCCAAGGTCATCGAGAAGGTGGGCCCGCGGGAGCCGTGGTGGGCGGGGCAGGCTGAGGGCGGGCGGCAGGCGTGCTCTGAGCTGGCCTGTCCACAGCTGGTGGAGCGGGAGGACTTCGTGGAGGCTGTGCGGGAGGAGGCGGCGGCCGTGGCTGCCCGGCAGGAGACGGACTCCATCCCGCTGGTGGACGACATCCGCTTCCACGTGGCCAGCACGGTGCAGACCTACAGCGCCATTGAGGAGGCGCAGCAGCGGCTGCGGGCGCTGGAGGACCTGCTGGTGTCCATTGGCCTGGACTGCTGACTGTCAGCTTGTAGCACGTGTGGGCCGCTGTGTGTGTACGCGCGCGTGCGCGTGTACAGCTCGTCTTTCTGTTCCTTGTTACGTTGAGGGCATCGTGGTGGGCTGAGGGGGCTCCGTGGGGTACCCCTCCCACTACATGCCTGTGGGCCCCAGGGGAGGGTCAGGATGAGCCCCCTCCCCCAACACAAGCCAGCCCCCAAGGCCCTGGGGCTGGGCACTGCTCAGGGAAACCTGGGGTGGGGGTCTCTTTGGGCCTCCCTCCCCCAGGCCCCTCCACACCCCCGCTCTCCTGGCCCTGGCTTGTTTGCTTCCAAGCCAAGCCAGCAAGCAGGCTTCTCTGAGGAGCCGAGGTGGCCCACAGGGAGCAGAGAAGTCTGTGTGTGGTAATAAAGCTTCATTTGCCGTGGGAGCCTGAGCCTGTGTCTGGGGTGGGCACAGGAGCAGGAGTTGGGGAGGGCCAGGGAGGAAGCTCTGGATTTGGAGCCCCTCGTCCAAGCTGGGAAGGCCTCGGTGCCCAACAGGGGCTTCTCGGGGGCTGGCGGGGTGTGTCTGTGGGTCTGAGTAGGCAGGCCATCTCTGCAGGGGCCCTGAGCTTCCCCAGCTGGGCCCAGCCTCGCCAGTGGTGGGACTCCCCTCTGGCCCATCTTTTGCCTTGAGCTCCTCTTGGCGAAGTCCGACCCACCTCCCTGCCCTCAGTGGTCCTGGGGGAGGTTTAGTGGGAGGCTGACTGAGCGATCACAGAGGCTGCTTCCCCCTCAGACAGGCAAGGACCGGCTTCCAAGCCAGACATATTTCTAGCACTCATTTGTTGAGCACCGCCTGTACACCAGAGGCTGTTCGTCTAGCTGTGGTCTCACCACCAGCACCTGCATTTTACAGCTGTCAGGACTGAGGCTGGGTCAGAGGGGCGAGGCCCCGGTCAACCCTGCAGTCCCAGGAGGAGGGCCAGGGAGGAGGGGTGGAGCTGGAAGGGGTTGGAGGAGGCCCAGTGACCCCAGCTAGCCCCAGCCTGGTTCCCTCCACTCCCCAGCCCACTGGCTGCTGGCTGTGGGGACTAACCTCCATCTGCCCTCAGCCCAGGGCCAGCCTCCTTCTTGGGGCGGCCTCCTGGCCCCTGCCACAGGGGCCGTGACATTATCAGGGATGTCAGAGGCAGCTTTCTCAGGATACCCTGTAGGCTGCCCCCCACCGCAGTCCCTTGGGTCCTGCGGCCCAGGCAGCAAGCACCCTGAGGCCTGCCCCCTTCTGCCCTGGGAACAGCAGTGGGTGTCCTGGCGCTCCCTGCAGTTGTTCTGCCCTTTGTGCCTTTTTACTCTTGTCAGTTCCAGAACTTCTGGGATCTTTTCCTTAAGCCCCTCTGTGCTTTTCATCCATATTGGTCTGGCATGTTGCTCACATGTGGTCAGCTGTAAGATCATTTGGGTCAATTGAACAAGGTACCCAGTAGGTAAGAGGGTGATTGGTGTGGAGGAGCGGAACTTGCCAAGTAGACAGCGGGGCCTGCTGGGTGGAGGGCAGGGCTTGGGCATGGGCCTGGGAGCCTGAAGAGGCCCAGGATGAGCCTGGAGGAGGTCAGCATGGCCAGGGCCCAGGCCCCCACTGCGGCCAGAGTTCCCACCCTCGCTCTACTTCTTACTGCCTGGTCACAGCTCCATGCCTCAGTTTGCCCAGCTGCCTCCCTCCTCGCTTGGGGCATTAAAAGTGAGTTCCTGCTATTTGTGGAGGGGACCACACCGGCCCAGGGAGTGAGCTTGTTGTGTATTTGTGAAATGCTGGGCTCCACCCAAGGTGTGGAGGGAGGGACAAGGAGGGTGCAGCAGGGGCTGTCTTCAGCTTTGCAAGGTCATTCCGCTTGCTGTGGGCACCCAGGCAGGAAGGGTGGGGCCAGGCTGGTGGCCTAAGAGCCACAGGTCCCACCTGAGACCGCACACTAACTCCACGTGTGCCAAGGTATGTAGTAAGAAGTTTAAACATTAAAAAAAGTTTTTTTAATTACGATGCATTTTTTCAAAAACGATTTTATTAGAAAGCAAGCATGAGGGGGGGAGGGGCAGAAGGAGAGGGAGAGAGAGAATCTCAAGCAGATTCCGTGCTGAGGACAGAGCCTGACGTGGGGCTCGATACCACGACCCCAAGATCACGACCTGAGCCAAAACCAAGAGTCAGATGCTTAACCGACTGCACTACCCAGGCACCCCAATTACGATGCATTTTTTAAAAATAGATACTAGGGATGAAAGTGAACTTGCATAGCAAACACATCTTTTTTACAGCTATTACTTGAAAGCGTATTTGTTTTATAACAGATTGTAAGTAAAAACCTAAGTGAGGAGGTTTCAGGGGAAATGCTCTGGATGTGGTACTTTGCAGGTCACCGAGAGAGCGAGTCTGGGGAGCTGTGCTGGCCAGGGAGGCAGTGGGGCCGGGGGAGTCCATGTGCCTGGGACCGTGGCCGGTCCCCTCAGCCCCTGGGCCACAGGGGCATCCACCAATTACCTCATCACACCTTCCTCCTTTTCTCGGCTACTTATGGTCTACGGTGGGGAAGGTGTTCAGTGCGGTGTTGCAAACAGGAAACAGTGAGAACAGCCTCCGGGAGCCCAGCGGGGAAGGAAATGGTAGTAAACCGGTGTGGCCGAGCTTCCGGTGGTCCTGAGGATGCTCGGTGGTGGCCTGTGTACACACGGGGGGTGCGGGGGCTGTCTGCCTGCCTGGCGGTGCTCCCTGGAAGCCCGGGCACAGAAACACAGGGCCGGCTTCCAGAGTGAGAGCTGAGGGTTTCATCTGATTTCTATGTTTCCATAGTGTGGCTGTATTGCATTTAGAATTAAAAAGCACATCTGTCCCTCAGGTAGCAACTTTAATTTCCTGCCGAGTGAAAACATATGTCCATGAATTTTATTGGGAAAGCTAAGCATTCTATCCCAACTCAAGATACTCACACATTTTTCACAGAAGGAAAAATAGATCAGCTGAGCGCTGACCAAAGAAGCAACAAGCACAGCTTATACGAAGAGGTAATGTGGGGATGGCTTGTCGCACCCCCAGGGAGAGAAAAGGAGCCACGGCGGGCTGTGCGGGGCAGGCGAGGCACTCTCTTCTCAGGTGTTGTGTGCCGAGTCGTGCTGGAGCTCAGAGAAACATCAGGAATCCCGATCCTGTCTTTATTTAAAATGCTATTGGGTTCATCATGCATTTTTTATGTTACTTTTAATTTAAATCACATGAAAGTATGACTTACCTTGTTCATGAAGATTCTTGGTGCCCCTTTTACATTGTGTCCCAGGCAAGTGTCTTACTTGGCCTCACCCTGGTCCTGGTCCTGACCCAAACAGTCATTACATGAGGCAGGTCTATGATGAATATATAACATATTTTCTCAACCATCGATTAAAATCTTCCCCACTTGCAAAGAAATAAAAATTTAAAAAAAGAGAGTGATGGCTCTGCATATGTTCTTTCATCCACCTGGAAAACGGCACAGCCTTTAGTGCCCCGTCTCACTGCCAGGACCCAAGGGCTGCCGCTTGTGGGGGAAGGCTGCCATCTGGGCCCTGGCATCACATGGTTAGGGGTGCTCTTGCTAGCACTAAGAGCAGCCTTCGTCCCTGAGCAGACATTTTGAAGGCATAAAAATTTCTCGCTTGGGAAAAGTCTCACCGGCAGGCCTCAGAGGGAGGGCTGGGGCCCTCAGGCTTCTGGGAGTTTCTACTTCTGAGCCAGGAAGCCACCCTCAGGCTGTACCAGGTCCTCCTGGTGGTTTAAGATCTGAGCATTGCATCTGCGGGCCCTGCAACTGGGGCTTTGTTGCCCGCCTTCCTCCTCTGGCGGGGAGGGGGATCCTGCACCAGGGTCTAGGACACCTGGGCTGCGGCCCCGAATCTGCACTGGCTTTGAGCCAATCACTGAATCCCTCAGAGCCGCAGTTTGCTGACCGGTCTGAATGAGGTGAACACTACCAACCACCTAAAGCTCATGTAAAAATTCTGTGGGGCGCCTCGGAGGAAGTTCCCACCAGGAGTGGCAGCTCAACCAATGTGAATTTCACTGTGAATTTCCATTCTTTCCTGGAAGATAGAACAGGGACAATTTGGGGCATACTTTGTAAGCTTTTCTTATCTGTAGCATGTTGGAGATGTGCATGTGTTCTTTGTTCCCTCCAGATCCCTTGGCCCTCAAGGGTCACCAAACCTTGTTGATTTAACCTCTTCAGTAGCCACCGATTCCCTTCTTTGCCCCCTGTCCGGGCCCCAGGACCGGGCCTCACCTCCAGCTCATTCTCGCCCCCTGGTGGCATCTTCCAGGCAGATACTGACCCTGGGCCTCCTGTCCCTGAAAGCCTCAGTGCAGGCACTTTGTTCTCAGGTAGAGTCTGTGTGCCCCCTGATGCCGGAGCCTGTCCTGTTCTGTGGGCACCTGGCCCACCACCTCCCGGCCTCCCATGCGTTTCTGTGGGCACCTGGCTGTGCCACCGGGTTCTAGATGTGAGCTGAGATACTAAGTGCGGTCTGGCTTATTCTGTGAAAGGTACATGCCTGCCCCTTTCCTTTCTTACCCTCCTATGGGCTGGAACAAGGGCGCAGTCGCAGGAGCTGGAGCAGCCATCTTGGACCATGTGCTTAAGACTTCCCTGCAGTGAGAGGGGAAGGTGGGAAGAGAAAGGCCAGGCTGCCCCTCCCTGCTAGCCTCCATTTTGTTCATGGCTGTGCCCTCTACCTGAGGCCACAGCCTGACAGGTGGCCGCCCCTCTTACAGGGGCAGCACTGTGCTCCACCAACAGCCCCTCCATTCAGGGCTGTGGGCTCCCTGTGGCTGGTCCTGACTCTGCACCAGCCCCAGTGGACACCTTCACTGCACTGTCCTTGGGCGCTGCTGTTGGTGCCAACCTGAGCTCCCTCCGCCCTCAAGTCCTGTCCTGAGCCCTCTTGCCACAGGACCTGTGCACCCCACTGCCGTTCATCTTTCTGCTCTCCTGCAGGGCCGCCTCCGGGCTGGTCCCCTGTGCTCTCATCGCCCCTCTTCCTGCCCCAACTGTTGGGCACTGGCGTGGCAGGTTTGTGTCCATCTGTCCTCATCTTGGGGGGCAGCCCCAGGGCCTGCATCGTGCCTGGTGCAGCAGGCCTTCCCTCCCTCAGCCCCTCCCTCCCTCATTGAACAAGTTTGGAGACCAGAGGCCTAATGCAAGCCCACACACACCCTCCTGCATCTCAGTTCTGGTGGAGGGACAGAGCTACTGTGTGGTCAAGCAGAACACAGATCCTGTCAGATACAGCAGGTGGGGAAGGAGCCAGGGTGGGTGTGCTGGCTTTAGGAAAGGCCTCCGAGGTGGCCAGGAGGGACTGTGGTGTGTGTGGGCTGGTGGACACGGGAGGAAGAGGGTGAAGGCTGGGAGGCCACGGGCAGGTTGTGAGCGAGAAGGGCCACCTCGGACTCAACATCCCCTCCTGTGGCTGTGTGGGGAAGGCAGGAAGGGCAGCCCCTGAGGAGGGCGCTGTCGCCCTCTGGCGGGAGGGGAAGGAAGTAGCAGTAGGGCCGGAGGGAAGTGGCCTGTAGCCCTACCCTGGAGGCGGAGGTGGAGGCAGAGCTGACTGCGGACACAGGAGTGGAGGAGGGCGTGCAGAGCCCTGGGTCCCGCAGCAGGAGAGCTGAGAAGGGCGGGCAGCCGAGGGGGAGCCGCCTGGGTGGGGCCACAAGGGGGGGGCAGCAACCATGGAGTCTAGAGCTGGGGGCGGCCCCAGCCAAGTCGGGAGGAGAGAGCACGCATGCAGTCTACTCCGGGCACAAGTCCCCGAGAACAGAGGAGGGAAAATCCAGTCCCTACCCACAGGCTTGGGTCAGATGACTGGCTCAGCCCAGACAGCAATACTGGCCTGCAAGAGGGCCTGCTGTTCTCTGTACAAGGAGCACTGCGGTCTCGGATCGGACAGACGGACACCACCACCGTGCAGAAAACACCCGGTTTATTAGGATTAACTGTGGCATACATGGTTCCTTTGATAGTTCTGAACTGATCATGAGTCCCCAGTAATGGTACACACAGAGGGATGCGGCTGAGCTGCAGAGACAGTAACTGGCAAACTGCTTAGAAGATCACGGTGACCCCAACGGGTTTATGTTAGTGATTGGTGAAAGAGAGAAAAGTAGCGTGGGACCTTGACACGGGTGCAGAGCAGAGCAGGCGGGTTTTCCTGGCATCCTTCAGTGCTCTCAAGGCACGCCCCGGTGCCCCCCAGAAGCTGGGCGGGGTAACCAGTGACCACCCCGATCCCTGCAAAGGAGCAAACCCTCCCATTCCCGCTGCAGGGGGCATCTTTTCCTAGAGAGACTGTCAGGCATGAACCCCATGGTTTCTGTATGGACCAGCATGACTCCAGAGGAAGGTGATGCACCCACACCAGTGCTTGGGCCTAGGGTCCCGATAGGTGCGCATCTCCTGGGTCCTTCCTCTCACCTTCTCGAGGCCGGGCCAGGTATGACCTCGCTTCCCTTCCAAACTCAGCTCCTCGTCGTGGTGAAAGCCTGACTCTGAAGCTCCCAGTGTCAGCACGGAGCCGTCCACACTGAGAATGAACTCAATTTGAGACTTGCACAGCTCCCCCAGGACAGGTGGGCCCATGGCCCTGGTGTGGCCCCAGGTGGGACTTCACACCAGCTGGTGTGTGCCTCCCACACCTGCTCCCATTCACAGCCAGTGTGGCCACGTCCCCGTTCCCTCCTATATTAGGAGTCAGTCCTGTTTCCAAATAATTCTTTTTTCTTTTTAGTATTGGCAATTTTTTAACCTTTAACCAGATATGTAAAGGTGACTGAATTTGTCTCTGTCAGAGCTTTCATATAAATAAATTCATGAATCCAAATGATTCCCGGTCAAACCATGTGCCTGATATTTAATTTGAGAAATGGCCGAGCCGGCACATGCTCTGGGAGAGGCGGCGGGGGTGGGACGCGCAGTGACTTTGCGTGACCCGCGCTATCACAGCTCTGAGCGAGAATTCTGGGTTCAGGGGCGTCTCGAGGTTTGGGGGTTTGTGGGTTTGTGGGTAGCATTTCTGCTTTTCCTCAGCTGAGGAGCAGAAACATTCACACAGTGGCACAGCTTGAATAGGCGGGGGCTGGCCTTCTCCCTCGGTGCATTTTTTACATTTTTCTCATCCAAAGAGAAGCCAGAGAGGTGAGATGGGGCAGTGAAAGTCTCTTTCTGTGGCCATGGGCCCTGCCCGCCCCCGCCCCCACCAGAGGGCCAGGGGAACACAAACCTCAGCCCCCAGGCCTGCAGGACTTTCCGTTGGGGGCCGGGGTCTGCCCGCTGGAGGGTGACTAGCACTTGGCTACACCATGGTGTGGTCAGGGCCCCTGGAAGGCAAGCAGGGGGACCCCTTCTCTGGGGACCCGGAGCAAGCCCCAGAAGAACAGGGCGTGGGTGAAAGGCAGCAGTTCCCACTGCTGAAGGAACACGGTGGGAGCCCCAACTCCCAGCCTCCAAAGTCAGAGGGCCTGGCAGGAGAGCGGCCGCCTCATCCCGGGCCTTGAGGCCCCTGGACTGCACCCCGCGGCCGAGCAGGTGCCCCCTCGTGGTTCCACCCCCTCCCAGGGTCATATGTGCACTAAGGAGCCTCCTGAGGTAACAACAGTCCCTTTTGAAGGTGCAAGTCCTCCGGCAGTGGGCGGTGATCCCCATTTATTGCTGGCGCTAAGTGAGGGCCCGGGGTGGGCAGGGTGGTGTTGGCCCCTGAGAAAGGCAGGCCAGGCGCTGCGGGGCCCTCTGCTGGGAAAGGCGGGCCCATGCGGCCATGGCCTCCGGGGCCTGCAGCCCTGGGCAGGGCCCCCGCGTCGGGACTCTCTCTTCTGCCACCAGAGGTAGCTGTGCTGCTGGCACGGAGGCTCCCAGGCAGCTACGGGCCCAGGCAGGGATAGGCCCGGCAGCGCCCACTGCCGCCGCTCGGGGCCCCACTTCCCGGGGCTGCACCCCAGCACCTCAACCTTGGGCCCTGCGGCCAGCCTGTCCCCGTCTGTGCAGGGGCATCAGGCTCCAACGCCTTCAAGCCCCCCGTGGTCCCACCCACCCACCTAAATAGTCTCTGCTTTAGAAGATACATTATATACTAGACACTTCATCTTCAACACAGTTACCCTCTCACGGTGTCAGGTACTGTTAGTCACGCAAGGAAAGGCAGTCTCTGAATATATGTAAAGCACTCGGTGGGCAGCCTCAGGCTCCCTGGCAGCAAGGAGGGGGTTCCCGCCCAGTTCTCTTTCTGGGCCAAGCCTCCTCCTGTCCCAAAGCCCAGCTCCAGGCTGACCAGGAGCTGACATGGGTCACAGGTGGCTCCTCCTGCCAAGGAAGCCCCGGGCATTTTCTGGGCCTCGGAGGGCACGTGCGTCTGCCCTGGGGGAGCTGATACCTGCCACCTCGTCCCGCGGCCAGAGAAAAGCCACAGAGCGGGGCCAGTTGGGGAGGGTCCTGGGGTGGGGGCTGGCGGGGAGGGCAGGAGTGGAGACTCCTCCAATTATTGCAGTCAGGTGTCTGAGGAACACCAGGAATTCCTGGGAACCTGCGGGGCGGGGGGGGGGGGGGGGGGGGGGCAGGGCAGAGGCTTCGCTTGGTTTTAAGGACATTGGAGCACATTCCGTCCCCGGGAAACTACCTGTGGCCCTTCTCTGTTTTTACACAAAGTGTCTACCCCTTACAGTAGACCCAGAAGCAGACAGCCTGGTATAGGACAAAATTGTGCTAGGGATTCCTCCAATTTGTGATTTCCTCCCCCCTCCCCCTGGCAAGCCACATGTGAGAAGCCAGCTTCCGCCCGTCCTCTGCCCACTTCCCCGACCGTGGGCCGGCCACAAAGCCGGTGCGCTCAGGGGGGGGACCCTGTTCCCGCCGCCCCTGTCCTTTGGGAGACCCACAGGTTTATTTCATGGAAGACGGAGTTGGTTACTTCAGGAAGCTCTTTGTGGAGAACATGGTAGGCACCTTCGTAAATCTGCAATCAGGAAAGACAGGAAGTCAGGGCCACAGGAGGGGACAGTGCAGGCAGGGGGCCGGGGGCAGCACGGCCAGTGCTCCAGGTGCGCCCCGTGCACCGAGGGCTCCCTTCTTTATGCTGCCATTGCCTTCTGATCAGATGATGGTTCAAATACATTTAAATGTCCCATCATGTTCTAGTGCTCCCTTTCTTAAATCAACTCACACCCTCCCTTGACTCTCTTTCTCTCTCTAGCTACAGACCCGTCTATGCCTCCATCTCTAAAGGGTGATTTCTACTCTCTGTCTACACATCCCCGCCTTCCATCTGGTGCTCAGCTTATTCCAACCTGACTTTCACTCCCACCAGCCTTAGCGAATGTTCTTGGCACGGGCTCCAGTGACCCTCACATCGGAGGAGTGAGGGAACACTGTTTGCTTTCATATGATTTAACTTCTCAGCTTCATTCAAAAGTTGACCAGAGTTAACCTTCTAGAAACACTCTCCCCTTGTGGTTTGCACTGCGGCTTTCTACCCTCCTGGTTGTCTACCTGCCTCGGTAGCAGCCCCGTCTCAGTCTAGGCTTACCCATGGCCTTGCTGACCTCTGCAGGCTGGCGTGGCCCACAGGCGTGGCCGTGGCCCTCCTTCTCCCTCCCTGGAGTAATCTCATCCGGTCTCGTGGCTTGAAAACCATCCATGTGCTGGTGATTCAGGAATTTCTATCTCCAGCCAGACCTCTCTCTGAACTCTAGATGTGTGTATCTGACTGACTGCCACTTCCAGTGGGACTGCTAAGAGGCACCTCCAAATTTCCTTTTTTTAATACTGTGGTAAGAAACATAGCATAAAATTTGCCATCTTAATCATTTTTAAGTGTACAGTTCAGTAGTGTTAAGTATATTCATGTGGTTGTGCAATAAATCACTAGAAATTTTTCATCTTGCAAAACTGAAACTCTGGCCCCGTTAAATTCCCTGTCCTCATTCCCCACTGCCCTGGGCAATCACCGTTCTACTTTCTATTTCTACGGTTTTTTGACTACTTTAGATATTTCACACAAGTGGAATCATACGGTACTTTTTCTTTTGCGATTGGATTATTTTGCTGAGCATAATGTCCCCAAGGTTCATCCATGTTGTGACGTGAGTCAGAATTTCATTCATTTTTAAGGCTGAACACTATTCCATTGTTGGTCTAGACCACATTTGATTTATCCACTCAACCACTGATGGACACCTGGGCTGCTTCCACCTCTTGGCTGCTATGAATAATGCCTCTATGAACGTGGGTGTGTGAGTATCTTTAAGAGACCCTGCTTTCTTTTCTTTTTCTGAATTCTCTTTCTTTTCTTTTTTTCTCTTTCTTTTCTTTTATCTCTTTTCTTTCTTTCTTTCTCTTTCCTCCCTCCTCCTTCCTTCCTTCCTTCCTTCCTTCCTTCCTTCCTTCCTTCCTCTGGAGAGAGAGAAAGAGTGGGGGGGCAGAGGGAGAGGGAGAGAATCTTAAGCAGACTCCACACTCAGCGCAGAGCCTGATGCAGGGCTCGATCTTACAACCCTGAGATCATGACCTGAGCTGAAATCAAGAGTCAGATGCTTAACTGACTGAGCCACCCAGACACCCTGGTCTTTTTTCAAATTTCTAATGGGACTCTCTAATAGGTAGCTCAAAATGGAATTCTCAATATTCCCTAGCTCTCTCTCCCAGTGTTCCCCATTTCAGAACACATGCCGCGAAGTCTACCACCCGGAGCTCGCCCTGGTCCCTCTATTACCGTCCCTCCCGGCTGGCCTCCGCCCTCCACTCCTGTCTCCATATGGCAGCTGTGAGGATGCCTGGAGAACTGAAGTCAGCACAGGCCGCTCTCCAGCTCCAGACGCTCCTGCGGCCCCCATGGAACGGAGAGAAAACGTCCTGACTCTCCGGTGACACAGGCCACCACTCCCTTGACTGGCTCACAGCGCCCCCTGTTGGCTGCTTACACACACCGCGATCTCGCCAACCTGGGGTCTTTGGGCTCGTTCTCCCTTGGTCAGGAATGCTCTTCTGCCGTTCTCCCCGTGCACCCCATCTGAAGTAAGAGCTTCACCATTCCCTCTGATCACCCAGCCCACCCATGGCACGACACCCTGCATCATCATCCTGGTCAGGTTTCTGTTTATTGCTCATCCTGCTGGGACACAGGCCGCACGGGAGAGTCGGACTTGGCCTGTCGGTTCCCCCGGCCTGGCACAGAGTAGGTGCCCATGAGTAGCTGAATTAATGATAAACTGAGTGGTCTTCCTGGAGGCAAGGCCAAGGTGGGCAGCGGGAGGCTCCCTCCCCGGCTGCAGTTCCGCCTGCCTTTTCACGACCTCCGCCACTGACACCAGCCTGCTTTCCTTTCCCTTTTCTCCTTTCTCTTCATCCACGAATTTGCATCCGCTGGTTGGTGTGGGACGGGGTCTGCACTTCCTAATGGTACAAGGGGAGCACTTGATGGTTGGCAGGGATGCGAGCACCTTTGTCAGCGAGGTGCAGGGTGGAGAGGGCCGGGGGCTCGAGCAGAGGACCTGAGTTCGAATCCCAACCCCATCACTGAGTAGGTGTGCACTCTGTGCAACTTGCCTGCTCTCCTTATAACCGAGCAGGAAATGGCCATGGACGTAGGGCCCCCACGTGTGGTTGCTCAGGCTGTGGCGGCAACGGTCAAAGACATGTCTGCTCAGGAAGGCGCCCCGGGGCTGTGTCTGCCCAGCCAGCCACACAGAGCCACCTTCAGCTGTGTCGCTTGATGGGTACACAGCAGGTGCTCCTCCAGTGGGGGCTCTTCCCCGTTCCACCAGGCAGACAAAATGGGCACATCTTAAGCCCACGACTACATCTGCCATTGCGAAAGGCGCTCCGAGATGGTCCCTTGCAGTTTGTTGTGTCTGACACGGCCACAGGTGCCGTCCCCTCTGCGGGACATGCTCTTGAGTCCCTCGCAGACCAGATCCCACCAGGGCCCCCGCACCTTTTTGCTCAGAGCCCCTGGTGGCAGCAGCTGGGCTGCAGCTGTTGCTGCTGGTGCAGAAGGTCAACGTGGGGCGGCAGGCAGAACGCACGCCCTTGACCCTTGGTCACGACAGAGCTGAAGACATGCCCTCGGGAGGCCTCTTTTGCTCAATGCCCGGCTGTGGGTGCTCTTCCTGACCTGACAGCTTCTCAGTGTTGTCTCCTTCAAGCTCGGTCACGAGAACGGTCAGCTAGTGGCTCACGCACTCCCTTAGAATTAACAGATGCCTAGGATTCCTGGTGCTTATTCCCCAGGGGGGCCCCACGGGGTGCCACCCTCCCCCTGCCTTGGGGGAGTGGGGGGCAGCTGCTCACCTTAAGTGTCTTGTCCTGGCTCTTGGCGGACTCCATGAGCAGGTAGGCTCCTTTGCTGTCACAAAGGCCATCGGCAGAGCCCTGGAGCAGCAGGAAGGGCAAGGTCAACTTGGGGAGGGCCCGCTCCACCCGCGCGATGGCGTTGAGCAGCTGGATGACGAAGCACACCTTCAGACCTGCCCGGCAGTTGAGCGGGTCCGAGTTATAAAGGTCCACCTGCAGGTAGAAGAGAGAGAGAGAGTTCCATCAATCTGTGGCTGGGGGGCAGGGGGGCTCCCGTCCAGAGGCACAGACCTATTCCCTGGTAGTCTTCCTTCCGCTCGGGCCTGAGTGGCTGATTCCATTCGAGTGAGCTTGGTCTGGGGTGTGGGTGCCGAGAACGGACAGCATGGCCGGCCCTTCCAGAACCCGGACCTGCACAACTTCTGGTGCCTCTTCTTCCGGGCTCTACTGAGTTCCACATTCACACATGTGCCCACAGACAGCTCCAAAGCAGGCGTTTGTCATTTAAAAGATGTGAGCAGCATCATATTGTTCGCTTTGATGATTTCACTCAGGAATAGCTTTGAAGATGTTTTGGTGTTAGTTTGTGTGGATTTTGTTTTCTTCCTTGACTTAGTGTCTGCCTGTTTGGAGTGGGTAAGGAGCCCACACGAACTGCTGGAAGGCCCAGGGCTGGCAGGAGGGGTCCTGAAGGCACACAGCAGGGCCTTGCCCCACGAACTTTAGGAGCAGCAAAGCTCACAGCAGGCCTGGGCTGCAGAGGTTGCCTGCCACCCTGACAAGGAGCCTGTTGCCACCCTCGGGCATGTCTGCCCCCTCGTGGGATGTGCCTGGAGGCACGTCCTCCCTCCTAACCATCAGCCCACTGGACCTCTCCCTGACACTGTCCCTGTTCGTGGCTCATAAGCCCACCCAGGCTGCCCTGGCAGCCTGTCTTGCTCTCTCTAGCCCAGATTAGTTTCTGCCTTGACTCCTCCTGCCTTTGAGGGGACAGTGAGCTGCCCACTCACTATAGCCTGAGACGGGGCATCTGTCAGAATCTGGATAACAAGTTTCTAGAATTCTCTGAGGCTCATATGGGCAGGTGTGAGACCACAACGCCGCTTCACCCACTTTCCTCCTCCTTGCCAATGGGTTCTTTCTTAGGTAGTTGGAGAAGTGCCCTGTGGTGTCGGGACCAGGTGAGGGAGCAGAGAAGCCATGGGGACAAGGTATATGGGAACAGCTGTCTCGTGAGACCGCCAGAGTATCCACTGTGTTCTGACTCTGATTCTACGAATGCAGGGCCTCCATCTCCTCTTCTTCACTACCCCCTACAGGGCCTGGGCCAGAATCCTAGATCCGTGCCAAGAGGAGACTGGCCGTCCTGGGTCACCCCTGCCATCCCCAGATTCCTTCCATGCTGGGGGACTGAGCATGGCAAACCAGACCATTCGAGAAAAGCCACACGAGAGGGATTCGCCACTCCCTGCAGCTGAGCTGGCGTGACTCCTGCAGGGCCGGACCATCTGTCTGGGGGCTGAGAGGTTGGGACTGGAGGGGGCAGTACGGTGGCAGCGCGTGGCCACAGCAGGAGATCACTCAGGGTCTGTGAGGAAACCTGCTTGGGGAGAGGGCTATAGAGTCTACGAGAGAGCCCTGGGCTGGAAGTCTGTCGTAAACTGACTCCAACAGGAACAATGGCAACTGCAGCACCCATGACCCGACACATACTTTGTGCTCAGCATGGGGCCAGGGTGTCACATGCAGGATCTCATTTGGTAAAAAGAAATAAGGATAGCTAACATTTATTCTGAGTTCTCCTACAAGTTTGGCACTAAGTGCTCAACCTGTTTCACCTTCACGACCTTCATAAACATGCTATATGAGGAGGAATGGCTCTCGTGATCCCTGTTTTGCAGAGGAAGAACCTGTCATTAGTTTCCCCAGTCTTATTCTCCCCTATAAAGCCCTGGGTGTTTAGTTGGGAATACTACCTCTCAGAATAAAGGACTACACTTCCCAGCCTCCTTTGCAGTGGTGTCATCATGTGACCAAATTCCAGCCAATAGGAAGCGAGCAGCAGTGCCAGGCGCACCCTCTGGTCAAGGTTTGTCATCCTGTTGCCCCTTTCCCTCCTCCCACCGGCGAGGGCAGAACACGGGTGGAGTAGGGAGAGAGGTGAGACCACATAGACGAGAGCTGAGCAAAAAGATGGGTGCCGGGGCACCTGGGTGGCTCAGCCATTAAGCATCTGCCTTCAGCTTGGATCATGATCCCAAGATCCTGGGATCGAGCCCCGCATTGGGCTCTCTGCTCCGCAGGAAGCCTGCTTCTCCCTCTCCCACTCCCCCTGCTTGTGTTTCCCCTCTTGCTGTCTCTCTCTCTGTCAAATAAATAAATAAAATTTAAAAAAATAAAATTAAAAAAAAAAAAAGATGGGTGCCACTGGCCATGAGAAGTCACTGTGCAGAGGAATAAGCCTCTCTCCTGTTAAACCCCCATTGTGTGGTCTGGTCCCAGCAGGATGGTGAGCCTGGGCTAACAGTGCTCCATGTGAAGCTGCAGGGCCCTGCTTGCCAGGAATGTGTGCTAATGAGAGCACAGGGCCAGAGCCCATTAAGTCCTGCCTGAAGCCACCCGACACCTTGCCCTGCTGACCCAGACCTACCCGGGCATGCGAGGGCCCTCCAGGAGTCTGCTCCTGGGTTTAATTGCTCTGACAGTCCAAGTGGCTCCCTGCCATGTCTTCCTGCTTCCTTTTTCCATGTCTTGATCACGTAGGCCCTGTTTACACAATGGTCTATTACGGGCTTGGGGAAGGAACCAGCAGATGTGTTGGGGAAAGGGCAGGCCCTGGTGTGAACCTGGGTGGAAGGCAAGGGGCAGAGGGAAACTGGGACCAGCAGGGAAAGGAGGGCCGTACCATGTGGGAAAACTGAGGCTCAGAGGGCCCAACCCTCCCTCCCCCCGCCAAGTAACCCTTCTGGCCTAATCATGGCAGACTTTGTTTTTTGAGAGCTTAAGATCTAAATCTGCCCAAAGTCCTTTTAGGGTAGGGATGTGTCCTGTCACCCCCAGGAAGGAGATGGACAGGGCTCTCCCTCCTAGCCAGGTCCAAGCCCCGATCACTGGTCAGCAGAACTAGCCCATTCAAAACCAGAGACCAAAGAGTCAGTCCCAACAGATGACTTACTGTATGATCCCATTTCCATGACATTCTTTAAATGACAAAATGAGAGAACAGGTTAGTGGTCGTCAGGGCTCGGGAGAGGTGAGATGGGAGGGAAGTGGATGTGGCCATAAAGGGCAACATGGACAGATACTGTGGTCATGGGGATGTTCTGGGGCTTGACTGTATCAATGTCAGTATCCTGGTTGTGATACTGTCCTAGGGATTTGCAAGATGTCACCACCTGGGATCCCTCTGTATTATATTTTTTTATAAGTACATATGAATCATAATTATCTCCAAATAAAAAGTCTAATTAAAAACACATACCAAAGAGCCAGTCTTTGGTACTATCTTTCACACCCAGCTCCCTCCATTTTTTGGACCACAGCTGGTCCCTCCAGCTGAGAACAGTGTCTGCTGGCAACACACCAGCCAGAGGCTGATCTGAGTCCAGGCGACTGAATTCTTGCTCCAGCTGAATGACTTCTGGGGCACCTCCACTGGCTGAGACTTGAAGTCCTTTTTCTTGGGGTAGTCGACTGAACGATATGAGGAAGACCAGAGGAGTGAGGACCACCAGCCCTGACACCTCCTAGCTGTGTGATCTGGGCAAGGCTCTTCTCTTCTAGATTCAATTTGCCAATCTGTGAAATGGGATAATAGTGGAAGTGCCTCGGGAGATTCAGTGAAATGATAAAGCCCCAGTGCCAAGCCCAGGTCTGGTCCACAGTGGTGGTGATGATATGTGGGTGCATCTGAGCCCAATACTGGGAAGCAAGGGGAGGAGAGCCACTCTTTGCTAGAAGTAGAGTGGAGTCTGCTTCAGAGACCCCAACCCACATGGCCTCGGGTAAGGCCCTTCTCCTTCCTGGGCCTCAATTTCCCCGAGAATCAGAGATTCTCCTTGGGCTATAATCTCATAAACTATGAGTATTTTCCTGGCCTCCTGTGTGTGTTTAGCGATCCTCTAGTACCTCATTGTTTTCTGAGGCTCTGAGGGCTGTCAGCAAAGTTGAACTTGTGCCAAGCGAGGGATGTGCCAACTGGGACTTCTGACTTCTGCCCCTGGTCCCTCTATGGAAAGAAAACTTTGCCCTAAAGCACAGTAAATATAGCTGCAACCCACAGCAGGGAGTTTTCTTAAACTTTTGGTTGAGCAAAATATAGGCCCCACCCCTACAGTCAACTCTCTTGACGCATTTTTAGAAAACCAGTCTGTGATGAAAAGCAAAATTAATTTTTGATTTGAATTATATTAAAAATAACTCACATACTGAGCCCTTAACTCTGTCCCAGGTGCTATATTAAGTGCTTTACTTGTATTTGCTCATTGAAACTTCTCTGGAACCCTATGCAGGGACTAGTATTATTACCACTGTTCTATACGTGAGGAGCCCGAAGCTCAGAGGGGCGATGTGACTCACCCAAAGTTACACAGCAAGTAAGGGGCAGAGCCAGCATTAAGAACACAGGTCGTTGGGCTCCATATTAGCCTTCTTAACCACTCACCAGGCTATGCTCCCTGTCCAGAGAAGAGAAAGTAAAGGTGGGTCTTGTGCACTCAGATGGCCAGGAGCTGTGGAAGTGGCCCTCCCCAGAAAAGAAAGGGATGGATCCCTGGTGAGGACCAGAAACATCTGGGCCTGACAGATAGTGAAGTGACCTGGTGGGTCCCAGAGGTTGCTTTCCTTCACAAGCTGCTGAAGAGGATGGGGGCACCCTCGGGGCCCAGACCCACAGGACATGGTCTCCCACTTCACAGAGAAATGTAGCCCTGTAGGCCTAATCTCCTGTGATTTCCCCTGAGTACCCATAGATGTGCCTACGGCTGGGGCTTTTTGGCCCTCCTTCCCTCGGAGCTCTCCCCGTCCCTCTGGAAGCCTCCCACGTCCACCTGTGCTTTAGAGCCCGTCCGTCCTGGGGTCCCCACCTCCTTCCTCCATTGTTTAGTCTCTGTTAATCCAGCTGTTCTCTTCACGGGAAAAATCAGATCACCTTCTCTGGCCTGCAGGGGAGAGGGGGGGGGGTGGCAACTCTATCCAAATGATCTTTGGGAAACCCTGGGGGAGCCTAAAATGGACTGGCAGGTCTTTGCAGAGGCAGTCCATTCATGCTCCATCTTTGTCTTGAATGGTGGGAGAGGCGATCTGTAGTGGTGACAACGCCGTCCTCCGTGCACCGGCTTCCCTCTCCCCCCTCCAGTGCTTCTCCGTCCGGCCTGACGCTCTTCGCCTCACTGATGTCTACTCGGCTTTCAGGCCTCCGGGCCGACTTCACCCCTTCAGCGAGGCCTTCCTCCCCAGGCTCTCAGGCTCGCGGCCCCCCACCAGCCCCACACAGGCCCCCCGACGGCGGTTAGGTGTTTGCGCGCCTTGCACTCAAGCCTCGCCGCCCCCCCCCCCCGCCCCCCGGGGCAGACACTGGGCGGCTGAACGCATGAGCAAGCCGACCTTCCTCCACCCGCCCGAGAAGCCACCCTCTGGGCCCTGGGTGGCCCCTGGGAACCTCCGCAGCAGGCTCGCTGGCCCACAGCTGGCGGAGGGGCTGATCACAGCTGGAATGACACCAGGAGGCCTAGAGGAAAAGGTCCCTCTTTACTTCATCTCACGAGGAACGGCTGGGCATGACAGAGGAACCCCCACCCTCCACAAAAGGTCAGCTCTCTGGAGCTGCTGGCGGTTGCTTTCCCTGGGGCTCGTGGGGCTGTGTTCTCATGACTGCCAGGCTTGTGGAATATTCTAAACGCAAATAAGAATTTACCATCAAAATTGGCCTGAATACGGAACATACTGAACGTGGAAGACAGCCTCGCCTGGGGCCGCCAGTGCAAGCTTGCCTGTCCACGTGTCCTCTCCTGTGCCATCTTCTGTACCTACAGACTGCGGCTGCCCCTGACATTTCCAGTTTCCGGAATGCCCCTTCCCGTGTCCTTCCTCCTGTCTACTGGGGAGGCTCTGCTCCCTCTCGGGGGCCAGTTCCAGTGTTTCCTCCCATTGACCCATGCCCAGACACCACTGGGGAAGCTGGCACTTCTGTCCCCAAGGCTCTGGTATCTGTAAGGACAGATGTGGTAATGACAGCCCCCATCTCTGTGGCGTCTACACCGCACCGGGCTGCAGCCTGGCCCCCAAGGCGCCCGAGGACCAGTGACACTGAGTGTGGTTTCCAAGGTCATGCTGGGGCACAAAGAAAGAGACAGAGTCGGGGAGCTGGGTCTGGACTTAGGCCTTGTTGCTGCAAAGCTTATGCTCGCCCCACCGAGCCCGCAGCCTACCTCTTTGTCCTCTACCAGAACCACTGGTGTCTCTTTCTGTCCCTATGACCCTGGAAGACAGGGTGGCTCATCAGGTATTCCCAGCCTCTGGCTCAGGGCCTGGCCCGAAGCAGGGGTTCCATGAAAGTTTGCTGACCTGATGTGCCACCTGCAGGATGGCAGAGGGGAAATGAGGGTCTTGCCTAACTTGGCCCAAAGTCTCCCCAACTCGGTCAACTGAAGGCAAGCCCTGTTCACCAGGAGCCCCAAGGCTATGACTACCAGAGTAGGTGCCCAACATTGGTGCTTGAAATTCTTGAGCTAGACAAGAACCATCAGAAATAAGGACACTGCAGTTCCCTTCTGGATATAAAAAGGATTAATCGGGATCAGCCTACGTGTATGAGTTACCACTTAATCAAGAGCATGTGAATTACTTAACATTCTTTCCCAAGAATTACTTTTTCTATTAAAGCTTAAACTCCTGGACATTCTGGTCTCTGCCTTTTGGAGCCATGAGCTGGGCTGGCACGTCATGACCCTGGGCACATGGGCGCAGGCGGTTTGCACAAACCCACAAGTCTCTGGGGCTTCTTTCTGGAGGGCTGAGGGTCTTCACAACCACAAGTGATGCAGACAGGCAACCCTGCTTGCTCCTTTGGAGTGGCATTCCCTGAATTGTGACCCCAGACTCACATACAGCTCCTGAGTGGTCACCAAAAGAAGGGGAAAAGCAGCCACCATATTCTCCACCCAGTCACACCACAGCCACCTCTTCAGAGGCCCGGGAACTGAATAAACAGTAAGGGGAACAGGAAAGCATTACAGGGATCTTACAGGACCACCTCCCTAACTGCTGGTCACAAAACAGCAAGATCACATGATCGCAAGTCTTCAAACCAAAATTTGGTGGCAACTAAGGAAATCAGAATATGGTCTAGATAGAGAATGGGGTAGGAAATTATTGTCACTTGTCCAAAGTGTGATAATGGCATGGGGTTACATGTAATTATCCTCCTCTGGGTTCCTTCCTCTTGGGCAATACACGCTGAAGTATTCAGGAGTTTAGGATCCTGGTGTCTGCAACTTTATTTTGAAAAGGTTCAGCCAAAACAGTGTATCTACTTCATGACATTGGATTGGGCAATGACTTCTTGAATACGATATCAGAAGCATAGGCAACATAAGAAAAAGGTAGGTAAGCTGGACTACATCCAACCTTCTGTGCATCAAAGAACACTACCAACATAGTAGAAAGGCAAGCCACAGAATGGGAGAAAATACTTGCAAACCACATACTGATAAGGGGTTAATATCTAGAATATATAAAGAGCTCCAACAACTCAACAACAACAAAACACAAAAAGCCTAATTAAAAAAACAAAAAGGGCTTGAATAGACACTTCTCCAGGGAAGATACACAAATAGCTGATAAACACATGAAAAGATGCTCAGCATCATTAGTCATTAGAGAAATGCAAATCCCTTTGGGGCATAAACCCAAAAGTATCAAAAACAGGGTCTCGGAAGAGATATTTGCACACCCATGTTCACAGCATCATTATTCACAGTAGCCAAGAGGTGGAAGCAATCTAGGTGTCCATCGGACATGCTCAGCTCAACGGCCCTTACAAAAGCAGTTCTGACACATGCTACAACATGGATGAGCCTTGAGGACATGGTGCCAAGTGAAATGAGCCAGTCACAAACGGACACATACTATATGATCACACTCATATGAGGGCCCTAGAATAGTCCAATTCATAGTGACAGAAAATAGGATGGTGGCTGGCAGGGGCTGGAGAGGACGGGGAGCAGAGAGTTACTATTTACTCAGGACAGAGTTTCCGGTTGGGAAGATGAGAAAGTTCTGGAGACGATGGTGCATATGGCTGAACAACCCTGTGAATGTACTTCATGACCCTGAACTATACATTTAAAAATGGTTAAGACGCTAAATGTTATGTTCTGTGTATATTACCACAATAAAATTTAAAAGAGATAAAATAGATATCCATATTGATATTTTCATATTTAAGCACGGATTAAACAAGCATGGCAGAATATTTCCAATCGGTGCATCTCAGGGAAGAGCATAGGGGAGGGCATTGTACTACCATGATGACTTTTCTGTAGATTTGAAATTTTCCATAATTAAAGCTCGAGGAGGAAACTCCTTTCCCTACACTCCCGGTTTTCAGGTTGGCCAGTGGGAGCCAAACATCCCTTGGGTAGGCTTAGGGCAGAGAGACCCCTGTGGGCAGAGTCCGCTGTTTGGGGCTTGTGTCTGGCTGGGCCATTTATGCCAAGGCTTAGCAAGTCAGCTGCATCCAATCCTCACAAAAATGGGGGTCCAGATCTTAGCTCCCAGGTGGCTTCGAGGTGACGGAGGGTGTCTTGAGAGATCTTGGCCCAGATGGTATTCCCATGTAAACCCAGCCGAGCGCGCAGTTTCTTTCTTCTTGGATCACATGAAGGTACTTGGGAGAGAAGCTACAGGGCAGGGAGAGCACCTCGTGGTCGTGGGTCTGGCTGGCAGCTGGGACTAGCCCTGACGGTCTCCCTACTGACTCAGTGGCTTGCCTGCTGCCTGCAGGAACCTGCCTCTCTCAGAGCTGGTGGCGGGAGGAGAGCTGTGAGCAGCAAACATGGGGGGGGGGGGGGGGGGGGCGGGTGCACAGACACCTCTCATGCAAGGCACAGGACCAAGTTAGACCCATTCCTGTGCTCCCTGCTGGCCACTCCCATATGGAGACAGACATGCCAAGAGACATTCTAACGGCCCGTTATTTTTTTGTTTTTTAAGGTGTTAGTAAATTATTAGCTGCTTCAAATAGACAAGTCCTCTGCGGGGAATGTAAGCTAGGAATGATGGAGAGTCACTAAATAAAATCAGCAAACCAAACCGGGCATACTGGAAAGTTAATAACCGGTTCTCAGAGGGGATTTCTGTGGGAGGCTGTGTCCTGGGGACAGAGTGGGAGGCTGAGGCCTATCTTTAGCTGTGGTGACAATTAGTCAAAAGCCTCAGCGATGGCCGAGCTTTCCAAGTCCTGGCAGGAGCCTTCTGAGGGCCAGGGGCAGATACAGCCTCCCCGCAGTGGGGCTAGGAGCCATGTGGGCAAGAGGGGCAGGCGAGCCTCATCCTCAGCGCGGGGCACCTCTGAAACGCTGGGTGGGGGTCTAGGGCGGCGCCCCCCTGGAGGAAGGAAAGGAAGAGAGCTGGCCACTGCTCACAGCAATGCGGGTGCCTGGATCTTGCCATATGGCCTCACCGGCAGGAGTGCCAGCAGCCAGGATGTGCTCAGAGGGCAGCCAGCGTATTTATAGAACACAGAGACGTGGTCCCAAAGACACACTGCCTCAGTGTACACACAGCAGATGCCCCTCGTAGAGGATATGATCATAATCACAGCCCTGTCTTCCTCCCAGTCTCTACCCAGTTCACAGGCTGGCGATCAGAGAAAGCAGTGCCTTCTGTGCATGTGGAATTGGGTGGTTATCAGTGGTTTGAGGGTGTGAGGAGATCGTCAGCAACCTCCCCCCTTCGCCTCTTGCCCCAGCGTCCTTGGCCGGAGAACTATTTAGAACATCCAAGGCTTCTCAGAGTGGGAGGGATTCATCATATTGTGAAAACCCCACGGTTGAGGGTGGAATGGTGAATACGTCAGCACTCTAATGTTCTGACCAAGGATGCTAAATGTGTAGACAAACATAAAAAATGCCCGAGTGGCAACTTCTTTGTTCTCAGGATTTTAATGCCAAGGGCACTTGGCTCAGAGTAGAGAGATCTGGGCTCAAATCCTTACTTAGTAGCTGCGTGTCCTTGGGTAAGTGACTTGCTCTCTCTGGGCCCACGCTCCACAAATGCAAATAGTGGTAGTAAGACTGACTTCCGGGAGCTGTGGCAGGACACAAGGGCTAGGGTGTGTGACTCGGAAGAAGGGTACGGCAGTGGTGCACTGGCTGGTGCTGGGACAATGTAAGGCATCTCGGCCTGTATTCCTGGAGGCTTCGCACGTGCTGGGAGAACGGGCCTCCATGGGCTGGTGGCCATGACGCCTGGGTGGGTTGTGAGAACACTTGCCACAGTAAAGCCCAAATGCAGGTCGGGCTTTTGACATTTGGATGACAGAGCTAGCCTACTTCCCAGAGACAGACTTCCAGATCTTCCAAGAGCCTGAGGCCCCTTCCACCGGGTCCTGCTTTAGTGAGCTTGTTAGGCGAATGTCTCTTTTCTTTTGGGGGCTTTTATAGCTGCAGGCTTCCATGGGAAATATCTTAGCTAAAGATGGGCCTTAAGACACCCTGATGTTAGATCCGGGGAGGTGCCTTTTCTGAACACATTTTCCCCCTGGGCGTTGCTATTTTTAAGGCTCAGGCAGAATGTTCAAAGGACTCGGAGTCTCAGAGCTGCAACAAGCAAGGGGCTGATTCTCTCCACGGAGGGATGGGAACTCTTGCTCCTTGTTTATTCCAACTGGAGTCCAGCCTTCCCTCCGAGTCTTCCCAGCAGGGAAATGGATTAGCATTTCTAAAGATTCACCCCTTTCGCCTGACCGCTCAGAAACCCGAGAATGCGGGTGCGCAGCGGAGGGGTGCGGGCTGGACGGGGCGGGGGGGAGGGACAGGGAGGGGAAGAGCCTGCTCGCTCTATGTTCACACCAGACTCCTGTTTTCTGAAGGCCTTCAGTGGAATTTTCCATTATCTCAAGAATTAGATACAAGCTCTGAAATTTGCTCCTTTTAAACAAAGAGGGTTTGGAATCACGTCATTATCTTTTCTTCCCCCTTCCTTTTTGCCCAAGTACCTTCAGGTGTAGGATAAACAATTTGAATTTGCACCTGGACGTTTCATCTCAAAGATGTCAAAGGGAGTGTGCGCGCTCTCCCTCATTGTTGTGCTAGCACAGCTGAGGCAAAGGTAATTGGTCTTACCAGAGATTGCACATTCAAGCCAGAGCCATTATTCGGGACACCGGCAGGTGGAGAAGCCTCCGTCACAAAGTGAACCCCGCACACGGGCCACAGCCCACAGCCACGGGCTGTGTGCACCTGCTCTTGTAAGGCAGGAAAAAAAGCTTAGTGATTGTCCATGGTAGCTAGGAGGAGGCAGCCAAGCCTGGCTTCTCAATCAGATGGGTTCAGCTCTGGCCCTGAGGAGTTGTGCCCCTTGGACAACGTAAACCCCCACTTACCACTGAGTCCCAGTCTCCTCATCTGTGAAACGGGGTTAATGCCGACCTCATTCACACACATCAGGATTAGATCGAACAGCACTAGTTTGACTTCAGTGTTTCTGGGTCCTAAAGTGGTGCCTTTTCACTGTATAGATTGGCCTTTTGAAATGAAATTTTTTTTCTTTACTCACATATTCTTTGATCCTGGGGGGTCAAATTTGGCCCCAAAATGTGGCTTTGGGAGGTATTGTAGATTTTAAAAGTGGATTAAAAGTTTCAATTGAATGTGGATGACTTGGGCAGATGGGACATCCCAGGGGAGCCCCCTACAGGCCCCGCCACCCCCTAGGGTCTCTTGCCAGTGTCATTTACAAACAGGTGGCCCTCAGTGGTCCGGGAGTCAGACCTCTGATCAAGACTTCTTCCCACACATTAAGGCCAATCCCCATTTAGTTGTCTACTCTCTAAGTGACTCGTTTTACAATGAAGTTACAACCTGAGTGCTCAGGTCCTGAGGAAACCCAGGAAAGCCACGGGAATACCAGAGCACCCCACTCCATTTTCCAGGAGCCCTGCAGAGCCAATGATTCTATGGTTTCCAATTCCTAAGGTAAGAGGGGAAACTGAGGCAGAAGAGTAGCAAAATGATTTGCTTAATCCTGAAGATAATTCTGGTATCTTCCAGAAGCCCAGGGTTGCCTCCTGTCCACTGGCCATGAGCCCACCGGGCTCCCTGCCCCCACAGAGAGAGCAGGTGGAGGAGCACAGCCACCTAAGCTCTCAGGCTAGCCCCTGCAGCTCACGTGCAACATGGGGTTGCTGTGTGGCTGGATGAGCTCCCGGCACCTGTCCCGCCCCCAATCAAAGGCAGAGTGGAAGGTGCTGGACTTCAGCTAGATGGGAATTGGGCCGGCTCACTGAGCAGTCTCTTAACAGACCAATCCAAATCTCTGGGGTTTTGGACTATACTCAGACACCTTATCTCAGGCACACAAGTTGACCTTGACCTCTTGTCCCTGCTGACCTTAGTGCCTAGTCCCAGAGGTGGTGACATTAACCAGATAGCAAAACCTCCTGGCTTCTCTCTCTCAAAGCCACCTTGCCTTTTCTGAGCTCCTTTCAGCTGGTTTAGTTCTTAGAGAAGGTAGCCCAGCTCTAAGGTAGCCCCACATCCAGGGGCTGTGATGGATTCTTGGCAGGGCAGTGGCTCTTAGGAGAAGGGGTTCACAAGGTGCCTTATGATCTGACCTCAGTTTACCCCTTGCCAGTCACCTGCTGCCCTCTCTGCTGTGGCTGAACCGAACTATTGACTGTTCCGCAAATGAGCTATCCTCCCTTCGTGCCAGGTCTTTATCAGCACAGTTACCTTTGCCGGGAACCCGCTTCCTCTGAAGCCCCTCCAGCTCTGGCACCAGCTTCCACCTCCCAAGCCATGGACATACGACTTTTGGCCTGGCCTGCATCCAATCTGCTACCATCATCCCAATTTGCCCCCCAGGAACTGCCCTTCTGTACGCTGAGCCCATGAGGTTGGATGGGGTCAACACCACTCCTTTTCCTGAACAATAAGTCAGGCCTGGACAGTCTGCCAGTAAGAATCAGCCCTGAGACATTTGTTGGCTTTTCAACAAACTGTCTTTCTGCTGGGGTTGCTTAGGTAAAGCTGCTGGTGACCATCCTTGCTTCCACTTTGGGAAAGATTGCCTGGGAATGAAGCCAAACCAGGGGATATGAGAGTTGGGGAGAGACACATGGTGAACAAGACTTTTGAGCCCCTGGATCCAGCCATGCCTGAAGCCTTTAGTTCCATCCACCAATAAATATCTTTTTGCTTGAATCACTTTGAGTTGGGTTTCTGTCACTTGCAGCCACAAGAAACCTGGCTGATTCACACAATTTCATCTGATTTGCTCCTTTGCATGTTCAGGGTACACCTGGGGCATCATAACCACCTGTCCCTTCCCACCCAATCCTGAAGCCACATGGCACCTCATGCATCTCCGTGTCCCCATCACTTCACGCAGGGCCTCAGCGAAAGGGTGGGAGACAGCCATGGATGGAACTACCACTCAGTTTCCCACCGGCGCTGGTCCCCCCAGGTTTTCAGAAAGACTCACCTCCGTCTTATTCCGAGAGAGCATACTGGAGTCAATTGGGCCCAGGGACATGTTTGGCAGGACAAGGTTGAGAACTTTCGCAGCAAAGACCTAGTGGGGAGGGGAAAACAGGGGGTGTGAGTTCAGTGGCATCCATGTCCAGCTCTGCCCACGGGACAGTTTACAATAAATTAAGAAAAGTGACGCCCAAGCTGAACATCAGCCAGGTTCACCTCCCAAGGCTGAACAGCCTGGGACTCCCCCTGCTCTGATTCAGACAGCCTCTACTTAGTCTGGCTCGGATCTGTGCCGTGGTTGAGCCGGGTGGGAGGTGGGCCGCCGTGGCTGACGGCAGGAATGCCATGTCTATTTTTTGCCTGCTCCGGATCCTGTGTGGCCGCCCTCCCTGCAGTCCCTCATCGCTTGTGGTTTGGAATTCTTTGCAGGAGCTGCCCAGCTGAGTTCTTAGGCACAAGTCGCTTCTCTGGGGTTCCTAAAAATACACAGCAGGAGCAGAATCACCCAGATCACCTGTGAAGTGGGGGAGCTCGGAAGACCCCAGAGGAGCCTGCTCTGATCGGAAAGAATCTGTGGATTGCCTTGGTTTCTCTTGGAGGGAAACAGAAATAGTCACCAGCCTGATCAGGAGATGTGTGGCAGAGGGAAAGAGACCTGATTTGATCCCTGGCTGTGCAGTCTGGCACACCTGGACACAAGATCTGAACATAGCGGAGCTTCTGTTTCCTTAGCTGCCAGTGGGGACTTTGGCACTCCCCCTGAGGGCCACTGTGTACAAAAGCTGGCACACAGTAGGTGCTTAATCCATGCTCCTTGAACTTGAGCCTGATGCGGGAACAAGCCTCGCCTCCACACCCCATCTCTCCGGCAGGATCTGGTGTTTGCCCAGGAGCCGTGTGAGCCTGGATCTCACACTTCTGCCTGCCGAGGGGGGCTGTTCTCATTTCTGCACTGTGCACAGACACTCAGGGGTGAAAGATGCTATTTTACGAGTGAGCTGTGACATGCTGAAATTAGAATCGCATGGAAGGTGGTGAGTGGTGAATTCTCGGTCTGTGTGGAAGGCACACATCACAGAGCTGAGAGGTGATGTCCCCTCGGTACCCTCAGCGGGGGCGAGGGCACTAACATCTACTGAGTGACAATCTTTGGTGTGTTGCACACAGCTGTAGGTGCCCGGTCTTTTTATCTTGACACAGATGCCGTGAGGTGGGGGTTCATCCTCACTGAACAGACAAGGAAACAAGGCCCAGCCATGCACCCCGCAGCCAGCTGGGAATGGGGACAAGGGTCTGGGCGAGACTGCGCTTTCCTCTCACGCCACTGGCCTTGGTTACTCTCTCTCCGTATGAGTGTAAGTGGGGGCCTCCACTTTCTTGTGGATGACCACACACGGCGGTCACTGAGGCTCTCTGTGGAGACATTGCTGTACACCGCCCCGCCCCCCCAACCCACTTAACACTCAGAGCTATAAAACATCCCGTGTCCTCAGGCTGTACAAACAGGATGTCACCTCACACCACTGTCTCTCAGACAGGGAGATCAGGCCAGGGATCAGATCCATGCTTCAGGTAAGGATGGGAGCTCCCTGCCTCGAAGACCAGCCTCGCTCCCTGCACCCCATGCCCTGCGGTCCAAGCCAGCAAACCCCATGCACGTCAACTCGCTGCTGTCGACGTGCCAGGCACCACACCGAGCCCTGAGCTGACTTGTGACAGTCTAGCATAGAAATAGAAGGGAATCCAACTTGGAGCACTGGGGAAGGGCCTGGACTCGGCCACACAGTCTGCGGCCTCATGGGATGGACAGGACCTGTGGGGTGGGGTCAAGAGTCAAGGCGGGGTCGTGGGCCAGCCCCACAGACGAGCACAGGACCGGGACAGCTCAGAGTTCGGGGAGCTCTGACAAAGGAAAGGGTTTGGGTGTTTCCAAAGGTCTATGAACTCCAGGAATTGGAGGTTTCTCTGGGAACCTGAGTTGGGATCTGTGCTTTTAAAGGTTAAAGAAAAAGTTTAAATGAAGAGAAAATATAGCAGATGAGGAGCGCATTGCCACACATGGCGGGGAGGCAAAGCGCTGTGCCCCGTGGCCCCCATTGGGCTCTGACGGCATCGGGAGCGTGGCCTCTGTGGGACTTATTTCTTCCAGTGGGACTGGCCCAAGGGCGACATTGTTAGGGAAGAGCTTAATGTGTAGCCCAAAGCTTGCACAACGGGCGTCTAGACCTCTCGCCGTCCTCAGCGGCTCTTGCCACAGCTCCCTCACTGGGCCTAAGGGTGGACGGTTGACCGTGTGTGGCCCTGCCACGCCTCGGAATCGCCAGACACGTTTGGCCTGTGTGGCCATCTGGTCTGGCCCAGTCTGCTTGAGGACACCGCTGTTTTTCTACCCTTCAGTTTCCTACCCATTCCCAGATTAGATGGCCTACAAGCTCCGCAGCCCTGCTGGCCTACAGCGAAGTGAAGGAGGGAGCCCACACAGCATCCATGCCAGCACCCTTAAGCCCACCACCTGATTGCTTGTTTGCCAACAATTTATGTTTGTGGCCATCACCTGATTCTGCGTGGCCCCAGCCCACAGGGGCCAGCCAGTGGTGAGGAGACAGACTTACCTTCATCTTTGAATCTATGCTCCTGCCATTGGTGTTTCTTAAACCAAAACATTTATGCCCCAAAGTGCGAAGACCCCCATTTCCAGGAGAAGATGCTGACGGTTTAGGTTTGACAAGGACCAGAAAAGGCAGCGCGGTGGCTCTGGATTCACAGGGCTGAGGGAGGGGACCAGAGGGCCAGGAAGGACCCCACCGGCTGGAGAGGAGCACTGTCCTCTCTCTGAGAGAACACTTCACTTTCTCTTAACAGAGGAACTTTCTGCAGCTAAAGGAAGCTTTTAGGAAAAGAGTCTTGGAGGAAAAATAAAAGAGGAGGGCCATTTCTGGAGAAGTATTTCCTTTGTACAAAATGAACAATGCCCGGGGCCTCTGGGTGGTTCAGTCGGTTAAGCGTCTGCCTTCGGCTCAGGTCATGATCCTGGGGTCCTGGGATTGAGCCCCGGGTCAGGCTCCCTGCTCAGCGGGGGGGGGGGGGGGGCCTGCTTCTCCCTCTCCCTCTGCCCCTCCCTCTCCCCCCTTCATCACACTCGTGTTCTCTCTTGCTCTCTCTCTCTCTCTCAAATAAATAGTCTTAAAAAAAACAAAACACAACAAAACAAACAAAAATCCCCAAATGAACAATGGCAGGGTCTGGTCTCTGGACCAGAGGAAGACGGCACTCTTGTTGGAAACTTCTGGTCCTTCCATCCAGTTAGCACACTGGCGGTGGGCACGGCACCCCCACCCGGCCCTCCGCCTTCCGGATAGTCCGTGGCCTCCCTGCTCTCCCTGCTCTAAGTGTGGTCCTTGGACCAGGAGCACCAGCAGCACCCGCAGCTCCTGGGGACTCTGGCCTATTGGATCTAGGGCTGCATTGTCACCGGACCCCAGGGCATTCTTGTGGGCTGTGAAGGTTGATGGGCGGCCATCACAAATGCCTCTTCCCAGGACCCACCCTGAAAGATTCTGATGGAATTAGTCTGAGGTGGGGCCCTGGCGTCAATAATTTTATTTTTTTTAAGCTCCCTGGGTGATTCCAGTGTTCAGTCAGAGTAGAGAAAGTGCCCCTGTCCCATCCTGGTTTGGACAGGGTTGGGGTGGCACACAAATATCTCTGAAGGGCATGCTGTCCTTTTGAAGGAGCCATGATAAAAGCTGTTTGGACGGCCCTGACCCTCAGCCCTTTTTCTAAAGCTGCATGGTAAGTTTCACATCACATTTCTAACAAGACGCAATTGGGTAAAGGCAAATCTTTGGATGACAATAATGTAGCTTAAAAAAAAAAAAGAATTAGTTGATTAGCCTCTTCCCCACAAAAAAAATCCAAGAAGGTTGCAGGGGGAGGATGCTTGGAACAGTTGCAAAAGATACTCCCTTTCCCTGCTGTTCTTTCAGAGGTGGTTTATTCCATTGGCCTAAAGGCTACCGGGGGAGGAAAGGGTGAGGCAGGGCGAAATGAACCGAGCAGGGGCAGCGGGTTGATTGGTGTGATGCCGAGAGCCAGAAGGGCTGCGAAGGGGCATGAAGTAAGGAAGGGCCATGTAGTAAGGAAAGAGCGGGGCTGGAAAGGGCCTGACAGAGCCCACACCCTGAGGATCCATTTTGTTCAGGCTCCTAGGCGGCTGCCGCTGCATCCCACCATGATCCCCCTGAGCCTCCGCCACCAGCCGGCAGAGCCCCCCATCTACTTCCAAGGGGAAGGTAAGAGAAGTCTGCAGAGGTGCCAGGGAGGGGTGCTGCTCACCCATAAAGAAGTTGGAATCGAAGAGAATAACCTCGTTGCCAGTTCCCTCAGGCTCTTCGGATAATCCTGCAGGAGTGTGGAGAGAGCCTCGGGTTCAGCTCCGGGAACGGGCGACCCCAGACAGCCCCCCTTGAGGTGCGATCCCCCACAAATCATGACCCCCTTAGGCTAAGTCAGGTTTGTGCCACCCAGTGGTGCTGACTCAGCAGGGACCCCAGGTCTTATCACCGGAGGATAATTTGGGGGCAAAGACCTACAGCTAATGGGCCCAAAGTTGCTAGCCCCCAGCCCCAGAAAGAGAAGACTGAAAGCCAGGCAAATTTGGATTCAAACTCTGGTTCTGAATCACCAAGAAGGTCTATGGTCCTCAGTTTCTTCATCTCTCAAATGGGGATAATGAAACAGACCTCGAAGGGTTGCTGGGGAGGTTACCTGAGACCTGGTTCCCAGAAAGCTCCTCCCTAACTGCCCTTCTGGCTTCTGGCCCCAAGAGAAACTCAAAAATACTCCTTGGCTGACTGAAGAGAGAGCACCTGCTGATGTTTTTCAGAGTGAAGGTTTCAGGAAAAGTGTGACCCGCAGCTTTGCAACAAACGTCACAGTCACAGCCAGAACCCCAAACTATTGCATCCCCCAAAAAGGACAACTCTCCCAGAAGCGAGGCCCACCTCCCGATGAGCAAGGGACTAGAGTGTGTCACCAGCCCTTGACATGCCCTTGGGGCATTCCTGGATGAAGTGCAGCGCCCATCACTTTAAATACTAGTGACTTACACAAATGCCTCTATTGATCCAAAAGGTTTTAATGGCTCCCTAAGATCATTTTTAAGCCTCTGCCACTGAAAGACTTGACATGAAGGAGGGAATTATAACTGCTATCTTCAAAAGTGGCTCCAGCAAGCTGACTTGTGCAAAAGAGGGCCAGAACGCCAGGCCTTCTGTGAGGGTGACATCCGTGCAAGGGTCAGCCCAGAATCTTTTTTTAAAGATTTTATTTATTTATTTATTTATTTATTTATTTATTTATTTATTTGAGAGAGAGAATGAGAGAGAGAGAGAGAGCATGAGAGGAGGGAGGGTCAGAGGGAGAAGCAGACTCCCCGCTGAGCAGGGAGCCCGATGTGGGACTCGATCCCGGGACTCCAGGATCATGACCTGACCTGAAGGCAGTCGCTTAACCAACTGAGACACTCAGGCGCCCTCAGCCCAGAATTTGTTGGTGGTGGAGGAACGCACCCTCAGGCCAGCTGAGACTAGAAAGTCCCTTGTGCCTTTCCCGTAAGCCGAGCTGGGGAGGAGGCAGCCGGTGCACCCCGCTGTCTGCCCCGTGCCTGACGCATCGCAGGGGCTCCCCAAAGATGTATTGGAGAGATGACTCGTTCCTTGAATGCCAAGCGTCTAGAAGTCTGAACCCCCAGCTCCGACGGCGCAGGCACCTGTAGGACAGAGGTAACACTGCCCCCCCCCCCCCCCCCCTCGCCCCAGGCTCATCACAGCGGCCAGATTCACAGGCCAGTTCAGGACGGTAGTTTAAGTCCTGGTCCCTGGGTCTAACTTTACAGCAAGTGTGAAAGAGTGGCCATTTCCCCTGCTGCCTCCTGTTTCCCCTCCGCCCCCAGCCCCCAGATTGTCCCCAGGGCTTTCTGGAGCCCAGTGACTACAAACAGATGAGAATGCGCTCAAGTCAAGCAAAGCTGACGGCAGGCATGCTTTGGGGTGAAAGGGAGCATCCTGCCTTGCTCGCCCGCCAGGGCTGGGGCACAAGCTGACCTTGAGCAAGACAATGGGCCTCATGTTCTCGTCTGTGAATTGGGAATGACTTTCTCTCCTTACTGGGTGGTGGCGGAAAGGAACTGAGACAGGGAGGGTCATGTACCGAGGGCCAGGTTGATGGGGAGTGGAAGCATCTGGAAGCTCTGGGCTGGCTCCTGCATCCCTGACCCTGGATCCCAGGGGACAACCTCCCGGCAAGGGGCAGAGAAGATCATTTAGTAGATTACCCTCCTGGCAGGCTGAGCCCCTGCCCTGACCCCAGGCACTGCCCAGGGGGAATTCGGGTGTTCCTCATCACCCCCCCCTGGAAAAGTGAGTGGCTCTGCAACCTGTCCCCAGTCCTGCATGCTAGCCCAGGGCAAGGCCAAGCGAGGACAGCCAAGTCTAACTCACACACCCTACTAGCTGGGCAGCCAAGGGTTTCGCCTCTGTTCCCTGGGAATGACTCTAGCCCTGCTGCCCGCAGGGTTTGGGACATGGAGATAATTCCCAGGAAATGGCCTCATAAGCAGCTGAGGCTCGTTCTGATACTGGATACTGTTTCCAAATCTCTCCTGCTGTCCCTTCCCTTGTGCAACCACATCCTAAACACAGTGTTTTGGGGGCCAGAAGCCTCTGTCCTCCTTGTCTGTTCTCCAGGCTAAATATACCCCAGCTTGTTGAAAAAAGAGTATAGAGGTAAGACCAGATGTGCGCAGGTCTGGCAGGGTGTGCGGGGGGCGGTGCGGTCTGGCCGGGGAATCGGTGTTCCCACATTCCAGGGGGTGGGGGCTGTCCCCTTCCACGTGCCTGTCTATACTCAAAGACTCGGGTGCCTCATTGCTGCCCACTTTGATGATTTGGGGAATCTCTCCAGCAGGAGTTTGTTGCCATGAAACAAACCATTGGCACAGTCCACGGGCTGAGCTCCGGGAGAGGAGGCACGAGGCCAAGACTCGGCTTTGTGCTCTGTCGCTTGGCCCCGGGAAGTCCCCCTCCTCCACCTCCACTCTCTCAGGTGGGGGTGGTCTCTGGGAAGCTGTCTATCTCGGAGGTCTGTCACGGAGACCTCACCTAATCCAGGACCTATCCTGAACTATTCCTGTTAATCCTGATAGGATGAACTATTCCTGATAATCCTGAAGGAGCCGCAAGAGTAAAACAACCAAATTAAAGCCAAACCCACAAAAACGAACAAGCCAGTCAAAAGAACAAGGCCAGCGGAAAGCACAGAGAGGGGGTACTCTCATTTGTGTAAAACACAGGAACGAATGGAGCGCGCCCATGCGTCCCAGTGGATGGAGACTCGGGCCCCGCCTCCACTGGGCAGAGAGACTGCCTGCTGTCTGTCCCCTCTTCATCTTTCAGAGTTTGAACACTGCGAATGTATTATTCTAACGATGTTTAAATTTTATACAAAGATTCTACGAGACACTTTTAGGAAGGCCGTCACGAGAGACTAGATGTGCGCAGGGTAATCAAGTCACCTGGGGGCAGGGAGGCAAATGAATCAGAGACTCTGTCAGTCAAAATCGCCCAAGGCCCAGGGGCAGCAACAGATTTCATGGTGGGGAGGATGTGTCCTCAGGTCTGTGGGCAACAGGAAATCCAATCTGTCTTGGTTAAGAGGAGGAGACCAGCACCCCCAGGGACGGCTGGTTCCTGATTTGACAAGGTGATCTATTAGCGCAGGGCTCCGGGAGGTCACGCTGGCAGCCTCCCCTGCAAGTTCCACCTCTGCTAGTGACTCTGAGGGGGAGGCTTGTGGCCCTGCTCCGGGCCCTGCTCCACTCCCTTGTGCATTTTATCTGGAAAGTCCCACGGTCGCTGGCTGGTCTCTAATGGAGAACGCCCATGGCAGAAAATACCTATTTTCTTCTGTGGGGAAACATCCTAGATGGAGAGCAGACAGCCCCGGATTCAAATTAATCACCCAAGTTGTGTGATCCTGGCAAGTCATTCGCCCTGCGCAAGCCTCAGTGTTCCCATTCACAAAACAAGGGCACAGCCTCGCCCGAGGGCGATAACACACAGGAAAGCTGGGCACATGCTTGGCGCTCACTGAACTGAGTAAATCTTCCTGAATCAGAGCACATTGGGTGCTGTGAGAATTCCCCTCTCCGCTGTGACCCTGGTCTTTCTTGTTCTACTTGGAAAAAAACCCTCGATTTGAGCAATTTGGCCTCATGCTATATAATCACAGTCATGATGGGAGCTGTCCAGGAGGTCGCGCATCCTCTTGCACATGTCAATGACCATGAAGTAGCCCGTCTGTGCATTACCTATGGTTCTGGAAATTACCTTCATTTCTTTCCATGGCATAGGCAAGGGTGACTTCTGCCTCCACTGCTGTCCTCCCACACAGCCCTGAAATTTACTAATGATAGTTGATTTCAACAAGTCAGGGGTGATTTGCCTTCAAATGGGGTAAAATTCAAAGAAGCTAGGCATCTCTATGCTTCTGCAAATTAAGTAAATCATTGTTCTCTGGTTAAACTATCAGGTACTTCCAGGTTTCTCTCTTGCTCAGCCTGTCTCCATTTCAAATTGGTGACATCTCTCTATCTAAAGGAAAGCCTCTCCACAGGACCTGCCCACCCATCTCTGGCTGTGGGCTGGAGGAAACACTTCGAAGACATTTTTATAAGGTTTCATTCCCTGTGCTGTGCGCCCCTATTTGGGTCCTCGGGAGAATACTGAAAGCATCAGAGCTAAGGCAATTATTTAAATGTCCTACCGTCATTTGATGGTGAGGCCAGGGAAAGGGGGGTGAGCCGTGGGCTGATGGCTACCCAGTTCCCCATGGCCCCATGACCCCCACCTCACCCTTTGAGTCCTTTGAGAGTCCTGACAACTGGCTCAGACAGCAGCCCCACCTGGCATTGGCATAAGATTAACCTTTCCCTGGGGATCCATGCGGTTGGGATTCTCCACTTTCATTTGGTTATGTGCTCTCTTAAACCCCAGGCCCCTAAAGGATGAGTCCATAACATTCACAACCCACGTTCACAACAAGCAGTCCCGTGACGCCATGCTTTCATCTCCTTTCTCAGAGAGAAAGCACCTGTTCTGCTCCTAGGTAGTGCAGCTGACCCTTGAAGAATTCGAGGGCCAGGGGTGCCAGACCCCTGCCCAGCCGAAAACCATATAGAACGTCGACTCCTCCCCAAATCCAACTACTACCTACTGTTGACTGGAAACCTTACTGAGAACATAAACAGTTGGTTAACACATATTTTGTATGTTGTACGTATCACACATTATATTCTTGCGATAAAGTAAACTAAAGAAATACTGTTATTAAGAAAACCATAAGGAGGGGCGCCTGGGTGGCTCAGTCAGTTAAGTGTCTGCCTTCGGCTCAGGTCATTGATCCCAGGGTCCTGGGATCCAGCCCCCCATCGGGCTCCCTGCTCAGCGGGAAACCTGCTTCTCCCTCTCCCTCTGCCCCTCCCCCCGGCTTGTGCACACTCTCTCTGTGAAATAAATCTTAAAAAAAATAAAGAAAATCATAAGGAAGAGAAAATATATTTACAGCACCATGAAATCCATGTATAAGTAGGCTCATTGTAGTTCATACCTGTGTTGTTCCAAGGTCAACTGTATTTGTTAGCTCATTTGCCATGTCCAAGGAGCTCGAAGTTCCAGAGCCAAGGGAATGGACACACATGCCATTGCATACCAGTATAACCGGGACAACAACATGATGGCTAAAACAAGGGGATGCATCCCTAGAGTCAGAGGGAAAAGTGCTCTGGGCCAGAGCAGAGCTGCCGTGAGTTCGCCTCCACGTCACCGTTACAAATTGCCTGCAGTTCCACTCATTGGGCACTTTTGGCTCAAGCTGGCAAATATTCAATGAAAATCAGCCCAGGCCCTGAACACAGATTGTTAACAAAGGTTATTTTGCTGGATTCCTAACCCGTGTCACCTTTTCCCTGTTTAACTGTCACCAATAAAACAAGCACAGACAGGAAATGATTCTTTTTTCATCTCTAAGGAACAAAACACACCTGACTTTAGAAATTATGGAACCCCAGTGGCAACAATGTTTGATATTTGTCCAAACCTTCACACAGTAATGCATGAAAGTCCAAAAACAGACTTTGACCCTTTCGCCCAGACTCTAGCTATAAAAGGATGTCCTTGTGGACGCCCCAGGTCCCAGGCACTGCAGGACTCGCCCAGAACTGGAAGTCCGTTTACCTTGAAAGTTGTTGCAGACTCAGGACTGGCAAGAACCAAAGGCGAAATGAGGACCATGCCGGAGAAGTGGCTTGGCCTCTCCACGGCTGTGAGGATGGTGATGGCACCTCCCTGCAAAGCAAAAACAGGCCAGGGTTGCTGGGTGCTGGCTTCCGCCAGCACACATATTTCTAATAAGCACCATCAACGCACTCCTCTGAGCTGCAGGCCTGGCCTGGAGCCCCGGGGAGGTCTACCTTGGAATAGACACCATGAAATGTTGGATAAACTGGATCTGCAATTATTTTATTACACATGTTTTTTTTCTCTGGGTTTTCCAAGAGCAAACATTTCAGAGAGATATAAATAAGGTTCCTGCTTGTGGGCTGCAAGTTAAACAACACATTCCTACTTCATTTCAAGCCAAAAGCTGGCAGACCCCCAATGCATCCATTCCGTCAGCCTTAATATGAGATTTTTGTTTTTGTAATCAGATTATAAGAAGAGATTGCTCTACTTTTCTTTTTTTTCCCCCTGGTTCGGTCAATGTCCCAGAAATTTCGGTTCCAAGAAAAATACTTAATGAGCATGGATGGTGCTGGAAGCATGAGGCTTTGATTGGGGGCCTGAAGCTGAGGGTAGGTGGAAGCCAGTGTTGAAATCACAAAGGCTTACAGAGGCTGGGCAGGTAAGAGAAAAACACAGGAAGCAAGACAGGCTATGATAAAGGGGGCGGAAGCCCTGCCCCAGAGTGAAAAGTCCCCCGCTGCACCCCACCTTCACATTTCATCAGTTCAAAATTCTCTGCCAGCCAACCTGTCAGGTTGTCCGGGGGTAGATGTGCCACCAATTTGCGGGTCATGGATTTAAAGATTATACTTGGTTGATTCTTAGGGGATCGTATACATTTAAAAGGTGGAAAAGATTTTGAATGACTTTTAAGGAATTGTTTCCCTGGGAGAGACTATATCCCCAGTTCCCATTTGTACTGTACAAGCGGGAGCAAGCACCCAGGGTTTGGGCGCTTTCCCTGGGCTTCTCGCTGACTGAAAGCCATCTCTGCTCTGAGAAATGGCTCTGCAGGGAGAAGTGCCCTTGGGAGCCTCACTGTGAAATGGCACCGAGGGGCTAATAGAACTGGAAAAAAAAGATTGGTTTCCTAAGACACCCCCCCACCAGAGCTCCTCAGGAAGGACGGGCAGGCAGCCTCCTGGCGCCTTGGGCCCCGATGGGAAGCCCCCTCTGGGGCTGTCTCCAGGACGCTGAACCCGGCTTGTCCCGAGCACTAAACTGCCCCGGAGCTCCAAGTGCAGGGCACGCAGAGGCGGGTGTGCCAGCAAGGTACGCAGAGGCGGGTGTGCCAGCAAGGCACGCAGAGGCGGGTGTGCCAGCAAGGCAGAGAGCGGATGGGGTGGAGAGCCCCTCTCCTTCATCATGGGGTTCTCACACCTCCTACCCACAGTGAGGCTGGGGACCGGGCTTGATTTGGGCAGGGTCTTCGGTGGTCTACTTACCATGGAGTGGCCCAGAAGGAAGACAGGAAGCCCTGGGTAGTTTTTCTGCATGGTATCCACGTGCTGTAACACGTCCCTGATGAAAACTTGGAAGTCAGACACTACCATTCTCTCTCCCTCGCTCTGTCCGTGGCCAACTGGAAGGGACGGGAGATGAGAGACCTGCAGTTACCGGGAGGCTATCTGCTGCACAAGCTCAGTGGTTTCCCCGCCACAATTACCCGCCACTCTTGACTGAGGACCCGAATGTATCATCCCATGGAATCCTCTCTTTCCAATCACTCTCCCTCGTGGGAATTCTCTTCCCGTTTTACAGCTTTGGAAGTCGAAGCACAGACTGGTTAAGGACCAGTGCCCAAGACCACACAGCTGGGAAGTGATATGCCAGGATGTAAATGTTGCAAAGCCTGTTCACGCAGCCAGGATGCCTTCCTTGTGGCTGTTTCCAAGGAAGGAAGGACAGGTGCACAGAGTCTCACCAGGCCTGATTTTCTACCAGTGGCTGGGAGTGAAATTGACAGGACTCAGAATTTTCTGGGGGTTTTCCCAGCTCCTTAATCCTCACGGTTGTGTTTCTTTTTTGTTGTTGTTGTTTGTTTGTTTGTTTTGGGTTTTGGTTTTTTTTTTTTTTGCCTTTCACCAGGTAAAGTGTTGCATCCTGTCACCTCACTTTACAGCTTTCAGTGATGACAATCTGACAAACACACAATGAGATAAAATAATCAAGTGTGTTTGCCAGAAGTCTCAATGAAGCTGCGATAAAACTAGGTCACAGCGTATTCCTCCTGGATTTTATGATCTGTCGCATTTCTGTGCTGTTCATTTCCCCTTGTTCTTTTCTTAGGGTCTCTCCACGCTTTCCCTCTCTGAAGGACATCAGTCGCTATAGAAACAGCATGCTGGCGGCTGCAGCTTCCTTATTCAGGGTGCAAGCAGCTCACGCGACTGTTTGAAAATCACAAAAAAGAAAGAGCTCCCAGAGAAGAGGGGCCACACAGCCAGAGTATCTGCCCAAACCCTTCCTGCCACCTCTGCGGGGGTGTGGGGGGCGGGGAGCAGATGTCACAGAAATAATGATGGCAACACTCATTTCACAGATAGAAAGGGTAAGGATTTACTGCCTAGAACTGACAGGCTGCCTGCACCTCAAATTCAGGTCACTGGGCAGAGGGCAAGCTCCAGTTCCCTACTGTCCTGCTGCCCGCCATGCGCCCCGCCCCCACCCTGCCACCTCTCTTGACAGTCACATGGTGCCCAGTGCCCACCAGCTGTCACCTTCTCAATGGCACCCTCTGCTCCCTTGACCCCTGAGGGTTTTTTCCCTCCTTAAATCTATTTTTATTTTTCTATTGTGGTAAAATACACATAATACCAAATTTACCATCTCAACTACTTTTTAGCATACAGTTCAGTGGGCTTGAGTTCATTCACGGTGCTGTGCTGCTATCATCACCATCCACGTCCAGAACTTTCCCGAATTAAAACTCCATACTCCTTGTTATGGTCTGAATTGTGTCCCCCACCACCCCCAAATTCTTACGTTGAAGTCCGAGACCCCTGTAGCTCAGAATGGGACTGCATTTGGAGACAGGGCCTTCAAAGAGGTGATTTAATTAAAATGAGGCCATTCTGGTGGGTCTTAACCCTATCCTACTGCTATCCTTATAGGCGGAGGAGATTAGGACACGGGACATCAAGGGCATGCACACAGGGGAAAGACCATGTGAGGACACCGAAGGTAGCCATCTGCAAGCCAAGGAGAGAGGACTCGGAAGAAACCAGCCCTGCCAAAACCTCAATCTTGGGCTTCCAGCCTCCAGATGTTTGAGAAAATAAATGTCTGTTGTTCAAGCTGCCCCATCTATGGTGCTTTGTCATGGCAGCTAGAGCGGACTAATACACCCATTCCACAATAATTCCCCGTTCTCTCTGCCCCCCATCCTTAGAATATAGTTCAGTAATGATATGCCACAGTCCTGTGCTTAAAGTTCAAGTTATTGCAAATATGTCATAATTATTTCCTCTGTATGCTTATGTTACTAATTTGATATATAATTAGATTTGTTAATTTCAAAATAAATTTGTTTCCAGCTATAAGTTTTGCTTTTCAATTTTCTTTTCTGAATAGATACACATTGACCTGGTACAACAGTTAGAAATTTATAAAAAGATTCATCCAATGAAGTTTTACTTTTTTTTTTTTTAAGATTTTATTTATTTATTTGACAGAGAGAGACACAGCGAGAGAGGGAACACAAGCAGGGGGCGTGGGAGAGGGAGAAGCAGGCTTCCTGCTGAGCAGGGAGCCCGACGCAGGGCTCCATCCCAGCACCCTAGGATCATGACCTGAGCCGAACGAAGGCAGACGCCTAACGACTGAGCCAGCCAGGCACCCCTGAAGTCTTACTTCTATGCCTATCTACTCTACCTGTCCTCTCTTGCTCCCTATGGTTAACCATTTTAATTATTTTCTGGTTTTCTCTCGAAGCATTTCTTTTTTGCAAAAATACATTGCAATGCATGGTATCCCTTTGCATGAGTGAATGAAAGTTTCTGCAAGCAGTCTCTCGTTGAAAAATTGTGTGCTAGCCAATCTCTTGTTTATTAAACAGCTGGCTGTAATAAATAGCCTGGGGGGTGTTCTAATTCACTTTGGTGAAGGGGTGCCCTCGGGGTATATGTCTAGATGCCGGATTGCTTGGTTGAAAGGTACGTGCCCGTGTCACTTAAGTAGTTTCTGCCAAATTCCCCTCCACATGGGATATCCAGTCTTGACTTGATCACCCAGGTATGAGAGAAGGCCGTCTCTCTCAGCCTTACCAACAAAGCGTGTCGACTGGCGTTTGGGTTTTTACCCATAAGATAGGGGAGAAAGTATAGTTTGAACATCTCATTCTTCAAGAGCCAGTTGTATTTCTTTTGTGGTGAACTGAGAATTCATGTCCTTGCTTATTTTTTTCTGTCTTGCATTTTGTCTTGATATTTAAGAGCTTCTTCTATATTAGCTGGTTTTTTGTCCTTTAACTTCACTTACGTTGTGGTTAGCTGTGCAGGCGATTCTTACTTTTAAATAGCCAAATAATAAATCCTTTCTTTTTATGGCTTCTGAATTTTGATTCTTGGTTATAAAGGCTTTCTCCACTTCAGGGTTCTAAAGGGTGTCGACAGTCATATGTTGTGAGTTCTTGTATGGTTTCATTTCTTTTTTTGTTGCAACAGGTACATAACCCAAAACTACATGCATCGCTTCTAAGCGTCCAGCTCAGTGGCCTGAAGGACACTGACAATATTGTGTAACCATCACTTCTATTGAGTTGCAAAATGCAGATGGGTCTTAATTGTCTTAACAAAAGTCCTGAAGTCATTACTTCACTGAATTGTGAGGTCATCCTTGTCATACGCGACAGTTCCATTTTCACTTGAATCTAGTCTATTTCTGGATTTCTGCTCAGTCCGCTTATTCGGGAGTTAGCTCCTGTTATTGAGCATTACAGTATCTGCCTATCCTTTCTACGGATTATGTGCAGGAGGCCCCGGGCACTTCCCCAGCTTGCCCTTGTTCCTGTCCGTGGCTCCCATGCTCTGACTCTCCTCCTAGTGTAGATGTCTCCTAGCTACACAGTCTCTGGCTCCTGGCTCTTTCCAGAGCTGCAGATCTGTTTTGACAGCCCCTGGTCCGAAAGATTCCCGATTGTCCCGTGGCTCCTTAAAACTGCTTCCAGACAGGCTCTCCTCCTGGCTTCCACATGGCGCTTCATGGCCCCATCATCTTTCCAAATCATTCAGGCCCAAACAGCACTGTTGTCTTTGACTTTAATTCTGTCCCTACAGCTAGCAGCTGATCCCCGATTCCTTCTGGATTTCCAGAGGCACAGCCTCCTGAATCGGTCGCTTGCGGGGGCGGGGAGGGGGAGGTCCCTTTTGGGTTTCACCAGCCACGGCCTCCTGACTAGCCTCCCTGCCTGCCGCAAGCTCTCCCAGCTCTAACCTGCTCTGCACTGCCCTGCTCCGCTTCTGGAAGCTGCTCTGATCCTGCAGTGGCCCACTTTCCAGAACTCGGTCTGCACATTCCAGCCCAGGATTCAGGGCCTCCACTAAAGGCTCCAACACGTCCCTCTGCCTCAGGAGAAACGTTCCTATAGCCCCACTGATACCCTCCTGCTCACTGTTGCTCAGAGCACACCCATCCCTCCTGCCTCGCGCCTCTCAGGGAACAGCCAGCCCCTCTGCGGCGGAGCCCTCACTCCTGTGCCAGGCCAGGAGCAAAGCCCTTTAAGACCAGGCACCAATCCTATCACTTCCATGAAGTCAGCTGTGATCCCCTGGAAGCAGGTGTGATTTTTCCCTTCCCCCAGAGCATTTCTTGTCTTTGTCACATGTGAGTTGATGAGACTTTCCCTTCTTTCTCTCCTCCAGCACCATCCCTCCCCCATGCCCTGAGGGTCCCTGGAGCCAGGGTGACAGACAAAAGCTTCGATGAGTGCCTCCCCCCCCCCACTGTACTGTGCAGTGGAGGATTCTAAGGCGAGTCTGGCTGGACTGGGCAGAAGAGAGTGCTGTGCGTGATTAGTGATGTCTGCTATGGACACGAACTAAGGAGGAAGTTCAGCGTGCATGTACCCCATATTCACCAGGCTGTCCTGGCAAGCAAGGATCCCATTTTACTCATCTGCACTTGCCTCAGGGCTCTGTGCATAGACCTGGCAGAGGGTAGGTGCTTGATTAATGCCTGTTGAAATGAATTGTAGGCAGTATTTCCATAATGGACAGGCATCAAAGAGATTTAACTCCAGGACTCTGGCTACAGTGGATGTGATACATTTCCTTTCCCACCATGTAGACGGAACCTACTGAGCAACAGTCTGCACATGCAACTCAGATTCTTCTTCCCCTGTATCTTTTTAAAGAACCATGCGCCACAGACCTTGATCCCACATGCTTTGAGTTTTGTTTACCTCTATGTACTATTTTATTTTTTATTATTTTTTATTTTCTCTATTTTGACGCCTTAACATTTGACCCTAGAGACACTGCCCCTCCCAGCGTTCACCAATTTCTAGAGATGGGAAAGAACTTACTGTGAGCTAGGCTTCCATATGCAAACTGACCACCCCAGAGCCCCAGCACCCCTCCTCTATGGCGCTCGCACTCCAGGGCACTAACCCCCTGCCCTAAGCACCCCAGAGCCAGGTACCGGATAACGAGGGACAGCCCTGCACCCCAGAGCATGCTGAAATTATTCAAACCAGTCAATCTTACACCTGCTTGCCCTGCCTCACCTGGTCCCACGTTTCCCCCTCACTCCCTCTGCCTCCTGATGACCCTGGAGCCACATCTTCTGTTTCTGGGGCTCTGTGAACATAATTAATTATTATTTCATGACAGTCATTTCTGTGTCTGTGTGTCTCACCATACCTGATTAAAACAAGTCTTAGGCAGTCTTAAACATCTAGCACTGTATTTGATAAAAAATAAGCACTTAGTAATTCTCTGTTGAATGGTTAAATAATCCCAGTCTCTCTTTGTCTCATACATAATCTTTCTATTTTCCACGCTACTATCATGTGCAAAAGAGATTGCTGGGAAATATCCAGAAGGCTGATAATCCTGTTAATGTTAGAATGGAAAGAAATGAACACCCCACTTGCCTTTTATTAGGGAACCAGTCCTACTTAGTATTCATTTTCTTATAGAAAAAAACGCTGGTAAAATACAGCCTGAAGTAAGGGAAGAGAGAGTAAGGGTTCACAAAGCAGGAATAACAATGCCTGATACTTGAGAGGCAGTTGATAATTTACAAAGCCCCTTTCCCAGGGTTTAGTCCATCTGATCCTCACGACTCTGTGAGTTAGGGTTCCAGTGCCCCATTTTCTAGCAGAGGAAAGGGACCCTCAGGCAGACTGGATGGAGCTCGGGCCCGCGGTGATTCAGAGTCCAGACTCCACATCCAGGGCTTTTACTGTCAACGGCTCTTTGGGAAACATGGGCAGGAAGCGGGAGGCTCAGGAGCTGGTAGAATGAAAAGAGAAGCCCTTCCTCATAGGGTAAAGAACCTGCCAGGAGCACACATAGCCGGTACCTTCCCTCCGGGCTTGTGCCCGGGAGCTGCTCACACCTGAGGCAAGTCCTGGGAGTGGCCCATCAGCCGCTCTCAGGTGGGGCAGCTAACTCAGGACCAAGGATTTGGTCTCCCTGGGAAGATCCACTGGTAAGAGGACAGGCACCTCCTCCCACCACAATTAGGGTATCGACCCTGCATTCCTGGCCAACCCACTGGAGGTCAGCAAGCACCAGGCTGGTGGGGGGGGAGGACCCTTACAGGATGTGTAGTCAGGCCAACCAGAGAGAGGATCATCGTGGAGCCTCTGGCCTTGAGAACCATGTGGCTGGACCAGCAGGAGCCAGAAGTGGGTGTCACAGCTCCTCAAACCCAGAGGGAGAATCCACTGCGGCTAAGCACCAGAGTACCACAGACACTGCTAGGAGCAAAGGTGAAGGCCCTCATGAGGCTCTAAGTCTAACGTAATCACTAACTCATATATGTTATAGGAAGGAGAGAAACCAGTACAGCCACTTCGGAAAACATTTTGGCATCTCATAGGGTTGAAATTCCATACTTTACAACCCAACAATTCTACCCCAGGTATAAATAAGCCCAAGAGAAATTCTTGTGCGCGCCCCCGGGGAGACAGGCATATGACTGTAGCAGCCTGTTAGAATAGCCAGAGATGGACATCTTGTAGCAAAAGGGATCATTCTACAGTCAGATGAATAAGCTAAAGCTACATGCAGCAACATGGATGAACCTTAGCAAGACAATATAAAGTGAACAAAAGGAAGTCATCGAAGACAGCTTAAGTGTGCAGTTCAGTCGTTTTCTATAAAAGCTAAAAACAAAAACAAAAACAAAAAACCACCCAAGCAAAAGCAAACAATGTATTTTTTGAGTGCCGTACCTATGTGATAAAAGCATAAAATAACAAAGCGAGGGAATGAAGCACACAGTTTAAGATGGTGGTTACTTTGTTTACTTGCCCACGTGCAAAATTGGTAAGCCATGTACCCATCTCCTAAAGTGGCTGGTGGGATAAATGAAATAGTATAACCTACTGGGCATACAGCAGGTCTTCGGCGCATGCTAGCTGTCACCCTCCCGGCCCTACATCCAGTTCCAGATGAGAAAACTCGTGAACTGTCTTGGGGCTCAGCACTCTTCTGCACCACCGTTCTTCCGCACATCTAACCTGCATTTCTCACACTTACAAAGATTTCCTCTTGTCCAGCTGTCCAAAGATATGGAGGACAGCTGGTCTGCCTCCTCAGGACAAGCATGGCTTTCTTAGAGATGAAGCATTAAATAAACTTTCAGCTCAGTTTCCTGCAAACTAAAATTCCCGAGGTTTAACATGTAACAGACCCCTTTCCCCCTTCCAAAACATTAGATCCGTCATGTCCTCCTCCCAATTCCAGAAGTCCCCATGTGATGCTCTTCAGCTGCTTGGAGCTTAGGGTAGGGTAAACATGACAAAAACGTAGAAACGCTGCAACCCAAGTTCAGCTGCTGTGGCAACTCGACCAAGGGCTACTTTGAAAAATCCAAGAGGTATGCACATGGGAAAGTGCATTGCTTTAAAACAAGTGCAGATTCATTTCTGCAAGATGTGAGATGCTATACTTTTAACATATACAAAGCGGAGCTTACTGAAAGCCTTGGAGAGATGCAAGCACCCACACGACCAGCTGAGGTCAGGGTCCCAGAGCTTTCAGAGAAGGCAAGAGGCGGGCCAGCATGTTCTCAGCCGCACAAAGTAAATAAGTTGCAAATTCAAGATGCACACGTAAGATGTTATGAAGGTAAAAAGAAAAGAGACTCATTTGTTAAGCTTTTATTTTTTATTTATTTTTTTTCCTAAAGATTTATTTATTTATTTATTTGAGAGAGAGAATGAGATAGAGAGAGCACGAGAGGGGGAGGGTCCAAGGGAGATGTTAAGCATATTTTATTATACGCCTGTGCTTGTGCCAGCGTCCCGGGCCTGTGACCCCTCCGGTACGGTGATGACAACTCTAACTTGGAGGGTCACCATCCAGTGTAAAGATGAGGAGGCAAAAGCCACAGAGTGCCAGGCACTAGCAGACTGGGGTTAAGGGTGGGGGGCTGGAGTCAGCGCTGCCTCCATGTGACCCGGGGCAGGTGACCTCACCTCCAAAGGCTCAGCTTCCTCTCCCGGAGTAAGGGGCACTCACAAAGCCCATTCCATGGGGCGCCGTGAGGATTAAGTGAGAGCTTGAGTGTAAGGTGGTTGGCGCTGTGTGTGGCAAGTGGTAAGTGCTCAATAAATGCCTACTGGTGCTATTAGGTTATTATGAAGATGGGGTCTGGACCCAAAGCCACCCTGCATTCTTTACACTGGGACATCTGCTGTGTCACTTCCGATTCCCACACATCACCACCTCCAGGATACAGGGAGGTCCTCTGCTCCTCAAAACTGGCATTAAGTATGTGCTAACATGGCACAAGGCGTAGGCAAGGGAGAATGATGTCAGAAGTGCCCATGATTCCTGGAAATCTGTGAACGATGATTTAGATCTTTCCTGTTGATTCCTCAAGCAGATGTGGGGGGAAGCCACACCCCAGGAAGCTTTGTTTCCTGAATCAAGTCTCCACTTCCTAAGGAGCAAGTGGGGTAGGAGTCCCACATGATAATGGTGGAGGGGTGGAGGCTGGGGGCTCCGGAATCCGGCCTCAGGCATTCCCCCACCAACTCAGTCTTGTCAGAATAAGGGACGAGGCAAAGGGAGGCCTTGGGCAGAAGCCACCTGCCAGGATCCTAGGGGTCCTGCTCACTTTGAGCCCCTGATCCCTGCTGGCCCTGCCTGTGAAGAGGTTAGAGACTGGCCATCTGGCCCTCTCTGCCCACCCTCACCACTTGGGCACACTGATCTCCCAACACAGAGGGATAGAGCATGGTCCTGCAGCTGCCAGCGCAGCCCCTCTGTGGAGTGAGCATCCCCTAGCCATCCTGGCTGCGGGACACTACGGCCCTTTGTGCCATCGGGCTGTGTGACTGCAGGAAGGTGCTAGAATGCCTGCTCTGTCCCGTATGCTAGCCACCAGCCACATGTATCAGTTAAACTTAGAGTAATACACGTTCAAGGCAGCTGTCTGGGAAAAAACAGACAAGCATTGAGGTAGCCACCGAGTGTGGGTTTAGGGAGGGCAACTCTGGGGTTAGACTTCCTCGGGTCAAATCTGGCTTCATTCTAGTAAGGTTTTCAACTTCTTGGAGCTGCATTGTGCAGATAATAATAGCCCTACCCGACTTGGATCGTTGGTAAGATTAACAGAGATCATCTGTGTAAAGTACTTGGGTCAGTGCTGGGCACAGAGGAAGTGATCAGTAAGTATTGGCTGCAGAAACAAGAAACTACACCAAAAAACGAACAGAAAACGACAAACCACTCCTGCCCCCAGCCAACCAGAAATGTTGTCTCATTTCAATTGCTTGCCAACATGAACCCTGTGAACTGATCTGGGAAGATCTCTATGACACATCGCTGGGAGAAAAACCTCAAATTGTGGCATGCTGCCTAAAGAGCTCACCACTTATGTTTTTAACAACCCACAAAATCATACTATTCCCTGTGGCCCCAGGGAGGCCCCCTGCCTTGCATTTGGCTCTGGACATGACGACCTTGGTGGGGCCAGGGCAGGCTAGCAGGGGCTTCTCAGGCTCTTCCCAGCCTGGGATGCAGGTACTCTGCCCTTTGTCAGGCACAGACCTCCTGCTGGGACACCGCCCCCCCCCCCCCCCCATGGATGCGTGCCTTACAAAGCGGCTGAAGGTTTAGGAGGAGGTGGCCTAGGATGTGCCTTCCAGCAAGAACAGCCGGGGAGCATAACTTGACCCCTTGCTCAGTGACTGCCCACTATCCCACGTCTAGTCTCCAGAGGCACGGGCGCTAGGGCGTGGGGTGGGGAGGTCAGTCCTGTGAACCAACATGACCTTCTCTAACAGGGCTGCTGCAGGGAGACGGAAAAGCAGCTCATTTCAACCAAATAAACGTTTCCTAAATACCTGTTGTGTGCCTGGTCTTGGCTAGGGACTGGTGACCTGGAGTTGATTTGTAATTTAATATATAATACAAATACCCCCTCTCCCCCACATTGTTACATAATTTGTACTTGTGATTTCTACTGACTGCCTGCTATATCCCAGCAGGGGGATCAAATCAAGACTCACTTAGCTATTTTCAATGGTGAGGCATTGAGAGTGCCTTCAATCTTTGCTGTTAGAAATAACACTGGGATGAACATCTTGTTACAGATGTTTATAGACTTGTTAGGATTAACTTGCCATGATGGGGTTTCTGGATCAAAAGATATGACTATTTGGGGGAGTCCCCATTAGTAGAACCAAAAGTGCTTTCCAAATGGAAAGTTTTCGTCGTCCCCAGCAAGTATGGAAATGTGAGTTTCATCACATCCTTGTCTGCACAGGGAGCTGTGTCTTTATTATATGGGAAGTGGGGCACTCACTTTGTTTCCAGGCAAGAACCCCAGGGAAAGCTGAAGAACATGGAGCTCAAGTCATGTTTTTTTCTTTTCTCCACTTTTGGTGGGGAGTGAGCTTAGAATATAAATGTGACCCAAACAATGGTTCATGAAATCATCCAGGTCAGGGTTGACTCATTTGGAAGCTCTGGGGCAGGCAGCCATATCTAATGCAACCAAATGTGAGGTGCCAGAAATCCAGCTAGAGGCCACCTACACCAACAAGCCACAGTCTTCCAGTTCCAGCAGATTTCCCCGGACTGTGCCGTCTGCTTCCAGTGCTTACCTCAGTGCTTTACTGGAACAGCAATACCTGCACCCCTAGCTTTCCTTCCCACTTTAGAGATCATGGTTTCAAAGCCCATTTTCCAGTGCAGGTCTGGCTTGCTTCCTGTGCTCCTGTGACATCCAATAGCAGAAGCCCCATTAGCAATGGCATCTACCAAAGTGTAAGAACGGAAGACCAATGACAAATTAAAAGTAAAGGAACTGCATCCTGAAGCTAAAGGCCATATGTCCATTTGCTGCCACCAAAGGAAAAAAACAAACAAACATGTTCGGTCATCAGCCTACACATGTCGCTCATGCTAAAAACATCCTTGTTAGGTTCCAAGAGCAGAGTGTGGGAACAGAGTGTGGGAACAAAGTCCTAGGGCCAAGGAACCAGAGAGGCTATGTGATCCTGGTGAGAAGGCGTCAGGGCAAAGAAGAACGTGTGACCAGGTTCTGCTTCTGTCTCCTGCTCTTTCTCTTTATACAAAACATGCATTTGGCAAAAAGTCCAAGATCACAGCTTGTTGGTCTGAAAAACAGTTTGTTTCCCTCAACAAAAGCCATTTCCTCCTCTTGTGTTTGCTGCTGGTCCAGGCTTCCTTGCAGGGACACTGGGAACAGAATGCTTCTGTGCCCTCAGCTACCAGCACGCTGAGTTACCTTCCACCAAAGGAAACCGCCTTCCATTCTAGCTCCCTGCAGCATCCAAGTACACGCTCAACTTTACAAAGGACATAAAGACAGAAATTAATTTCTTTACTAATTGACAACAGCTTGAAAAAGGTATAAAGATGCCAAAATTCAGCATATGGGCTATGGAAACACATTTTGGCTCAGATTTTTTTTTTTTTTTTTTTTTTTTTTTTTTTTTAGCTGTTACAACATGCTTTATAATGTAACCAGCTAAAAAGCTGTTAACGGTGTGGCATTTTAGAAATAATGCATTTTCAGGATTTCACGTTTAGAGCGTTTATTTGAAAACATCCTACTCTCCACTGTGTAAATAAGAAAAAACAGCATGACAAAAAGTGTCATAACTAAGGTTCTTGGCGTCTAGCAAGAGGATCTCTCTTTTGCATCACGCTGCAGGATGACGACTCGTTTTTGGAGAGCTGAGGGAGGCTGGTTCCCACTCTGGGACTAGCGATCACCTCCTACGTGTCATACCTGTGGGGGTCATTCTCCTGTTCATCTTCTGCCTCACCAACAAATTCTGGGTTAACCAAAATCATCCAGAAATACTAGTAGACCTTTCACCCAGATCTTTCCGATGAAGTTTGAATATACAGAAAGTTTATAAACAGGCAACAGCTGTGGGGTGGGGGGAGGTGTTCACTCTCAGAAACTTCCAGGATGCGAGGAGATCAAGGAATAAAGTCTGTGAGAAAATAACAGGACACTGCAAATTCTGAATAATGCTTGAGGCAAATTACAACACACCACGAGATTACTCCATGAGATCAGCAATCCCAAGGGTTTGAAACTTCAGAAAAATGTTAAATATATTTTTAAAAACCTTCATATATTTAGAAGCAGATAAAGGGGAAAAGTTCAAAGGGATAGGGAACAATGTGCCAAATAAGGCAAACTCCTGACCTGACCCAGCTTTCACAGAATACTTCATGTTAAAACTATTTTCTCCATGTCCTTCAGACCATCTGGATTTTTGTTAGGGAACAGATTAAACAGACTATGTTTTGACTAACGTATGTGACTGCATACCGTAGACCCATTGGCTGGCAGAGCTCCTGGAAGACCACAGGAAGGGTCTGGGTTCAAATCCTGCTACTACTTTGTAGCTGTGTGAGCGTGGGCCAGCCACCTCGCTGCTGTGATCCTGGTTTCCCACGGGTGAAAACTGCCCTTGAGGACGGGTGGAGGCGGCTGGCAGGTGGCTGAAGGCTACCCAAGAGGGCAGGTGGAGGCAGCTATTGACAGCATGGTGGATGGGCAGCCTCCCCAGCGCAGCCTTCCTCCCTCGGGCCAAGCAGGGCTGGACAGGGGTGCTGTGCCCAGAGCAAGCTCCCCTCTAGAGACGATTGTCACAAGCTCTCTCTGTGATCAGGGCCCGATGAGCCACGGAGGATGAATGGAGAAGGCTAACTGGGGCACTAACTTCTTACAAGACCAGCTGTGAAACTGCCTGTTTTTGCCCACCGTGTTAACAAAAGTGCTTGTGACTGTTCAGAGTTCAAATAGAAGGGGACACCTGGCAGCCAGGAGCTTGGGAGAGAGTGGCCCAGACGGGAACAGGTGGGAAGGGCAGATGTGCTAGCAGGGCGGAGGCCGGCAGAAGACACAGGGCTCCTGGGGTTGCCAACATGAGCCCGTGTCCCGCTAAAGTGGGACAGTCTTTCTGACTCTGCTTCAGAGAAAAAAACCCGAACAAAAATACAGGCAACCACTTGCACCGAGTTTTCTCATATGGGAGCCGCACACATCACTCTAGCTATGTTTCTCCAAGTCTCTCCAAGCTGCTCATCACCCCTGTGCAGATGGCAACCACCCTCCTTCTGAGACAAAACTCTCCCCTCCCTGGGCTCAGATCCTACGTGTCCTCCTGCCTCGCTGGCCCAGAGGGTCCTTTGTCACCCCCTGCCCATCCCCTCACTCAGAGGAACTCGGTTCATCTTGTCTGTCCCCTAGAAGGCCGTCAGCTTCTCCCTGAGCACTCAGGCTCCCCAGCCCCAGCATCCCCACTCCACAGTGTAATTATGCTCCACACTGTGAAATCACACCCCCCAGGGATGGTGTGCTCCTCGTGCCTTATCTCTGTGTCTCTAGCATCTAGAAAAGTGCCAGGTCCACAGCAAATTCTTAGGAGTTAAGAGAACTAACCAGAACCAGAGACTGGCGTATTGGGTCACAAATGAGAGGTTCACTCCAAGTGAACTGGCTGTGGAATCTCAAGTCCAGCCCGGCCCCAAATGGGCAGTCACAGTATCTTCTATCAGGTGGCTGTCCAAAGACTTGTGACGCACGGTCCCAGGCTCCCTGGAGACACCAGCTTCCACGATGACACCCATCCAGCTCCTCAAAGACTATCTCAAAGGAAACACCCAGAACTGCAATGGAGCTGGAGCCCTGTTCCACACACGAGGTCTCTGGGACTGGCTCACAGACTCCTGAGCCTGTGACTCAGTCACAGCCCAGAAAGGGGGGCATTCCCCGCAGAAGCAGGATTTCATGAGGGAATGGGCCCCAAAGGTAATGAGTAATTCACAAGAAGATTCAGAACTATTCTCCAAAATGCCAAGTGTTAAAAGTAATTGTAAGCAAATATCAAACGACTTATGACCATACTTTGTGATCTCACTGGTGTGGTGTCCAGAGGGCAATTTTAGTTTCTTCCATAAAAGCATGCCTGTCCTCCCTCGCCTCGAAATTTTTGCCCTCTACACCAGGAAGAGGCATTTGGCATTCAAAGGAAAATCCGAGTCCAATCTGAGTTCTTCCGAATTCAGGGTTGTATACCACAATCTGTTGACACTGTTCCTTCCTCCATAACGCCCGGGGGAAAGCCCAAAGTGCTGGCCACAGCCCCCAGAGTTGGCCACACTCACCTGACTCGCTCCCATCATGGTGCTAGGGGCGAAGCTGTGGCCCCCACAAATCCCTATGCTGGAGTCCTAACCCCAGTACCTCAGGATGTGACTGCGTTTGGAGACGGGGCCTTTCAAGAGGTGATTAGTTAAAATGAGGTCACAGGGGTGCGCCCTCTCCAATCTGAGTGGTGTCCTTACAAGAAGGGGAGGCTAGGACCCAGACATGCACAGAGGGACAACCACGCGAGGATACGGGGAGAAGGTGGCCCTCTCTGCACGCCACGGAGAGAGGCCTCGGAGGAAACCAGCCCTGCGGATCTAGGACTTCCGGAACCACGAGGAAGTCCACGTGTGTTGTTTAAGCACCGCCCCCCCGCCACCTGTGGTGCTTCTTAGGGCAGCAGAAGCCACGCCAACTAATGTCCATGGCACCCTCTCCTTTATGCTCCCACAGCCACAGATGGTCTGCCTTCCCTCCACACATCCCAGATACGGACTCCGTTCTTGTGCAGAGGAAACTCTCTTTGCCATCGAACCCCCCTGCAGACTCCTCGCAGTGCCCTGTGCCCCTGCTGCAGGGGGCTGCCCCTCCTCTCCGTGTGGCAGACCCCATCATGCTTACGGCCCGCAGATGGCCCTTGGCTGAGACGCCTGGGATCTGGTGCAAAGTCTGATCTCCTGTCGCCGGGATTCCGACCCTTCTCGAACTGAACAGGACCAAAGTGAAAGTTCCAGAGGGCTTTCCTGTTATAACGCCTTTAGAATATATAAATTCAGATAATGTCCATTTTAAAAGGATACTCCAGGGGCTCCTGGGTGGCTCAGTCGTTAAGCGTCTGCCTTCGGCTCAGGTCATGATCCCAGGGTCCTGGGATCGAGCCCCGCATCGGGCTCCCTGCTCAGCAGGAAGCCTGCTTCTCCCTCTCCCACTCCCCCTGCTGTGTTCCCTCTCTCGCTGTGTCTCTGTCAAATAAATAAATAAAATCTTAAAAAAAAAAAAGGATACTCCATTCATCTTTTATTCACCCAGATGTTTCCTGAGCACTTGCTATGTGCTAGGGGTGGAGGCGGGCCGTGGAGAAGATGAGTGAGGAGCCCCCTCCACACCCCAAACAGGCCTCTTGTCATTCTGGTGGAATCAGAGGAGAAACACAGAAAATGTAGAGCAGGTCTGCTGATGGGAGGAAGCCGAGCAAGGGGCAGGTGGGCAGTGCACACGTGCGTGTGTGGATGTGGGGGTGACAATTTCCAAGGCTTGTGAGAAGGTGATGTTTCAGTGAAGATGAGAAGGAGGGGACAAGGAAAGCTACACAGACGTCTAGGGACACATGCTCCCACTTCCCACGGCTCCAGATGGGGGCCTGTGGGCGGGGAGCACAGGGAGGCCAGCGATCTGGAGTGGGGCAGGGAGGGGAGGGCCCCTGGAAGAGATTCCCAGTGGGGCAAGGGTGGGGCGCGGGCAGAGGCTTCCTGTGGACGAGTCACCTCTGTGTCCAATTTGCTTCCCAGTGGAATTCAGGGCCCTTTTCCTTCTGGGATTGCTGTGGAGACACAATCAAGGGTCCCCATTCTGCCCGTGGCCTGGTGGGTGGCCCTAAGCAAGACCCTTGCCCTCTCTGGACCTTGGCTTCCTCGTCTGGGCAGGGAAGGAGAGAGTCTCCATACCTGCTCCCATCCAGCTTCAGTCTCTGCACTCCCCTTGTCCAAGGTCAGAAAAAAAGTAGAGGGAAGTACACAACCAAGGGAGCGAGCCCCAGTGCCCCTGGGGAGGGGAACAGAGAGCCCCAGACAGCAGGTGGGAGGCTGGACCTGCAGGGACTCAAGGGAACATCAGCCTGTCCTGCTGGCAAAATCCCTGGCCCTCCATCACTCACACACACGTGCAGAGACGTGCACACATGCACACACATGCACACACACACACTTCCATAAACATGTGCACACAGCTAAAAGGATATACCACACAACAGGGTACTGGTTGTTTCTGGGTAGTCTGATTAAGATTAATTTAATTGTTTTTCCTTTTTTTATATTTTCCAAAATTTGTACAATGAACTAGTATTTTGTCATGGGCGGGGGGAAATAAACGCTGCTTTTTTTTTTTGAAGTTACACTCGTACCCGTGTACAGACACATAAAGAACAAAATCATCCAGCTCTGCAATCAGCCTACAGTCATACCTGCTCTTGAGAAAGGATGGTAATTGGAGTTAGTGCATCCATGCATTAAACCAACACACAGGGACTTGGCTAGGTGGTAAGGATATGAAAGTTAATGAGTGGGGGCCGGGGGTGGATATAGTGACAATCAATCTGAAGGGTCCTCTGCTGGCTTGGATCAGAGCCATCAAGACCAGACCTTAACTTCCACCGAGACACCCTGGGATAGAAAAAGGCACTTATCAGAAATAGCTCCGAGAAAAGCTCTCCATTCTATTCTGCCTATTCTGGCTTCTCAGAAACACACCTAGAAGCTTATCTTGGTCACGTGGTAGGCTGCAAGGTGTCCCCCGCTTTCCCAGGGGCTCCTGCAGGTCTTCCCAGCCAGGCCTGAATCCAGGCTCAGGACTTGCTTCGACCGGCACAATGCAGCGAAGGTGATATATAGCCCCGTCTGAGCCTAGGCTCAAAAAGGTCTTGCAGCTTCTGGAAAACCTGCTCACCTGCTGGCTGACAGAGACCAGCCCAGTCACCTCCACGGCCTTGGCCACCCCAGCCTGCAGCCGATGACCCTCAGGCCACAGGTCTTGCCGAGGGCCCGCAACAGAGCCGGGCCTGACACGCTGACTCTCAGGATCATGAGCTAGAAGAATGGCTGTTGTCTTAAGCCACTCAGCTGTGGGGTACTTTATTGAATAGCAATAGCTAATGATGGCTGTCACGAATGTCCCTGGGCAAGAAAACCTTGGCTTTATTTATTTGTTTATTTGAGAGAGAGGGGGGTGGAAACAGGCAGAGGGCGTGGGAGAGAGAGAATCTCAAGCAGCTCCCCGCTGAGCACGGAGCCTGACACAGGGCTCTAGATCCCACGACCCTGAGATCATGACCTGAGCTGAAATCAAGAGTCGGACGCTTAACCGATGGAGCCACCCAGGTCCCCAACCATGGCTCAATTTAAACTGGCCCTCAGAGAATTTTGTTTTAGACTGTGAGGCTCTGGCTGAGAGAACTGTTCTCCTGTGCTGGACGTCTGGGGTCTCCCGGTCCATAGTGGGGCCTTTTGGAGGTCTGGCACTATGGCAGATGAAAGGTCACAAATAATAACTTGTCAACAAGCATTGCATCTGTTGATTATTGTTAAAATTGTTATTTATTTCTAAATTACAAAAGACCTGAATACAATCTCAGATTTGCTCACCTGATCACTTTGGTGTGCTTCTACACACTCACATTCTTCGGTCTGTACCTCCATATAATTTTGTGTTATGATCTTCTTTTTCTTTCCAAAAATAGTTGTCTATTTTTACCCTTAACAATATGCCTCGGAGACCTCTCCAAAGCCAAATTATAGATGTCTCTCCTTCTTTTTAACCAGCAACATACGAATGTGCCCTAGTCTATCTAACTATTCCTCTGTTGGTGGGCATGTGAGTTGTTCTGGACTGTTTGCTAGAACAAGGCTTTGTGTCTCTGGGCACACCACGGATCCCTCTAGGATGGAAGCAGAAACATGTACTCACTGGCCGAGTAAGCATTTTAAAGAGAAGACAGTGGCGGAAGGAGACTTTCCAAATCCAAAGACCAATGACCCACCCTTTTGGCAAAACCCAGCTAAGCGCCCCCTTGTGTTTTCTAGTTTCTGTCACCCCCTCCTCTCCTGAGCACCTTCCCTTTCCTCTTTTCCCACAGCCTCAAGTGTACTTAGCATGAGACTCGTCAAATCGTGTTAGCTTTCCTGCCTTAATCTGAAAAGCATGTGTGCTGAAGTTGCTATATTTTTCTAGAGGGGGACAAAATCACCCCCCCATTTACTTGTGCCTGTAATTTTTTTTCTGAGTCAGCAGTCGTGCATTAAAAAAAAAAAAAAAATTCTACCATTGCATTATAGGATAAACACCAGATTCTTCTGGGAAGACCATAAAAGGAATTGCTGCAGAGATGGGAGACACAGTATGCACAGAATAAGTACAAAAGAAGCCCAGAGAGAAGAAAAGGAGACAAGAGGTAACAGAACAGTTGGAGAAGCACAGAGCACCCTCACCCTGCAACGCCAGGAGCCTGCCTGCCCCACAGCTGCTCCTGCTGTCCGGACAGGCGAGGGCTCTGGACCCATGAGGCGCTGCAGGTGTTGGTTGCCAATGATGTGGACAGCAATGTATGCTTTTTTGGCAGTTATGACAACCCAGCGATGTTCTCAGGGGCTCAGGGCTCAGGCGTGAGGCTACTGGCCCCCACACAAAATGGCCCAAGCGGGCACAGCTCTGCTCCCACAGTCACATCTCACTGACTGCCCCACCGTTGCCAAGAACAGAACAGGTCAGCTGCTGAGCCAACCGTGTCTCCAGCATCAGACATTCCTGGGCCTGAGTTTTGGCTCTCCTTGGGGAGGGTGCACAAATGCCCTCTGACCTTCACCGTCCTCGTTGCACATGGTGACCCTAATAAGGACAGCATGTATCCTGGGGTCAGGGGAGGGATGGAACGGTACGGTTCCTTCTGTGAACAACGTGAGGCCCACAAGCCACCTGATGACTTCATCAAGGTCACATGCTCCAAGGTAGCAAAAAACCTGGTCCAGGGGGACATGTGGGGCATGCAGGCATGACCCCCACCCAGCAGGGCCCCAACGCCCCTTGCTTGGTGATGGCTCTCCATCTCCACCCCTGCCCCTGACTTGGCATGCCAATGTGGACCGGCCTGTACTAGCCTAAGCCGCTGGGACAGCACCCATGAGCTTCTCAGTTGTTTTCCCTGTTTCTGGAGGCCCTGCCTCCCGTGTGTGGTGTTCTGTTTTGGTCACTTCTGGTAGTGGTTCAGCACGTGAGGGTGGACTCCATGCCTCAGAGAGGAGGCCACACTCTCCCTCCTCCCCAAGCCCTGGTTTCACTCTGCATCTCTGAGCTTCCTTCCCCTGCTGGTGCTTCCTTCTGGGAACTCAGGCCTGCGTGAGGCGCGCACCGCTGACCCCAAACCCTGGGACCTGCCAGGCTCGGCCGCCCACATGCCCACCAAGGTCACGGCAAGCTCCTCCGGTGTCCTTGCAAGGAGACGCCTAGATGAAATGAGAAAGTCTCTCCTTTTTAGGGAATCAGTGCGGCTATTTCCCTCACAACCGTAAAAGGCAAAATCAGGAAGAAAAAATATATAAAAAGCTCCATTCCGATATGTTCCGAGACTGCAAGAAACACTTCATTTCTGTTCCAGGTTCCTCAACTGTAAGATGACAAATCCGAAGCCTCTTGCTGAGGGCTATTGGGAGACGCAGAAACATCGCATTTCCACTCAGGGCCTCCCACGCATTCTATACTCTAACTGGATTAATTCTCATAGAGGCAGCACTACGGGTCTCCATTTTACCAAGCTGGAAACCGAGGCACAGAGGGTTGACGTGACCGGCAGAATCCACAGCTGGTCGGCTCTGCTCTGAGCCCCTGAGGCTGCTCGTCCTCAAGGCCAGGGTCCTGGAGCTAAGGCCTGAGCTCCCCTCCCCAGCAGGCCTCACACCCTCCCCCCAACTCAGCAGCTGACAACCATGGAGACGGAGGGGGGAATGTCAGAATGAAAGGGGTTTTGGGAGAAGGCATCTTGTAAGATGTATTTTTAACTGTGTCCTCTGGTTCGCATACCCCTTAGACGGTAACATTCTCTTGACTCTGTGCATTCTGTTTAACAAATTCACCTTGAACCCAAGTGAGAAGATTGTCTAGGAGGAATGCAACGTTTGACAAGATGCTGGGGTGTTTTGTGTGTTTTTATAAGTGTTTTCTGGCATCCTCAGGCTTCTGGGCAATGACACCTGGGTTTGGGTGGTCACCAAGCGGTGGCATCCAGGAGGGACCGTGCTAAGATGAGCCCCTTAGACACTGTTCTTTGGGCCTACACAGTCCCATCTGCATGGGGGAGGTCCCATAAGTTGCTCAATGCTAAGAAGAAAAGCAGAAGATAAAACCTTAATTCAAACAATTTCACTTCTCATGAGACACTGTGACCTGGAAACACGGGAAAAACCAAAGTTAAAACTATGTGCCCATTAGCCATACTCCATTCTTTAAAAGAGCTGGTTAAAAAAAAAAAAAATAGAAAGTTTCAAATATTTGCTCACAGGTTCCTAAAGGATAAGACTGCCCCCCAAACCAGCCTACCTTCCTATGTCTCATCCCTACCCACCAGCCACCATAGTGGTCTCAGCTCGGGTCATGATCTCAGGGTTGTGAGATGGAGCCCCGTGTCCAGCTCCACACTCAGCAGGGAGTCTGAGATTCTCTCCCTCTCTGTCTCCCTCTGCCCCTTCTGCCCCTTCTCTCTTAAATAAATAAATCTTAAAAAATAGATACTTTCTATCACTACCGTTAATGGAAAACTAGAATCACTTCCCACAAACAGAGAGTAACTGTCAGAGACTGCTATTTGCCTATCCAGTATCTATTCTCTCCTAGTAAATTAAACCCGATTTTATTCATTTTGGCAATGCACCTGACTAAAACACTCTATCTCCCAGTCTCCCTAGCAATTAGATGTGGCCATGTGAACAAGTTTTAGTCATTAAGATAGAAGAGGAAGTTGATAGTCGGAACTTCCAGAAAAGCTTCTTAATAAGAAGGTAGACATTATTTCTGACGTTTGAAATATACATGTGATGTGATGGCTGGAACTCTAGCAGCCATTTTGGACCAAGAGGGAAACTTGAGGCTGGATCCTCTAAGGGGAGCAGAGCAGATAGAAAAAAGCTGGTTTCTTGCTAACACAATGAAGCCATCATCTCAGGGTATGTTAAGCATGTCTTTTATTCTGCTATTTTGACATCTGGGGCTTGACCAACCCTGGGGAAACTGCCCCTCCTAGGGCTAGCCAATTCCTAGAGAATACCAAACACCTTGCTTTTGAGGTCCCCTTTCATATGCAAACTAACCAATCCAGAGCCCACTCCCTGACACCACCTCCAGTCTCCTCTATCAGGCTCTCCCACTCCAGGCCAATATCCCCCTGCCCTAATCACTCCAGGGTCCCATATCAGACAACTAGGGACCACCCCTATGCCCCAGAGTCAGGAGATTACTCAAACTAGCCAATCCTAAACCTGCTTTACCCTGCCTCACCCATTCCTTCCCATGGAAACCACAATAAAGATTCCCCCGCTCCCTCTGCCTCCTGACCCACGCTGCTGCTTCCCCCACGTGGCCCTGCCTGGTGTGGAGTACCCCCTCCTCTGGGAACGGTGAGTGACAAACTGTCGTTTCAATGGTGGTGACCTCCTGACCTGTTGACCTCAACACACCTGAGTAATAATAAAACCTACACCTAAAACATCGGCTCAGAATATCTCCAGACTTCTTTTCAGTGCCAGGGAAAGTAACTTTTTCTTGCTTAACCCACCATCATGACTAATCTCTGTTCTGGCAGCCAAACTTAATTCCTAACTCATATAGAAATCATAACATAAATATATATGACTTAAATCAAACAGAGATTGCCTGTGTACTATTTAGAACCACCTTGAATTCCACCCCTGATGGTTCAGGCCTAGGTCAATGGCAGGACGGGGTCCTAGGTCTTTTCTAGGGAGATGTCCCTCATCCCTGCTCTTTGCCACAGGTTAGGGCGCATCCTCCTACCAGGTGAGAAATATAATGTCCCCAACCTGTGAATGTCGGGCTTGACCATATGACTTGCTCTGGGCAGAACTGATGATGGGACGGTCTGAGGCTAGACTTTAAAAAGCATCACATGATTCTACCATTCTCTTGTGTCCCTGACATCCCGGGCCCGAAGGAAGATGAGAGACAGGTGGAGAGAACTGGAAATCAGCTGACCTATGAGAAAGACAAAGTTGTCTTAAGCTAATCAGCTTTGGGAGATGTTGTTACACAGTATCACTGTGGCGATTGCTGACCGATTCGGTCAGGAAAAGCAGCCCTCTACAAATACTGATTGATCACTTCTCGGCCTTTTGGCTAAGATCATGTGTACAAATACTGATTGATTTCTTATTGTTAGAAACTGCCGTAGGCATATCCCAGTGCCTATATATAATATATATAAAATATATTAACACATAACACACAACACACACACACACACACACACACACACACACAATCAGTGACATGGTTCCTGGCCTCAAGGATTTTATCTTAGCTTTGGAACTCCCTCTCCACTTTTAAAGACCACTGAGATTAGCCTGATGCCCGGTTGTAAGCTCCAGAAGGATTTTATGATCATTCCCCAGATGAATCGATTCTATCAGAGAAAGAAGTTCTTTATTGAACTTTCTGAAAGATAAAGCCCCCGAGGAGCCTTGCGGATAGCTGAAGAAGCTGCAAGGGTGTTGCAAAGCTGGGAGTGGGGGTCCTGCTAATCAGAGAGTACCCCCTGATGCCCATCAGGGTAGGTCTGAACCCAAGCTCACCCTGATTGGGCTGCATCAGCCACGTGGTGCTGACACCTTGTGAATGGACAGACAGCCAGCTTCCTGCATCTCTGATGTAGGAGAAGAATGTACACTTGCTTGTACTTGGTCAATGCCTCCCATAGGTGCAGGTGCTTGGTCTGTGTTACCCTGTCAAATCTGTGTGACAGACATGTGGGTCTTTCCTTCATGTGCTGTTCCTTGTCTCCTCTGTCGCATCTGCCACTCCCCTTCCTCTCCTTGCGTCCCATCTCCTGACTGCTCCTCTCATGAGCCAGACACTCGCCTACCTCAGGACCTTTGTACCGGCTATTTCTTCTTCCCCTCGAATACCCATTGCTCCTCTTCCCCTCTCTCAGGTCTTTGTTCAATTGCCACTTTCCCAGTGGGACCAGCTTATTTCGAATGGCACCCAGCCCCCACTGCACTACCCTGCTCTACCCCTCTTTTGATTTTTCTCCCTGATACTTACCTCCAAGTTATAGACTCTCAAGTCATTTGTTTCTGCTTAGGGTCTAACAGGGGCAGGGATTTTTGTCTGTCTCATTCCCAGCTGTATTTCCCACGCTTAAGACCAAGCCTGGCCAGAGCAAGTGCTCCACAAATTACAGAGTGAACAAATAATCCGCGAGTGAGGCTTGGGGATATGAAAGACATTGCAAATTGTCAATAGCAAGAAGTCTTCCGAGCAAACTGAACCCCCACAGTCTGCCTGGCCGCCTTGCACAATTAAACCTACAGCCACACTTCTCTCCTCTGGAGCATTCCATTGTTAGCTCTGAAAGACAAAGTGTCAGTCTCTTCTCTTAACAATTCTGCTGCGTGGAGGGAGGAGAATGGGGGAAGTAGCAATTTTCTTTTCTCTCCTGCTTTTTAAAAAAGGCCTTAAGAATCAGATAAATTTTATGGGAAAACATCATGTCAATGACGAGCTATTACTAGAGGGGAAATGTCATCCTTGAAGATGTGAGTGTAAAAGTCACTCCTTGCAGGTGAGGATGATTTGGGAGGCCCTGGACAGCGATTTCAAACAGCTCTCGTGGTCACAAACCAGCGCCCCTATTCTGTGACTGCGGCAGCTGTAACACACAGGCCAGGGAGTTCTCAACGCTCTTTAGGCCACCATCTCTAGCCTCTCCAGGCCAGTCCTCACCCGTCTCTTGGCCCCTGGACCACACACGCACCTGTGACAAAACCCAGCACTGTGCCTGACACGCAGCAGGGGTTCAGTGAAGCTCTGGGTAACGTGCCTGCTTGGATGTCTGTGTCCACCTGTGGTCACTTGGACATCTTGACCATGGGCGTGTTCCCACAACTCATCTCACCTTTGCTCAGAGAGGCTTTTTTAGTTCAAATAGATGGTGCCACTTTATTGAGATGTTTCGAGCCTAGGGAGCCTGATAACTTCAGGGGCTCCTGGTGGGTGGGTTAGCTGGGAGGAAGGGGGAGCCTGCCCCACCTGTGGCCGAGCAGCCCGGAGCCCCATTCCCTCCCTGCACCCAGCGGCCTTGGAATCTGTCCCTTTGGCCTTCAGATGAAGAGCTGTGGATGATTCCTCTCCTTTTTTGGTAAATGAGAAAGTTTCCACTGAATAAACCCTCTAAGCGATTTTTCCGATCTGGTGACATCTGTACAATAATGGGAAAAAAATAATTATTATTATGGTGCCTAAATGATCCAGCACTTCTCCCCAACTCCCAGGAAAGGAGACAGCTGGCCCCTGCATCTCACGTTCCCAGTCTTTGCTGGCAGCCCTGCCCTGCAGGCCTGGTTTTCGGCACTGAAGAAAGGAAGCCAGTGACGTGGTAGAGAGTGCCACCTTCCCGATGAGAGCAGAGCGGAGGGAAGGGACAGAACGATGTTGATGACATGCAGAGCTTGTGCGGGGTTCTTTGATTCAAGGTTTCTAGGGGAACTCTCTGGCTCATTACACAGACGGGAAAACTGAGGCTCAGAGAGGTCAACTGACTGCTCTCAGCCACACAACCAGAAACAGTGGGCCAGGCCCTGAGCCCAAGTCCCTCTGCCTCCATCCAGGGGAGTCCCATAACAGAACACCTGTGGCTGAGCTCAAGCTGAAACCAGGGAGCCAATCCCTGTGTGAGGCCCACAGGATGCACTCAGCGTGGCTGCCAGTGTAGGAGCTGAGGCACGGGGCCGAAAGCACTGTGTTTCTACTCCTGGCTTCAGCCCTTGCCGCTGTGTCGGTCCCTTGGCTGGGCTCAGGTGCCACCTCTGGGAGTCTGAGCCCCTCTGCGCAGAACTTTGGCAGAAGGTGTGCACTGGGGAGCTGGCACCACACCCTGAAAGACTGCGTGTCATAAGCTATTCCTAGAGCCGCTCTGTGCTTCTGTCAGATGCTGCAGACACCCCAGGGCCACCTGCAGGGGGCTGCACGACAAGCCAGGCTCCTAGGGGGCACAGCACCAAGAGGGGGCCTGGCCGGTAGGACAGAGCCTGCTGCGTAGGTACCCCGCCCCAAAACGGTCTTCCAAAAGTGAAAATCCCAGCAAGGTGAAAGAGCACAGGGATTTGAATGGGCTTTGGCACTCCATGGATGTGTAGCCTTGGGCAAGTTACTCTGCATTTCTGAGCTTGCTTCCTCAACGGCTTGCGGTCTGCCTCACCACATTGTTGCAAGGATTAACCCGGGTGGTGATCCATGGAAAAATGCCTAGCACAGAGATGACAAATTTTCCCAGGTGGTAAAGTGTTATTTGGTTTTCTTTAAATAGGATCCATCCTCTGGTCCAAATTCATACACACACGTATACATATCTCCATCTGAACTGGGGCAAACCCAGAGAAACCACTGTTTCTATCAAAATGCTTTGAAATGCAGCAGGCACACACAGAGCAGCTATTGTATCCTGGGTCCCCAGAAGGACGCAGAGATCTGCAAGCCTCGGGTGGTGTTCTCCGAGCACTTACTGGGCTGAGGGAGGGACGCTCGGTGAGGGAAGGAGCCATGGGGAGGCCAATGGCCAGACTGCCCTGCTTTCTAGAGCTCCCCAGGTGGACCAGCTTCTTCCCTGGGGCTGTGTCTTCTTAGAGACTCTGCACGGGGTTGCTGGCTTGGTTCAGGGCCGGGGTGAGACGCTATGAGTGCGGGGGTGCCCCTTCTCCAGCAGGCAGTGCCACCTGCTGCCCAACCTCTGCTTCCAGGTTTGGGGTAGAAGCCCATGGAGCCGCAGGGGAAGCAATGGTCTGCACGCATGGCTCTGTGGACTGGCCTGGAGCACCGAGGGCTGTCAGGCTCCATCCCTGGCACTTTCTACTGGGTCCATGGATTGTATCAGTCCCTCAGCTACAACAGCCTGGGACGGAGGTGCAGTTGGCCTCACTGTTTGCAAGTGAGGAAACCGAGGCCCAGAGAGACCCCACACACAGCCGCTCTGCGGCTGAGCCAGGCTTGGCTCCAGAGCTCAAGGCAGGGCCACTCAGGCCACCTTGGGTCTCTCATGTCCTACCTGCTCACTTCACAGGGCTGGCCTTCTGGGGGCCCAGCTCTCCAGGCTCAGAGCTGCCCCATCTTCACACACAGGGCTCCTCATTCTCAAATGTCCAGACAAGCATCGGACGTGCATGGCACCCAAGGCTGCTTGCCAAGGAGATCCCAATGCACCTCAGCATCACAGGCAAGGTTGTGGTCCCTAGGTTGGCTTTCATTTTTTTCTTTTACCACTAATAGGAGAGAACTCAAGGCACTGACAGCGAAGATTCATGGAACTGTGAGCTGGAATCCTGCCCCTGGCCCTCCTGCTCCCGACTTGGCCCAGTGTCCATAAGCAAAGACGTAGACCACTCCACCAGCCTTGGAAGCAACTTGTGGAAATGACATTCAGCAAAAGCTATGAAAACCCTCAAGAAGGGTGTTGGAACAGTGCAGCTAGTTACGTATTTTTTCCAAGTTGGCAACATGCCTACTTAAAAACTGCCCCCAGAGGCTGATGAGGCCCCTCGCCTGTTGTCATGAGGCCCACTTCCATCCCTCGCTCCCTTGCCTGTGTTCTCCCGGCCTGCCCTGCCAGTTGGCAGCACGGCAGATGTTATTTTTAGTTCTCGGTGGGCCAGCCGCTTCCTGGTCATGTGCTGTTTGAGCTCCCACTTCAGGAAGGCCCACAAGCCAGAGATGCCCCTCCCCCAGGCAGCCCCTGCGGTCCCCTGAGACCTCTGGTGTGGGCCAGACAGAGGCACTGGGCCTCTCCCAGGGACGCGTTCAAATGCAGCCAGCCCTGGCCCTACCTGTTTCCAAATTTCTGTGAGTAGTTCCTTTTTCTGGTCCATCTGCAGCCAGAGTTATTTTGGAATGTTCATTTACAAAAGGGCAGTGGTGGCCATTCCCAAGCCTGGGAGATGCACAAGGACCCGTTCCTGGGAAGGTGGGGTCCAGGCCCAAGCCTGCCATTTGCTGCCAGGACCTTGACCCCACACCTGCCCCCGTCCCCGTCCCCCTGGAAGAGAAGAAGGGCCTTCCTTGCAGGTTCGCTGCAGCTTGCTGCTTTGTCAGTGACCAATAAGTGACTGTCATTATGATCATTATTTCAGCCTCAGTTAGGAGCATACTGTAAGAATGGGCCTCGCTTGCGGACCTGCTCCCTGGGTCAGGTCCTGCTCTAAGTGCTTTTCAGATGGTAACTCACAGGGGCTCTGTAGCTAGGACCCATATCACTAGTTCTACATCGCAGGTAAGGAACTGGAGGTCCCTGGGTGTCCGGTCCTTGGCCATGCCTTTCAGCTGGTGAGTGCCAGAGCTGGGATTTGAACCCAGGCGGTCACTTCGGGGTCACCCTGGGCAGCCACGTTAGGCCACTCCCCTCTGCATGGCCTTGGTCTCAACGTGTGCTTCAAGAGGCCGCATGGCCCCCCTACTGATTAGGGACCTGTGTGTGTTTCACCCGACTGGAATGTCTATAGGAAAATACTCAGTATTTGCAGATGGGATTATTTTTATAATCCAAGGTAATTGTTACCTAAGCCGGGGGCAGACTGTTTAAATTTAGAAGGTGTCTGGTGCATGGCAGGGGGAGCTGGTCTCGTGGAGCCTGCTGCAACACACGTGCTGATGCGCCCTCAGTGCTCTGCTAGGCCTGCCTGCACGCGGACCCAGCCAGGGAACAGGTGTGCCAGGGAAGAACAGGCTCTAGAAGGCATGTCATCTCCAAAAAGGCTTTTAAGGCACCAGTGGGGGCATCTGCTGGAGGACTGACTAAGGGTATTATAAAATGACTGCTAAAGGCATCAGCCCTCCTGACAGCCTGAAGCTACACTGGACACTAAAAAAGCCTGGCCAGCATCCAATTGTCATGGGCTCTGCAAGCTCAAGGCCAGCTCTGACTCAACTGCAATGGGAAACTTCAGGATGCGCCCAAGGCCTCCAGGCACACCCAGGAGTGTGAGGGGCCTGCTGTGGCCAAGGCTGCCTGGGGTGTGGAATCTGCCTCGATCCAGGTGGGGACCTCCGCTGTCCAAGCACAGGGCCCTCCTGGACAAGCCCTGCTGCGGACTGGGTGCAGACCCTGGGGGGTGTTGATCTCCTCCTCTGCTCTATGCTCTGCCACCATGACCCTGCCTTCCACCGGGTCTCTTGGAGTTTCATTCCTTCCCGCTTCCACACTTCTATCCCTCCCATTGCTCCCCCATCCTGTAATCTCCCAGAGACGGAACCCTACTCGACGGGGGTAGGATGCCGTCCTCAGGGACCTGCTAAGCTCATTTCATTCACAAAACCATTACACCTCCCCCCAGTAAGTGACCAGAGTCTCAGCTGTGCTAGGGAAACGGGAAGAAAGAAAAGACAAGGTTCCAATGCTGGGGGAAATGCTGGAGGAACTAAGAGTCTAGCAGGGGAGGCAAATATATGAACAAATACCTAAAAATACCCAGTGGGAGAAGAGCTATCCTCAAGCGAGGGAAAGATGGCACGGGAGCGCCGAGGGCAAAGAAGGAAAGGAAAGCTGCAGGGAGACGTGAGCTGGGGCAGCAAGCTGGGCTCAGTGGGGATGGGCAGGCCAGCGGCGGCCATGGGAGGTGGCCAGGTCCCCAGGGAGGCTGCAGCCCAGGTGTGGGCATGGCTGTTGGCCAGTGTCCACACAAAGCTGTATGTTACCCGGGCCTTGAAATACCCTTGGCCACTGTGGGCAACACTGAGCTGCTCGAAGATGGTGATAGAAGTCCAGCAGCTAATCCATTTGAGGGCAGCTAACCCCTGCCTCGGAGCCCTGGTTCCGGCCATTGGTGAGGCTCTCAGCGGCAGCACGTTGCCCTCCTTTTGTGTGGCTGAACCGTCATCCCCCAAATCCTGCCCACACCCTCTCACCTGGTTCCCAGGCTTTGGCCACCGAACTCAATGGTGGCTTCTCAGCCATGAACACCCTGGACGATGGAGAGAGTCAGTGTGCCCTTCCTACCACATGCCTGGTGTTCTGCTTCCCCAAAGCTCAGTATTCCCATCTGTAAAGTGGGAGGACACGCCTATGACTTGTGGTGCCAGCCTGTGACAGGGAAGCTCGCTCTCATGTGCTGCCCCTGCCTCTGCACCTTTGCCTGGGTGCCTGTTCTCCCGCTCCACCACTGCCAGGGGTGTCCTGCTGCAGCGCAAGCCTAGGCCCTCGTGGGGCCTCCTCTGCAAGGACTGCCGATGTCCTGCCCCCTCTCCTGCAGTCTCCCTCCCTCCCGGTATCTCGAGTGCCACCTGCCTCTCTTGGAGTTGGCAGGGTCCCGTGGCCCCACCCTGATGACCTGTACCTCGAGCAAGGACAGGGTCCGTCTGAGTTCTGGGTGTCCCATCCCCGAACAGGGCCTCCTGGGTAGCGCCCATGTCTTTTTGCTGAGATGACCCTCACCTGGGCCAGCTGTCCTCCCTTCTCTGTCTTGATGCGGGAACCCTGCTCTGACGTGATAAGGGAGGAACTCAGGGAGAACACACTCTCCTTCGAGAACGTCCACACAGCAGACTCCCTGGGCTCTGTAAAGCCTAAGGAAGAAGAGCAGGTGTGGCGCATTTGCGGGAGAGGGGCCAAGAACAGGGGCTCTGGGACTGTGGGCCTCTGTTACCTGGAGAACGGGCCTCCGGAGGCCTAGGCACTTATTCTGCAGAATAAGTGAGATGAAAGGCCTGGAACAGTCTCAGCCCACAGTTAGCATCCACACGGTAACTAACAACTGGCCCTGTGTTGCAGGGAACAGGGCGGGTGGCGCTTGGGCTGCTCACAAGCTCTCCTCACCTGTGATAACTGTACCTAGCTCCAGGCAGTCAGGAGGGTCACACAGGCAGTGTTCCCAAAGCCTTTTGTGTGCACAGTCAGGGGTACGATAACTATTAATAAATATTAATATCAAATAATTTCTAAATATTAAATATTAATATTGAATAATAAATATTGTCTCATCCTGTGATGACTTCTAAATACCCCATGAGATAAGTCATGTAACATGACATCCACTTTTCAAATCTGGAAACGACACTCGGTAGTGAGAAGCAGCAATCAGTGTCAAACTCAGGTTTTTCTATGACTATTAAATAGTCACCCCACCACAGGCAGTATCTATGGAGTCCTTAAGGTGAGCCAGGCACTCTCCATGGACGATCTCACTTAATCTTCCCACTCCCGATGTTAGGGATAGGTAGAGACTTTGAGTCTTCTCTGCTGTAGATGACAAAACGGAAATTCAGAGAGGTTAAGTAATTTGCCTAGTGTCACACAGCAAGTAAGTGGTTGAATGGACTCAAACCTGGGTCTTTCAGACACCGGGGTCTACATTTTTTTTCTACTTCCAAATATAACCTATGTATACACTCTAATTATGTACATCTTTTCTCAGTTCCTGAACCACGACAAAGAGTGTCCGTGGTGCTCAGAAGAATTTCCTTCCCTAGAATTATTCAGTCTTTTTTTTAAACACAGCATCACATATAAGTAATTTCACTTTTTTTTCTCCTCCAAGTGACTCATTTGAACACTTCAGAAACTGCCTTCCAGAGACACAGAATGATGTCTGTTTTCTCCTTACCAGAAAACCTTAAATATTTCCATCTCTGGGGCCATGTGAATAATTTTGAAATGAATGAATACTCTCTTGGGGTAAATTCCTTTTGAAAGATAACCAGGTGGCAAATTATCAGGCCAACTCCAGCACTGAGATGAGAAAGGTGGCACTGACTTTCCGGAAGCATCCATTTGGCTTTCGAAGCCCCTAACACAAACTCCTGATTCAGGATTCAGACTACCAACTCTCCTGTAGGCCTCAAAAGGGCAACCAGGTTTTGTTGCTTCCACAAAGCAGAGTAAACAACGTGCCCGAGTCACACTGATTCACATGGGAATAAGTCATTGCTCCCTGCAAATCCTCCCCAGCAATCACTTTCTACATTTCTGACAAAATGAAATCAGGGGCCTGGGTGGCTCAGTAGGTTAAGCGTCTGCCTTCAGCTCAGGTTGTGATCTTGGGGTCCTAGGATCGAGGCCCATGTCGGGTTCCTTGCTCAACAGGTAGTCTGCTTCTCCCTTTAGCTCTGCCCCTCAACCCTCTCTCTCTCTCTCTCATATAAATAAAGTCTTTAAAAAAAATAAAAGAAAATATTACATTTCCAATTTTAACTATATCTGCACTGTAGTTTAAAGGAAATTCTACATAAGAAATATCTGCGATGAACCTGGCCCCCTTTCTCCTAGCAATTTGCTTGCTTGAATCAGAATATTTGGGGGTAGGACCCAGCCATCTGGGTTTCCATAAGCCTTCTGGGGACACCACTGTCCACTGGAGTTTGAGAACCCTGCTTCCTCTCATTCTATCCCACAACCACAATATAACCTTATTATTATTATCACGTCATTTTATAGATGAGCAAACTGAGGCCACGAAAGTTTGTGTTTTATTCTAGAAAGAAGCAAGTGACCAAATAAACTCATGTCAGATATTTCTATCCAAGATGGAAGGTTTGGGTGTGTTTACCTGTGAATGAAGGAGGAAGAGGAGCGGGAGAAGGAGGAAGGGAACTGCAAAGCCCTCTCGGGATACGCAGGGCGCACGGCCCACCCTCCTATACCTGCCACCCCATTGGTGAGTTCACGGTGGTCTGTCCTCGGAGCTGGGCTCCCTGAGCTACTCAAGTATCAAAGCACAACTCACTCCATTATTCTCACTTGCATATTTACTAAAGGCAAGAAAAGTTGACACATTTTTCAAACATTTCAAACAAAAATCTATTACTGTAACTGATGGTGACCAATTTTTAGAATAGGTCCAGCAAGGGACCTTGACTCAAACTGTCTCCTTGTATGGAAAACACACATATCATCTTTTCACTCCGAATTTCCTAAACACCCTTCACGGGACTGGGAAGAGCCCCCTCACGAACAGAATAGGGCCTAACTGCCGCCAACAAACCTTCCCTCAGAACTTCCTCTTCTCACACACCCCAGCTGAGTTAGAAAAAATAAAACAAACCAACCCCTTTTAACACTTTCCCTCAAATATTTGCAGATAATTAATTCACTGTTAATCAGTTGAGAATGGTTCTTTGATACTTTGTAAATAGAAACAGAGCGGCTCTGGCCTCAGCAAATGTATTTTTTCAGCAGCCGTGTCCCAGGTCCAGAGTCAGGAGGCTGCTCCCCGGGGAGGGCCCCCTTGCAGCAGATGCCCGCCAAGATGCCCACATTCCAGGTGGGACCCTGGTCAGTCTCCCAGGCCTTCCACCTGCAGCGGTGCCTGCCAGTGGGACAGAGGAGCCCGCCCCAGCGCCTTGCCCCCTCTCTCCTGGTCACACCAGCCGCTCAGCTTGCGTGGAAGGCAGAGGGGTTTCCAGTGAGTCACCGTGAGCAGCTGGTGACCGAGGGACAGCGTAAGCAAGAGCCCCGGTTTTCTCTGCACTATATTTAGAACGGCACAGAAAATCCCATCCTCTGGTGTTTCCACCTGTTCAGACATCCCAGAAGCTCCTTCATTTCTGTCTGCCCACACCTCTCCCTCGCTGGGCCCTGCCCTGGGTCCAGTCTCCAGGCAGTCCTCCCTGCTTCCAATAGCCAGCCTGTCACTCCCTGTGTCAACTCTCTCATGAGCTCCAAGTATCCAAAGGGACTCATCACAGCGCCCCGAGCTTCACAGGCTAGGGGTTGGCTCCCCCATTTCCCCCGCCCCCTGGTACCTGCTGCTAAACTTCAGGGTCCAGGGAGTCCTTGGGCTCAGATGTCTCCCTGAACATGACATAAGCCTGTCAGATTGTGCATCACCTTTTGCCCGTATGGTCTCCTCTGCCTGGAACGGCGGTTCTTAACCTTGGCTGCACATGAGAACCACCTGGGGTGATTTCAAAAGTCTCCATACCCCAGACACATCAAAGACCTAAGAAATCCAAGTCTCTCCGGAGAGAGGGCCCAGGCATCCGTATTTTGCAAGACTCCCCACGGATTTCAATGGGCAGTCGAGGTCAGAGCCACTGCTCAATGATGGGTGCCTTTCTCCACACTTTTCTTCTCCTGGCAGGCTCCTACTCACCCGACAAGACCCAGCCAACCTGCCAGCGCTCTGGGCATCAGGGAAGCCCGTGTACCTCTGAGGCGCCACCCCCTCCTCGGCACACCTGAATTACAGGCCTCCTCTGTTCCGGCCTCCATCCACATCACTTTCAAGCTTCACTGGACCGTTGTCCCAATCTTGGCCACCAGACTCCGAGTTCCAATGGCCACCCTGCTGGGTCCTCTCCACAGGGATGAGACCCAACAGTGCCCTGCGGATATGGATACTCTTATGTGGATGTTCTGCTGTGGATGTTTAAAACATTTCTGGTCTGGTGGGTTTGGGATCACAAACTCCTTCTTCCGTTCAGCCAACACCGATGATGCCTCCCCTCTGCTCAGTCCTGGGCCCCACACAGCAGACGAAAAAGTTGTGGGGGAGAGCAAGGGGCTGACACGATGACTCAGTAAGACAGTGTCCTCCAAAGGAAGGAGTTACCACCCAGGATACTGATTACTATAATGAAGCTGAGCACGTAACAGGGGCCGCTTAATTTTTCTGGGGAAGACAGGTCGCTCTACCATCAGCACGTCAGTTTCTGTGCCCGTGAATCTGTCCTCGCATGGCACTTAACCCAGGCCTACTGCACAATTGGGAACATTACCCACTACTTACCGATGCTGCTAATAATGACCTTTGCATCAAAACCTTATGAAAGAACAGAGGATGGATGAGACAGACAGGAGGTGCTGTTATATCCAAAAAACACAGACTGTAGAAATGGTTGGGAAATGCCCCTCTCCGTGACAAATCTGGGGGTGTGGGGTGGCAGAGGGGCAGACGCCTACTGGCAACATCCTTTCTCGGCTTCCTTCTTACTGACAGAAGCCTGTTTTGTTGGTAGCGGCAAATGCGCCAGGAACCAATGAGATTTCCCTGCCCTCCCTTGCAGCTAGGGGTGGGGCCATGAGAGGCAGTGCCAGCCAAGGAGATGTAGCTGGAATATGCCGGTGAGCTTTCCCGGTAGGAGCCCAGGCCCCTCCTCCATGTTGCACCCCACATCTCCGTCCTGCTGAGAACTTTGTGAGGCTACTTGGGTCTGGCTTCTGTTGCCTATAAACCGCCCCTCAATGGGATGAGTGCTTCCATGCAATGAGAACGGGCTCCCTTGGCAACAGAGCTTCAGAATCCTCACCTCTAAAACGGGGTCATAATATTCATCGTTAAGAGGGGGTAGAATGTACCAGAAGTGCCACTGAACCAATGGCAGGAATCATAGTTCTCATTTCTGGCAAGCTGTTCACGCCCATGCGGTCAACCTGTAAAATCCTAAAAAGGCAGAGTTCGGTGAGCTACTAATTGAGCACGCTCTGTGCTTGCCAGCCTCCTGGGCACACTGGGAAACACAGCCAGACTGCTACAACCACAGCGTCTCAAGATCACTGCCTAAACAATGAAGTATTAACATAGTTGGACAATGAGATTGAAGTTGAAATCAAGTTAGCGGCTGATTTATAGAAACACGCATTTCTATAAATTGTGTTGTAGAAACCAGCAGCGGCAGCTCTGTTCACTTTGTAAAGCATCTGCACATCTCTCTTCGCACCAGCCTTTCTGGGCCTTTCCGGGCCAGAGGACCAGGCTCAGGGCAGCGACAGGGGCCCCAGAATGCAGCACCCCTGGCTCCCGGCCTTGGCTTAGCTGGTCCTGCTCGGAGCCTTAGAGCCCCCCATGTGGGTACCTGGCACAGCAGGCGGTCTGCATGGTGGCTGGAGGGGGGCTGGGAGAGGGCAGAGTGCGGGGGGAGATGTTACCGTGCTCTGCCGGGCCCTCTCTGTGCATTATGTCACAGCAATCCTGGCTGTGTGACAGCACTGCCTTGCCCATTTGGTGGATGAGAAAACAGAGGCTTGGAATGGTTCAGTACAGTGTCTGGGATTTCAGGTCTGGAGTCACAGCCCAGCGGGCACTTGGACCTAGGTGTGTTTGCACCTGAGCCCACTTGCTGTCTGGCATGAAGGTTCTAGCAGCACACCTCTGACAGTGCCCAGGAGTGCAGGATGACAATGTGCCTGAATACACGGCGGGGGCAGGGGGGGCGTTGTTGAGGCCACGCTGGTCCTGGAGAGGCCACAGGCTATAGAACAGTCTTTCTCAGCTCTACGTTTTTAATAATCCTTTGTGTACCTCCAACTGGCCCAGTAAATACCCAGCATTCTCCCCCTCTCTGCTCTATTTAAATTGAAAATCTATGTAGGACAGAATGAAGCCTTCATATGTCTCTGTATGTATTCATGCCTGGTATGGATACCGAATCATCCATATCTTGTCATCAAGAACCTGCAGTTCTGGGTTCGAATCCCTCCGTCTCCACGTGTCTCAGCAAGAAGGAATAAAGCACAGATCACTAGCCACCAGGATCCCCTTCTCCAGCTGGCACAAGACCCCGCGATGACAGCCCACTCATGCGGCTTTCTCCTACTAAGTAAGCCACCGTCGCTTTCATCCGTAGACGACCACCAAAGTCACACACACATTCAACCAGATTCATTTCTTGGGTAAAACACCTCCCTCTGGCACTAGCCAGAGAGATTTCCAATGAGTCGCAGGAAGAAGACAATAAATCAAGGAACTTAGAACAGGTGAACATCAACAACCGCTTCTGAACTCTCTTTAGAACGTCACAGAAAGCTATGCCTCCACCCTAGATGTTGTTTTGGAAACATCAAAAGGCGGGCTGTTTCTTTTCTCCTTTTCCTCAAACAAGGAAGTCTTTTATTTATTATTTTTTTAAGATTTTATTTATTTATTTGAGAGAGAGAGAGAATGAGAGAGAGAGCATGAGAGGGTGGAAGGTCAGAGGGAGAAGCAGACTCCCGGCTGAGCAGGGAGCCCGATGTGGGACTCGATCCCGGGACTCCAGGATCATGACCTGAGCCGAAGGCAGTCGCCTAACCACCTGAGCCACCCAGGTGCCCAACAAGGAAGTCTTTTAAACTTGTTTTTCAAAGTCCTGCAGTCAGACAAAATAAATAGGGCACAGCAGGTGTGGCCCACAGGTATGGCCAAGGGGAGCTCATAAGAAGGTAACAGACTCCAAGATAAAGGTGTTCGGTATTTGCCAAGTATGATTATCCTTTTCTTCCAGCATGTCCCTGGGTTGTTCAGTTTGAAGAGGGAGGGGATGATTGAAACAAACACTAACAGAAACAAAGACAACAGGAAGAGAAGCATTCCCGTCTTGGGCCTTTACATGCTGCACAAAGTGCCAAAGCTCATACTGACATGGTCCCCATAGTGAAAATCAGGATAGTCCTCAAATATTACATCTCAAACAGCCTCACAAATATTACCAGAACCATTTGCAAAGCACTAAAGAACATTACAACCATAATAAGAAAGAATTTAGTCAATATTCCCAGTTATGAAGATGTTTGCACATATCTGGCTTAAAAAGGGCTCTTGGTAAATCCACATTTCCACTTCTTTATATACAAGACGCCCCAGCAAGCTTCTCTTCCCCTGCTCCTCACGTTGCCTACCTTTCAGGGACTCCCAGGCCCTGTCACTGGTCCCCTCTCCCTCTTTTCAGCAATGCCACTTAATTATCTATTTTCAAATCACATAAAATAGCAGCCACATTGCTGGATCTGAGCCAGGAGATAGATTTCTACATGGAAGCTGTGGAGAAATCACCACGTTCAGTCACAGGGAACACTTCATTCTTAAAGACTATAAGGCAAGGGAAGATCTAAATTGGGATCCTTCCGAACCATGAAGAATGTCACAAAAATAATGAAGGGATGACATACGGGCTTAGACAATAAACATTGCATTTTGACGGTTGTTGTGGATTTCGTTAAAGGACAAAGAATCGGCCTGGGGACGTGTGTGTGTGTGTGTGTGCGCGCGCGCACGTTGTTTGGGGTTTTCTTGTGACCGATATGGCCTTTGAGATTTTTCCTATTCTCCTGGTTTGAAATGCTTTGCAAGTGTCTTGTGGTGAAAGGGGTTGAACTGTGCTTGCACTGACTACACCACATCCATCTGAAGTCCCTTGGGAGAAAACCGGGGCCCGTTTTGTGCAGAAAGTGGTCTATAAATGCAAGAGAGGATTCCTTGGCCTCGGGCAAGTTCTTGTATAAACAGATTCTGGCTTTGGTTTTTTTCTTCAGTAGAGATTTCTAATGAGTCTGCATTCAATCCCAGACTCAACAGAAACTGCTGGTCAGACATTTTTTTGTTGACATAACTACATATTATTTTTTTTACTCAGAAACATCCCATGGAGAATGTCTTTTCCCAGTGTCACTGCAGGAATCACAGGAGAATAACAGAGGAGGAGGGCCGAGGGAGGTGGGGTGATAGAAAGGGGGGTCCCCCAAACTGTTGGGCACCGGCCAGCAGCGTGAGCCCTGTCACCTGGGGGGTACTCACCATGGTCGTGGGCGAACACCAGCAGTCCCAGCCCCACCAGCATCTGAGCCAGCTCGTCATAGCGGCCACAGTGCTCCCCAGCTCCGTGGGACACAAAGATGAGGGCCCTGCAGGGGGGAGAGGGAGCCAGGTTAGGAAGGCGGCAGAGCACCAAGCATGGCCTGAGCAATACAGAGTTTTCAGGACGCCAGCAACGAGTGGAAGACCAAATTGTGGGTGAGGCAGCCCTCAGCCCCCCAGGACACGCCACGGTCATGGCCATAGTGGTTGCCTCCGGGACAGGGAGGGGACTCAAGCCGATCAGAGTGGACCCTGGAGCTCTGGCCAAGGTAGCCAGGAGAGAGCGGCTTCAGCTTCCCGCCAGGTATGAGCTGCAGAGGCTGTGGGCCTCGAGGGGCTCCAGCCTTGGGGCTGAAACAGAGGAGTCCACCCAACAGGAGAGACCATATCAGGAAGGGACAGCAAGTCCTAAAGAGGGTGCTGGAGCCCTGAATCCAGCCCGACCTGAAGCCTGTGCTTTCCCCCCGCCCCCGCCCCCGCTTTCGGTTGTGCTGTTTCCTGTCGCGGGTGATGAGAAGACTCCTAACTGACACCCAGCTCTTTCCGTTTGTGTGCGGGGCGATGGTTTACTTCTCGGGGTTGCTGGAACTCGCCTCAGCTCTGCACCTGGTATTCTCTCTCGTCCCTCTTTCTCCGGCTGGCAAACTCCTCCCCTTCCTTCAAGGCCCAGCCCGGAGGTTCCCTCCTCTGAGGAGGATTTTAGAGCCCCCAGCAGGCTCCGCTAAGTCTCTCCCCTCCTCGGGGCTTCTGTAATCCCTCTGTTGATGCAGGGGCGGCCGCGGTTTTCTGCCTACTGCCACCTCCAGTTACAACCTTCTCGAGGACATGCAAAGACTTCGCCTTTGCCTTTTCTTTAGTAGCTAGCAGGGTTTTGAGCTCATGGTGGAGACTCTGAATGAAGGAAGGTTGTGAGGTTTTACGAGAAACAGCTGTCTTTTGCACCTTAGATCTGTGCAGGAGAAGCCCCAGGATTCTGAAGCAGAGCTTGGCTGAGCACTCAGTCACCCCAGACAACCTCCAATGTGGCAGGGCCACTCTGGGACCCCAAGAGTAGCACCACCATGCTATGGCTCGCCCCAGCTTCTACACTAGCCAGAGTCAGCCTGCTCGTGGTGGGGGTTATTGAAAGAGCATTTAGACTCTCAAACAGACAGTTGTCAAGACTCCTAGTCTTGGCATACGACCCACGGGATGCTAGATTCCCCTTTGGGCAAAGAGTGAATGCTGTGAGCAACACCCATCCAATTTCTGCCAGTAATGAGAGGAGGGAGGAGGGGTGGAAGAGGGAGGAGGGAAAGGAGAGAGGAGGGGGAGAGGGGAGAAGCACAGCTGCCATTTTCCTGAGTATTCACGACGCATCACTTCCTCTGTTAATTCCATATATGAGATTTCTAACCCTGTCGTCATCTTAGGCTTTGTTTTCTTTACAGCTGAGGATGAAAATTAGAGAAGTTAAGTTTATGGCCCAAGTCGCACAGCAAGTTGATAACATGTAGATCTGAGCATGTCATTGCCGGCTTTTGGGTCTCCAGCGGGCCACCAGTGGGCTCAGAATATAAGACAACCTGACCCTTGCCTGCCTCGCCACTCCTTCTGGCCAACCCCCCGCTCCCCAGCTTACCTCCCTGTCCTCACGACGGGCTTCCCACCATGCTCGGGCAGCACCTGATTCTCCCTGCCTCAGGGCCTTTGGCCTTGCCAACCCTCTCTCTGAGGGCTCTCCCCTGATCTCCCATGACTGCTGGTCGTGCCCTGGTCTCAGGACAGACATCACCTCAAAGAGGCCTCTCCTCCGTCCCACCTAGGGTGGCCTCCCCTACTTGGGCCCTCTGACCCGCACCGGCCCCTCACCACGCATTACACTTGACCATCACTAGCACTGGTTTGTAACTGCTCACGACAGGATGCCATCGTTTTGCCATTCACTTGTTTGCTTGGTCCCTGGCTCTCTCCTCCTCTCGTCCACCTTGCTCCTGGCAGAACCCCGGTCCGTATCTCAGCCTGGTGGTACTCAACAGGGACGGGTAAATGTGTATGACGGGAGTGAACACCTCATTCAAAAGCCTATGTTCTTTCTACCACTCCTCTCTGCCAGGCTGTGAAGGGGCAGAACTGTGCCAGCTTGTTTCGCCATGCTTACCCATTTTATTCTTTGAGCAGCACACAAAATACCAGCATTAACCTCATTTGCCTTTGGTATCTGTTCTCTCTACCCTTTCCCTAAAAATATAACAGACACGTTTCACACCCTCTTCGCTGCTTCCTGGAATGCCCAGCCACCTGCTCTAGATCAGACATCAATCCGGGCAGATTCCACTTGCCCACCTGACACTTCTGGGGTCGGCTGATGGGTTTTTCTCTCAGCTACTGAGGATTATGGCAGAACCTCTAAACAGTCAACTCCCATCTGCAAAAGGGGCAGGGTTTCCAGAAAGGATGGCACAAGCACTTTAACATCCTTTGGGAATGCGGCAGCTGCTGCATTAATCAGCCCACAATTAACGTAGATGAACCAGTGCTCTAGCCGGGTCAGGCTATAGTCAGCCTCTGGCTGCGGTCAGGGACTCACCCGGCGGAGGAGCCTGCCGGGTCTCACTTAGCGCCCAAAGGAGTGGCACAAGGCCATTACGCCCGGACTTGCTTGTTAATAGGATCTACCCCCGAGACACGATGTGGAAAAATACTTGGCCTCTGACTCTACAGAAATTTCTTCCAATCCAGCGGTTCTCAACTTTGCCTACAACTTGAAATCTCCTGGAGAGCTTTCAGCAATGCTGAGGCTGGGTCCGACCCACCCCCAGAAGAATCTCTGGGTTTAATTGGTCCAGGGTGGGAAAAGCGCCCCAGGGGTTCTGATGCACAGCCGAGGTGGAGAAGCTCCTGCTCTCGTCACAGCATGGGGCTTGGGTTAAGGTACTGCTCAGATGCCACGTGGAACTCACCAGTGGCAAAAATGTAGCCATTTTGGCCTGGAGACTCACAGCCACTTTGGAGCCACTCATCTCCCCAGGGAACATGCTGGGTAAACCACAGTTTCTATCTGTAGGATGCAGATGCTTCCAGAGCTTGCTGCTGCCTTCCCTTTGGAAACAAAGCCAGCTGGCTTGGCTGCCCCCGTGGCAGGTAGCAGAGGCTTCTGTGGGCCTTCTCTGCATGGGTGAGGCAGCACCTGCAGGCTCGGCCCTCTCCCCTACGCCCCCCTCCCCTGAGCCCGACCAGCCATCCCAGCAGACACATGGTCTTAAGCTGCTCCTGTGGTAAGTGGGGCTCTCCTTAGTTTGTGCTGCCTTTGGCTCGTGCCCGGGCCCCAGTTCTGATAAATCAGTCTCTCCTCCCCTCCCCACACGTACTTGTTCCCTGGCCCCAAGTCTTTGTTTTGTAGAATCTGTCTGGCAAAGTGAACGTCAAATCACATTACTCCTCTGCCTTAAACCCTTCAGAGACTTCTCCCCGCAAGAGAACAAAGCTATTGCCTCTGTGATAACATCCTCCCCCCCTCCTCCCCTCTGCCCATGGCCTCCTTTCCAATGTTCAGGTGCACTGTTAAACGTTTCCCAAGTGGGGTGCGGGGCGGGGGGAGGGTCCTGATTTGCAGCGTTTGCCAATCTCCACAGTGTAAACGCTCTCTCACAGCCGGCTTCAGGCTAACGTGCTGTCACTGAACACGGAGTTGGAGGGCGTGCACACCCCGGCAAGCCCCGCGAACCCATTCCCACCTGGGAGGCGCTGCCTCTGCTGAAGCGTCTACCGGGGACCCCGCCCCCCAATCTGCACATGGTGGTGGCTCTGTCACGTGGATCTCAGGCCCTTTGCGGGCACTGCAGTGGAAAGAGGCCCCTAAGCACGTGTCAATGTCCCAAACTACTTCTCCACTACCATGTTTCCTTCTGCCTTCCCTAAATAGAATGTGTTCCACGAAGGCAACACTGTCACCTACTGCTATATCCTCAGCTGGCGAAAACGCTGGCGCACAGTAGGAGCTTAGTAAGGATTTGTTGGCTGACTGGATGACCCCCCAGGGCTTGGATCCCTCCGCCCCCCCGCACCCCGCAGCCCCCCGAGTTTGGAGTTCACGCCCAGGGGCAGGCACATCGGGAAGTCAGGCTGGCATGGAGTTTTCCATGGCTTGGTCCCACTCACTTGTCAGAACACCCCTGCTCCCACTCCCCGCACACCTGCTGTAGGTGTGACACCCGCTGTTTGCTCCCCAGTCACCGGTGGCCCACCTCTAGGTCCCACCCCTCCCAGCGCCAGGGGCACAACCGGCCACACCCCAAGCTGTGTGCATTTAGGCTCTGGCTCTCCTGGAGAAGGGGAACCCCCTGCCTGGTGCTGTCTGATGGAGCTCCCTCCTTCACCACTGGATGTTGACCTCCACTTGCAACTTCCCCTTTGGGGTTTCACAAGATGTTGTGATTCTTGTTTCGGCTCTGAAAATGTACAGCACCAAGGAACTGAGATGTGGTTAAATAAGCACCCCAGTTGCTAGGAGGCTGGGAATAGAGCAGGCAGAAGCCAGGATGACTGGGTTTGATTGCGGGCGTCACCACACGTGGCCCTGGACAAGTCACCTGGTGGCTTGGAGCCTGCACTCACAGGACGGCAAGCAACTGGGGACCTTGAATGAGGCCGCCCAGAGACATTGACTCAAGGCTTACCACATGTCAAAGAGGGACAAACAGCACTGTCCCTGCCCTCACACAGCTCACAGTCCGGCAGGACAGACAGGTGATCAGTGGAGAAGACATCTGCTGGTGTGTAATTTAACAAGCGCCAGGGACAGAAAAGAGAAGGGACCACAGGGAGCCTTATTTGGACAGGAGGGAGCGGCTGGGAAGGGCTCTGAGAAGTGAAGCAGCCAGAGCCTGGAGGGCCCCGGGGGCAAGGAACGGAGGTGGGGGGAGGGGTCTAATTACGAAGGATGGCTCAGCACAGGGCAGTGAATGGATCTGACCTTCTGAAACTTCCAGGGCTGCTGTGGAGAACTGGGGGAGAGAGGGAGGATGGTGTTTGTCAAGGAACCTGCAGGCTGGGCTCTCAGCAGGTGCCAGGCACAGTGTGGTTCCCCCTCCCGCCCCCACCCTGGCATTCTGCAACCTTGGCAGGGAACAGTAGCAGAACGCTAGCAGGGCCATTTACCGAGACCAGGCAATACCCACAGCGGCAGAAATTAGGTGGCAGAAGAGGCTGGTGAAGATCTTTTTCCTGGAACTTCTTTAATGGCTGCAGCCCATTGGGACACAGTCATTCTGGGAGAAGGCAATGGCTGTCAGAGGGGGAGGCCCAGCCCCAGGAGCAGATGGCCTGCCTGGCATCTGGCCCTGGGAGGCGGGGCAGCTCCCAGCAAAGCATATACAGCCCTTGATATGAACATGCCGCAGAACTTCGCAGAATGCATGCCTGTGGTCTAGAGCCCTGGCCTTACACTCCAGCCCTCCCATAAACTGGTTTCCGGATCTCTGTGGGCCTCAGTTTCTCCACCTGTGAAATGGGGACACGGCCCCTCCTCACTGGGGTTCTGAGATGAAATGAGAGAATGTATGTGAAGTTGTGCGGCTCAAGGCTGAGGCCCTTGACTTTCCTGTCACGTACTCTGCCTGCTCACCCTGCCCCCTCGCCCCCACAATGTCAGGCCCATTCACGGACCCACACTGGGAAGGGACCCGGGGATTGGGCGGGAAACAAGCCCGCAGCCACCAACGCCTTGAAAGACAGGGATGGGTGCTGGAATGAAAAGCATTCCCCTCTACCAAGGACGCCGTCATCTGTCACCTGCAGGACTATGGACTTGGCTGCGACCTCTTCCCCTCCACGTGCATGTCTGTGGGGGGATCACAACACCTTCCTCACGAGGCTGTCAGGAGGTTAAAATGAACCACCTCACGCACTTGCCGTGGTCTGGCACCGAGTAGAAAACATCAGCCTCTTTCTTGCGTGCCCTTTCCAAAGCCACGGCAAAGCTCCATCAAAGAAAGAGCTGAATGCCCAGCCGAAGAAATGTTCTGCTCATTTTTTAGGAAAAGTTCAGGAAACCCAGGATTTGTGGGAGGCACCCCATGTGTCAGGTGGACCCTGTGGACATTCCTACCAGCAGGCGGCAGCTCAAGTGGCATCTGACCCAGTGAGGGGAAGAACACTAGCCCCAGAGACCCTTAGAGTGTCCTCAAAAGAAGGTGGCAGAGGGCATCCGCCTGCCTGTTCTGGGGGCAGTATGTGCTGTGAGTTCTCGCTTACTCCCAAGGCATCCCACTCAGGCAACTGGGTGGCTCACTTCATCATCCACATCCACCCAACTCCTTCCTGCCAAATTTTATGACTTCAAAAAAAATTCACCCGGCACGTTTGTCATCGGGCCTGTGAGTGGGATTGTCAGGCTCAGTTGGACCCCTTTCCCATAACTAAAGCAGAAGCATGACGGGCTCTGCTGGAATCCAGATTTAACCGTTTGCCCTCCTCTTGCAGAGCACCAGGCTGACTTCGTTCGTCTCTGTCTCTGGCAGGGCTCCCACAGCACAAATAGTGTGCGGTGGGGACTGAAATAGAACAAAACCCGCGAAGGGGTCTACAGTTTCAGAGGGGGGACTAGAAATAGACTTCTCATTTGTAAAACAGATCAATAATGCCTATCTCCCGGGGTCTTTGTGAGGGTTGATTGAGAGAATTTATGGAAAATAACCCGGCAGGATGCTTGGTGCCGAGTCAGGCATTACATAATAGCCGATGCTGACAGCTGATATTTACTTTGGCTCGATGTTTGTCTAAGTGTGTTATGCACTAACTCATTTCACCCTCACAACAACCCCCGTGAGGTGGGTCCAGCGGTCTTCCCCATTTTTCCAATGAGAAAAGTGAGGCCCAGAGAGGCTAAACAGCTTGCCTGAGGTCACACAGCCGGTAGGTTCAGAACTCAGTAGGACCTGAACGCAGCCAGGCTGGCTCTCAGGTGCGCATTCGGGACCATGGCGTGATGGCCTGGCGAGAGGAAGGTGCCAGGCAATCATGTCACGGTGTGTGGTGGGGTGGTCCCCAAAGCCCCTTGCCCTGACCAGCTTCTCCCTCTGGCCTCCTGCCCCAGCCCACCCCTTCTCCCACCCTGTACACCAACCAAAGAGGGACATCTGGTTCTTCAAACCACCACCTCTGCCTCTGCCTATGATTTGGCTCAGGTTCGACTCCTGCCCTCTCCGAACTCTGAAGCCTTTCTGGGGTCCCCCGGGCTGAGCTAGCTGCTCCCTCCTGAAGCCCTAACAACACTCTGTTCCCATCTCTTTTATCCAGGACTCATCAACAGCCAGTGTGAGTAGACCACGAGTTCTTTGAGGACAAGGGCTATGTTTTGTGGATTCGCCCTGGTGTCCTGTCTCTAGCAGCTAGGACGGCCTCCGTTCTATAACCGCTGAATGATGAGTGGCAGAGTGAATGAACGAGGGAGTGAAGTGGCTCAGGGGAGACAGACAAACGTGGGCTGGAACAGCCAGGGGGGGCGTTCCCGGAGGCCCACAGGCCACTCCTGCGGGCCCACCGACTACTTTGAAAGCCCCTGATTCCCCCTAGTAAATTCCCTTTCGCTTTGCCTGGCTACGGAGCTTTCTGTCATCGGCACTGGATCCAAAGACATCAGCTGAGAGCTTGGGACAGCGGTCGGCCCAAAGGGACAGGAGAAGGAAGACAGCGAGGAGGACCCAAGCGGGGCGTTGGAGGTGATGGAGGACCCCTGAGAAGGATGAGGGTGCCAATGCAGACTCATGAGACTCTGAAGAAGGGGGTGGCCCCGAGGAGGACAGGGGGGAGCAAAGCTCAGCCGAGAGGGGAGAGTGGGAACAGGAGCTAGACCACAGGGGCCCCCAGATGCAGGAACAGGACCTCGTTACACTCTCAGGGGCTTGCACGTGCCGAAGGTTTCTAGCTAGGTTGTGACAAGTCAGAGGGACACACGCCTATGGCTGGAAGGCAAACTCAAGCTTCAGAAGCATAATGGGAATTAGACCACACATCTCTGAAACCCAACCCCATCTTAGTTCTTTTTTTTTTTTTGAAGGCAGACCTGCAATCTCCTTGTTTTCCAAGGAAAAAATAAAATTATCATAATTGTTAAAAGGCCACAGAGGAAGTTTCCTTAAGCCTTTTAACATGCCTTTGGAAATGTACACAACCTTGAACCCAGAACAGCTTTGCAACCAGCATATTTACCTCTGATGCTGCTGTCAGCACCCACATCTTGTTTATTTACTTATTATCATAAAGAATGCTATAAAACAGAAGAGCTTGTCTAGGCAGATAAGGCATTCAATACAGATCATGGAAAGAGGATAAACCGGCATCCCCTTCTCCCATCGGCAACAGCAGTGCTAACACCTAAGTACGGGGCGGGGGGGCGGGGGGGCAGCATGGAGTGAGCTGGAGTCCTGGAGTCACCCTCTGGACCTGAATCCTGGCTCTGGCCCTCACTAGCCACAGGCCTCGGATGAGTGACTCTGCCTCTCTCTGTCTCGGTTTCCTCATCTGTAAAATGGGCACCAACAATAGCACCTACCTGCCAGGGTCCTGAGGATGAGGTCAGGAATCCCTGCAGTCCCTGCGAGCTAGTGGTATTATATCACTATATTATATCGAAAAGTTACTTACTATTACCTGTCGCTTTACACATTAGAGAACAAGCACACAAATGTTCAATCAGATGCCAGTCTTCGAGGGAGGAAAATTCGATCAGAGGACCCTCTTTCATGACCAGTATGTTAAATTCCGATGATCTCACGGGAGAGGGAAATGGGGTGCTCTTTGTGTTTTAGAGAGGTGATGGGCTCTAAGTGGCTTCTGCTCAGAAGGGCCTCCACAAAGGACATTAGTAACCCCAAACTGGCTGGAGATTACCTATTCAAGATCTGCTTCTATTCTACAATCCTGAAATAAATGTACTGAGCCATTCATTCATTTATCAATGATTTGCCAGACCAGCTATGTGTCAAGTCATCTAAGGATCCTATGAATAAGATAATTCTACTGCTCTCGGGGGGGGGTCAGAGTGGAGAAAGCTCCTCTCACCTCCCCATGTCCCACAGCACAGCCTCCCCCACTCCACCCCTGACAGAATGCTTGGCTCTCTAGTTCGGGGCCCCTACTCTGCCCCACTCCCATCTGCCTGCCCATTTCCTGTGTGACTCTGCTCTCGAGCCCGTACCCCTTCTCCCATACGTGCTCCCCCACACTCTACTTACCCCTGGGGCCTGCTGGGGCCCCCCTCTCCTCCCTTCCCCACTGGAGAGCCCTTTTGGGGTCCCCAAAGTACATGCTTAGGGTTGGCTGGCCGAGCACCTGGTCTGTCTTCCTCTTCCTTTCGAAGAAGCACATGCTCCCAATACCAAAATGCTCCCAGAGATAGAAAACAAGGCAAGTGGAGGCCACTGAGCTTTATTCCCGCGTTCCCCACGTTCTGAGCTTGCCCCTCCATCAGGAGCTTGCTCTTGGACTATCTAAAAGAGTAGAACCCTCGAAGGGTCTACCAGCCCCTCCTGTGCCCCGCCAGCCCCAGGAGCTAGAGAGCCGCCCCTCCCTGCTCCCTTCTCTCTCTTTCTTTTCTGTCTGTGCAGCCTCCTATTTGAAAGCACTCTGAGAAGACTCTAGAGCCTCCCCTGTAAGCGCAGCCCAGCCACAGTTCAAATTGTACGTCCTGACTCTTCCACAGAATGGCACTGGGTTCTTTTTGTGTTTAAGTGTCTGGGCATCTCTTAGCTGTCCCGCTATGCAAAAGCCGAAAAATTCTTATTTGTTGAGCTAGGCGCTTTATATATATTTTACCGTTGACTATCCCACCCCCAGCTTCCTCCCGGGACTAGAACCAGGGCATTTCAGTACCAGTGTAGGCCAAACCTTACTTTCGGTTTTTGAGAAAGTCGCTCACTACCTCCAGTGCCTTTCTTGTAAAAGAAGAATGAGGATCCCTTCCTTGCACAGGTGTTTTCAAGTTTAAATGACAACGTTCTCAAAATGTCTAGCGCTGCACCTGCCTCAGTGCTGGTTCCCTTCTTTGGGCTTCCCCTTCCCCTTACATGCACGTCAGGATGGTCTGAGGCAAGTCATTTAAGAACACCCAAAGGAGGCTTGCACTTGGAAAGAATGCTCCAGACAACCATTTAGTTACATGCCAGATCACCTACTGGGTTTCTGGTCTTTGTGTTCGGGTTTTTCTATCTCTAACTCACATCAGGCAGGCATACCTGTGTCGACGATGGACTGGGCCTCATCCAACCGGGGGGGCAGGGGTCATACCTGAAACATTTTTATTTGGCGCCGTGATGATGACTGTCAGCCTACCTAAGTCTGAGGAATTCTCCATTCCTTCAGCTGTAAGCCAGATGGAACTCTTCCCAGCTCCAACATGCTAACTACAAGGGCTCCCCCAGAGAAAGAATCAGAGCAGCCCCCGGCACGTGGCAGGACAGCAGTCACCTCGGGCCCCGGCTGGCTCATCAGCTCCCACTGCGGTGGTCAGGGCTCGGCCCAAAGCCCGCCTGTGTCTATGGAGAAGGTAGGCAGACCCTGGCTTGGCCGATTTACACAAACTGGATGGTTTCAAGAACCCCACTTGGCATAATTCCTAAGAAGCCAAAGTTACTAAATCATTAGAAAAATAGGTAACATGTATTTCGGTTAGAATATAACTGTAATTGTATTTTAAAAACTATAACAACACGGGTAAGGGATGGGTGAAGTAGGTGATGGAATTCAGGAGGGCACTTGTCTTAATGAGCACCAGGTGACGTATGGAAGTGATAATCACTAAATTGTACCCCTGAAACTAATAGGACACTGTTTCTTAACTACCTGGAATTGCAATAAAAACTTAAAAGAGTTAAAACCACCTATTTTTTGCTCTCTGGGCTCAGACCTAGTTTGCGGCGACATGGCTAAACGCACCAAGAAAGTCGGAATCGTGGGTAGATACGGGACCTGTTATGGTGCCTCCCTCAGGAAAATGGTGAAGAAGATTGAAATAAGCCAGCACGCCAAGTACACTTGCTCCTTCTGTGGCAAAACAAAGATGAAAAGACGAGCTGTGGGGATCTGGCATTGTGGCTCCTGCATGAAAACCGTCGCTGGTGGCGCTTGGACCTACAACACCACTTCTGCTGCCATAGTAAAGTCGGCTATCAGAAGACTGAAGGAGTTGAAAGACCAGTAGAAGCTTCACCATTTGAAACATTACTAGCCTATAATAAATGGGTTAATTTATGTAACAACAACAACAACAAAAAAAAAACCACACCTATTTTTCGTGTCTCTGTGCCAGGTGCTGGGTTTTGCACTCTATACACACAATCTCATCCCCCCTGACCAGAAAAAACTCAGAGCTCTAGATTTCATGGAGTCTTTTTAGATGTCAGTTTATTCCTTTTTCATAAGTGCCCACTCTTAGTTTATGGAAGCCAAGTCTTCCTGGATCATGCCAGAAGTTACTGGCAAGTTTCTACATTTCTCGTAGCAATACCATCTCATAAGATCCTTGCTTCTGTGATTCCTTAGAAGGATGCCCTTCTTTGGGACTGCTAAGTTCTTTTGGATCACTGGTCATTTTTCATCTTTTGCTCAGCCTTTCCAAAGAAGGTCAAGATTTGTTCAGTACTAGAAATCGGGAGATGTTTGGGGTGGGGGAGGTCTTGCCCAAAGGTTTCAGTCCAGATAAAGTAAAAGGCTTAGCATTACTCTAAGTAGCTATCTTAGTACACTGAGAAGGAGTAATTAATGTTCTTAGTGCATTCATGAAGAGAAAAAGCATGCCACCAAATCTTTCTCTATATATAATATTTTAAAATGCACATACCCATGCCCACACACATAATTTATGTATGTTTGAAAAGGGAATGTGGGTCATTCTGAAAAATGGAAAAATACAGACAAGCCTAAAGGAAAATAAAATCCATCCATAACCTCAATATCCAGTGATAACCAGCATGAACATTATATTTCCTTCGAGGTTCTTCCTCTCCACATATACTAATATTTGTTTGTTACTGCTGACAGTTTAATTATACATGTATAGTTATGACTTTCAATTGTAATTATAATTTATAACCATAATCATGCTGCATGTTTCATTTCAGATCCTGTTTTTGATTCTTTAGCACCTTTCCATGAACAGTTGCCCACAGGAAGAGCACTGCCACCTCCTTCCAGAGTCACTCTGAGAGTGAATGGGGGGAGTGTCTGAGAAAGCCCCCAGCACAGGGCCCAGCACCTGAGAGGTATCTAAGAAGTGATTTAGGCATGGCATTCAGACCCCTATTCCCCTCCTGAACCCAGAGCAGACATTACTAATCAATCACAGCTCCCTGCTCTGCTGAACACCAGGCAGCTTGTGAGCCTTTTTCAGCACCATATTCTGGAGACCTGCATATTATATTCCCACCCATATTACATTTCCTGGTTGTGAGAAGGTTGGTCCTGCAGAGCTTCAATCCCCAATTTCCCCCTAGGATGATGTCACTGCTACTTGGAGCAGCGAGCCTCTTGTATTCCATGAATCAGTAGTTGACTCTTTTACACTTAGTTCGGGCCTTGCCTACAGAGCACTGTGGAGCTAAAGCATTTGGGTTGCCAAAATCAGGGTCTGGCTTCAAAAGCTCTAGTTAGGTGTCCAGTCTGCTACACAACAGTGGGCAGGCAGAATTTAGTTTTAAGACTGGTGCATCTCAATTCCCGGGCCATCAAAAGAACGTTATCCTACAACCCTCAAAACAGCAACAGACTGAAGCCACGGGTGCTCCTTGATAAGGATCACAAGATGCCTGGGGCCATCCAGTCTCCTGAGCACTGAATCTCAGTAAAGCCTTCCCCAAGTAAGGATAATTAAATTCCAAAGTGGGCCCGCCCTGAAACTGTTCAACTAGAAAATTACAAGCCACAGCAACGATGTATTTTCATATAAATGTGCAAAAGCAAATCCAGCATCAACCAGCTTGAAACAGAGGGGGGGGGGATAAACAGTTTGATGCATTTTAACACCTAATTGATCATACTGCTAATATCTCTCTTTGGTCAGTTACCGCATTCCCCTCCCTGGGCCACCCAGGTGCCTGCCTTATCAAGCCTGCTAAGCCGAGAGGTTCTGGAAGGCAATGCCTTACTCACGCTGCAGTCTCATGGCAGCCTGCGAGCAACTGTGGTGCCTGCAATCAAGGTTGGCAGAAGAGAAGCAGGTCATGCCACTCTGTCACCAGCGCATCGTGGGCTGTGGGCTGCGTGACCACGTCAACATCACCACCACCCCCCATCCCCACTGTCCTTGTTTCTCTGTGGAGGGCATATCCCAGGACTGCTCTCGACTCAGCCTCCGGGACAGTCCCTCCCTGCTGGCTCCTCTCACTCCTGCACCCCATGTGGCTGTCCCATGCAGGGCTGGGTGCAGCGGAGCAAGGCTGAGGCTCCTCCTGGGCCCACCGTCACTAGCTCGCTTTTTGCAGGCAAAGAAAATTGTCCCCCAGATGCACAAGAGTACCATCTCTCCTAAATAACATTTCCTCTTGACCTTTCAATACTCAGTCTAGCCTTCCTTTGCACACAGCCTATTTTCTGAGCTGGAAGGTCTCTGAAAGCAGAAAGCCAGGGCAAAAGGATTGAGACCTAGAATATTCTTTTATTATGGTTATCTACAACTCCTTATTATATACCTGAGATATTGTCTATTCTGAATATCACTCATCTTCTAAAATATTCCAGATGAGGAAAACAACATAAGATCAAAAACAACATGAAATCAAATTCTTTATATTGCACAGAAGAGCCTTCCCAGTGTGTCTCCAAACCCCATGTCCAGGAGCATCCCAGCCCCTATCCCTATCACACCAAGGTTGGTGTTGCCAGGTCAGCAAGGCTGGTGTGATTTCTCATTGTGAATTTATTTGTGCAGATTAAATAATCATACTGAAATGTACACGCACGTCCAGAACATCACTGGCCTGCAGAAGCACGTGTGCGCCTCCTCCCCCCTCCAGAAGTCACCACTCGTCCTGACTCCTGGGGAAATCACTCTTTGCTTAACTACCTAGGCATGTAGGCAAACAATGATCTGTTTAGTTTTGCCTGTGTTTGAACTTTTATGTGAATAGACTCACCTGACTTTTTCTTTTCCTGGGTCTTGATTGTTTCTTTTATTCGGTATGCTTGGGGAAGGAGCCATAGAGTCCTTTTTCACTACTGTATAGTGTTCCACCATAAGGCTATTTTATGATGTGTTTATCCATCCTCCTATGGATGGGCATTTGGATTGTTTCCAGTGGGTATGTTACAAGTCATGTTGCTACGGTCGCTCATGTGTGGCTCCTGGTGCTCATGGGCAAGAGGGTCTCCAGCATGTATATCTGGTAATAGAGTCACCGGATAGGGCAAGAAGATGTTCAGCTTTTACCAGGTATGACAAATTGTTTTCCAAAGAGGTGGGACCAATTTACACTCTTCCTTATAGATATAAGCATTCCTTTGCCCACACCCTCACCACCATTTGGTAATGTCAGACTTCAGATTTGCCAGTCAAATTGGTGTGAAATGGTATCTTGTTGTGGTTTTAATTCCTGTTTTCCTGATTATTGATGAGCTTGAGCACCTCTGGCACATTATAAGCCTTTTGGGCTACGCTGCCTCGCACCACTGTGACCACAGACATTCTGGAGTACCCTCTCCCTCCTCTCTGCTGGTAAGCTCCTGCTCATTCTGCAACACCCAATTCAAATGTGACCTTCTGGGTGACAGCATCCTTTTGTTTCCCTGAGCCAGAATTTATCACACTTCCTGCTGGGTTCCCATGGCCCTGGGTTCAGCTGTGTCACAGTCCCTGATCACCCTGGGCTGGAATAACCTGTTTCCTTGTTGTTGCTGCCAGTAAATGACCACCTCCCTATTTTCCCTTGTTTCCATCCTGCAGAGCCACACCTGGCACAGGACATCTGCTCATTATGTTCATTGATGGATTTCATCAGGTTTAGAGAAAAACTGATTCTTTCCAGTACAGGGTAGCTTGGACTTGGGGGAAAGGAAATCTGCATTTAGATAAAAACAAAACAAAACAAAACAGGTCTGGACTCCTTACAAGATCTGTGTGTGTCAGACTAGTGCCCAAGGTGAATTCCTGGAACGCCGGGCAGGTACTCATCTGTGAGCTCCCCTCTCTAGCTTTGGGCTCCAAGCCCTGGGTCCCCTCTGGCTCCGAGTGCCCGGTGTGGACTCCTGCCTCATTCTCACTTCTGTGACCATGCCTGTGGCTCCAGCAGCTGGCCCCCAGACAGGGAGTCCCAGGACCGACTCCCCCAGACAGGCCCTCCCCGAGTGCCCACCCCTCTCCTGTTTGTTCTCACCATTCTGTCTGCTGCCACCCCCACCCATGCTACCCCAGACCTGGATGCTTGCAATAGCCTCTAGCTCGACACCCTGCCCCCAGCCTCTCCCACTCAAATCTGTGCTGACACAAACCCCAGCTTTCTATTGTGTTCACAGCCAAAAGTCTACAGCTCTGCTCCCACAACTGACTCATCCATCTTCAGTCCTCACCTTGCCGGCCCCTCTCCTGCCCCTCCCAGCCTCTTTACTCTGCCAAAGTTTCCTGTCCCAGCAGGCTCTTCTCTGGGGTCTTCCCAGAGTGCTCCTGCCTCTGGGGCCCTGGTGAGGGTGGGGGTGGTCAGGGTGCCCACAGTGAGCTGAGGCCATGGATGACATGACCAAGCCAGGGAGCACCTGAGATAAATCTGGGGCAGGCAGGAGGAATTGGGAGCAATTCCAAAGCAGGAGCACGGACAGCCAGGGTCAAGATGAGAGAGCAACCCAACTCCCATGGGGAGGCGAGGACTTTGAGGGACAGGCAGGGCCACCTGCCCAGCTTCCAGAGGGCTGTGGGCTCAATGTCCTCCCAGTGCATTCTCAGGACCTCATCAAGCATGCAGGACCAAGTGCCCCGAAGAAGCCAGAAGGGAAGGACATGCCCACCTAGGGAGCATCCATTTAACCAAAGATGAATCCATTCTGCCAGGAGATTCTTACCAGTAGCTCTCTGACATAAGAAAGCATAGCACCAATTTGAAAGATGAGGACACTGAGGCTCAAAGAAGTGGGGCTGTTTGCTAGCAGGGCAGTCAGAACTCGATGTTGGATATACCTGACCTTGAATTTGTGCTATGCCCATTTCACCACACTACCCTAGAGGCCTGGCTCCTAATCCTGGCTCCACTCCCCACCAGCCATGTGATTTCTCTGAAACTGCCCTGCCTCTCCCAGGGTGGGGGAGAAGATGGAGGAGACAGTGGGTATCAACTGCATTTGCCAACTGTCCATTGCTATAGTTACACTACCTCACTCCCTTCTTGGAAAGACACATGTGTGAATAAATGAGAGCGAATGAACGCAATCATGAATCCACTCTCTCTGCTCCCTTGTGGCTGAGGGCTTACCTCCTGCTATGCCACAGTGGCTCTGATTTCTTCGCGGCCCCCAAACTTCTCACCCCAGAGCTGCCCACCAAAGAAAGCCTTAAGAACATTTCTTAAATGAGTAAAGGACCACATGCCTATGCGATAATAATGAACAGAGATAGCACTTTCCTTGCAACAGACCAGCACTAACGCTCACAAAAGAGGAGATGATCTTCACGGCAGATTGCAAATGGGCTGCCCCCAGCTCCGTCCTCCCTTTTGTCCAGAGTGATAGAATTTGACCTGGGCCCATGATTACCCAGGCAGAGACCATCTTCCCAGGCTTGTCTCCAACTAGGTGTGGCCACATCACCGATTCATGCCAGTGGAACACGAGCGGAGGCAATGTATGCAATTTCCATGACACCCACTTTAAAACAATTTGTTTGTTTGACGCTGGCTCTCTTTCTTCTTCCTCCGGTCTGGAAGACAGAAATGGTACTGGCCCAGCTTTGGTCATAATCCCACACCCACAGAGGTGGTGGAGCAACAGGGTGGAAGGAACCTGGGTCCCTGAATGACTGTGTGGAGCCGACTGAGCCGCCAACTTGGCCCGCTCACCTCTGGACTGGTAAGGGAGAGGGAGTCTGTACCTTCATCTTACATAAGCCACTAAATTTGGAAGTCTCTTTTTCACATGACTCAGTCTGTACCGTAACAAATGCAGACTCGTTACCAACATCCCTCATGTGTGCAGCAGCAAGCTGATCTGGGTTCAGATCCAGACTCTGTTCCTTCCTAAGTCTACAACTTTGGGCAAGTTGCTAACCTCCCTGTTTCCTCCTCTGTGAAATGGGGAAACAACAGGACCTGCAGGGAGAATTAAATGACATCAGATGTGCACAAAAAAGGCAGCTGTTGTCCTTATCATCACATCAGAATGTTTTCCTACCGGTAGAGCCCCAGCCAGGCCACCCTGGGCCTGGCCTCCTGCGCCAGAGGAAGTAGCTTTTATGTTGGTCCCTTTTGTGGTTAGCTAAGACCTTCTTGCCACAACTGCTTTTCCTGTCCTCACATCCATTTTAATGCAAGAACCCTGAAAAGCATGGTAGTAAGAACTGCAGAGTCATGTTCAGATGCATGCAAGGTTCTGGAATATTTCCCAAAGCATCCATCTTACTTCTTTCATCTTTAAAAGATGAAGCACCTAGAAAAGATGAAGGCCCATGAGCCTGGAAGGCTGCTATGATCCCACCCATAATGCAACGCAAAGGCACAGAAGGACTGCCTGTCATCAGCCTGATGCCCACGCAGCTCTTAGCCCTTCATTTCTTCACTAACAGAGTCATTGAGCACGTTGTCTGGGCCATGCATTCACTGAGGATCCAGGGACACATCTGAATTAAATAAAGTCCCTACCCTTATGGAGATTTCATTCTAGTGCCAGAGCCAGAATACTTAGAAAATAAATGTATTCTGAGCTGTGTCAAGCACTTTGGAGAAAAACAGTCAAGGTGGAGGGTCAGAAGGATATTCTCCTCCACCCCTAACAACACAGAATTGCTTCCTACAGTACTAGTCATAGTAGATACTAGGCTCAAGACTGCAGAGAGACTTTTTCCCAATGACTACAAATGGCCAGCAGGCGCATGAAAAGGTGCTCAATCTCACAGTCATCAGGGAAATACAAATCAAAACACAACGAGCTATTACCTCACACCACTCAGAATGGCTAGTCTCAAAAAGACAAATGACAACAGGTGGCAAGGATGTCAAGAATATAGAACCCGCTGCTGGCGGGAATGTAAACTGGGGCCGCCAGTCAGGAAAACAGTATGGCGCTTCCTCAAAACACTAAAAATAGAACTACCCTCCAGCAATTCCACTTCTGGAAATATATCCAAAGCCAATGAAAACTATGTTGAAGAGACATCTGCACCCCTGTGTTCACTGCAGCATTATTCACAATAGCCAAGCCATGGAAACAACCTAAGTGTCCACCGATAGAAGAATGGATAAAGAAGATGTGCGGTATATATATCAATATACATAATAGAATATTACTCGGCCATAAAAAGAAGGAAATCCTTCCACTTGTGACAACATGGATAGACTTTGTGGGCACTGTGCTAAATATTGTAGCATCTCACTTATATGCTTATATGTGGAATCCAAAAGGAAAAAGAAAAAGAAAAAACCAAACTCATAGAAAAAGAGATCAGTTTGTGGTTGCCAGAGGGGAGGGGGGCTGGAGAAGGGGGCCAAAATGTACACACTTCCAGTTCTAAGATAAATAAGCCTAGGGACATCACATATGGCCTGGCGGCTACAGATAATATTGCCATGGGACATACAGGAAAGGTGTTAAGATCCTAAGGGTGTTCATCACAAGGAAAAAAACTTTTTTATTCCTGTACTTTTTTGTTGTTGCTGTGTGAGGTGGTGGATGCTAGCTGAACTTACTACGGTGATGGTTTTCACCATACAGAGAGGTCTAGCCTCCGACTTCTACAGGGCTGTGTGTCAATGACAGGGACTAAATCTGGACAGCAACAGCAAGAGTTGGGTCGGAGAGGACTTCAGAACCTTAAGTGCCTTATTGCTGCCAATAAAAATGCAGAAAAGACCACATACGGGGGCCCACGGAGGCACTTAGCAGCCGGCAGTCCCAGTGTCCAGAATGCAATAGGGAGCAGAAGTGACATCCCAGCTTCCCTAATTAAACCAGATCAGCCCCTCCCACTGTCCCACCTTCCTGTAGTTCCCTGCAGGTGCAGGAAACATGCCAATTCCAGGGAAGTGAGACAGGTAATGGCCTTACGTGAACGAAGTTAGAAGCTTCTATGGAAATGGTCATTCCTCCAACATCAGGTCTGTCCTGCCTGAAAATAAATCCCAACACTTTGAGGGATGCAACCTCCAGGAATGATTTATTTTTAATGGCAAAGCAGTTCCATAAAAGGCCAAGAATTAAGACCCTTCATTAACATGCATAGTCTCTTCAGAGACCTCTTCTGGCAGCCATGGCCGTGGCCAGCTCTGAATAGGTCCTCATGCCAAAGGGCTCCTCAGAGGCCGCCGTCCAGATCAATATTTGGAACAGGCCTTCTGGGAAATCACAAATGGTCTGTGGAAGGCACATGGCGTGATTTTTAGGACAGTCCATTAATGAAGAGCTTCACAACTGTCCCACTATTCCAGAAAAGGCAGACCCAGGGGCCAGATGTTGGTGTGACTGACTCGGCTTCTTGTGTGAAGGAGCTCTGAGCTCTGTCTTCCAAGCCTGGTCTCTTTCTTACCGCACAGAAAAGGACATGTGTTTGCCCTTGTTCCCAATGGGACACTGGGTGCCCACCTGCAGACCACCTGAAGGTGCACAGGGGAGGGCCCTGGCCTCCCGCTGCTCCCCTGCATCCTCCCAGGGGCCAGCCAGGCTCGCCCCCATGGCCGATGCCTGCCAGCTCAGGCCATCTGGGAAGGTTTCACTGTACCGGCACGTGCCATTAGAAAAAGGGGGGAAGGCATGCTCATTTATTTATAGCGTGACTCTTGACTGCAAGGGTGTGTATACACGTGGGAGAAAAATGTTGACGAGAGCTCAACTGTCAGTCTCCTGGAGGGATCGTACAAACGGTCAACATTTACTAATCGGTACAATGAATCTTGGAGGTGCCAAACTACCACGTTACCAGCTCTCAACCTGTAAGATCCCCAGGCTGGTGGTGCTCGGGACGAGGGAGGTTCAGTGACAACCTTAAATAACATGAAAGCGCATGAGGAGAATGTTCTTTATTCTGACCTGTGAGCATGGAAGGGAGGGTCTCAGGGAGGTGCGGATCTGTCTTAAATATGTCTTGAACGTGAGCCAATCTCCAGGACAGAGAGAGAGGCCGTGGGCTCGGGGCTCTGGGGCCAGCCCAGTGGGGACCGGAATTTAGCACCATGGCTGGGTTATCTCCTGTGGTCTCTCCTTCTATTGATGGCATCTGATACCGGTTTTCTATTTCCTGAGTTAGAATAACGTTTCCTCTTAAAATAGATTTGAAGTGAAAAAGAAAGCGAGTCAAAGACAGTTCTGAAGAAATCATATTCAACTCAAAGGGCTGCGGTGAAAATCACACAGGTGGTGTGTGAACACCTGAGGTGTGGGGAACACGGGTCTCCTGAGGACAGGCCAGCTTTCTCTGCGGTGGGCCCACAAAACTGACTGGGCCCTGCGGGGTCTCCAGGCCCCCCAGTCCCTGCCCGGCTGCTCCCTGCCGCCCTTGGGAAGCACTTGAGGACTCATGTGAGACTAGAGATTCGGGAAGGAGGCATGGGGCAGAAATGACCCTACTGAAAGGTGGTCAGAGAGGAGGTGAACCTCCAAAGTGGTCTTGGGAGGAGGAAAAAGCTAAAAGCCCTGTGCTGATGAGGCAAGCCAGGGCGTGGGCTCCAGGCCGGCCCTGTCACTGGCCAGAAGGTTCCAGTCCAGTCCCAGCTCAAATGTCACCCCAGCTCAAAGCCGCCCCAGCCACCGGCAGAGTCAGCCCATCCCTCTGCTCACTTGCACCTGGCCCACATTTCCCCACTGGTCACCGATCCCTCAACTGTTTCCTGGCTGGTCAGCCGACTTCGGGCTTCCTGGGAACAAGGACCTTGGCGCACTCAGCTCAGCCTCCACAACGCCTGTCGCTGCTACCTACATCTCTGAGAGGGATTGTATGACCCTAACTCTTAACTCCCCATGCCTCCGTTTCCCCATCTGTAGAGCCAAAGGTTGGAACAATCCTTAGGGTGCTTTCCAACTTATCAGAGTCCATGACTGTTAACACGATTGTCCTGTGGTGGTCAGGTGTCCTTGCTTTCTGCTTTGCCTTCATTTCTCAATGGCTTCTAGTGAATATATTTGCCAAAAAAAAAAAAAAAAAGGAAATTTTATGTACAACCACAAAATTAAATGACCTAAGATGAACGAGTGAAAGAAGAGCCTGTTCCATGAGGAAGATATGGCAAGAGTCGGGCCAGGCAGGAACCCCAGAGAGGGTCCTGGAGGGCCTTCAGTCCCCCAGGATGCCCCCCATCGCTGCCCAAAGGACAAAGGACAAAGTGGCCAGCACTGACTGCCAGGAGGAAGACCCTAGAGTTCTACAGAAGAAGCCGCTCCTCATAGAACCCAAAGGAAGCCTTGGAGAGAGAGCAATTCTATGTGGGCATGGGGATAACATTTAGATTCTTCTTAAAGGCTTTGCAAGGGAAAATATTTAAAGAGACAGCTGTGATGTGGTTTTGGACCTGGATGAAGCAGGAAACAGTGGAGGTAGCAAAGAGTTTCTTTAGTCAGAGATGAGGCTCCCCGACTTTCCTATACCAGTGTGCTGGGATCCATCTTATGTAACACTTTTTTTTTTTCCTGGAAGGAGAACAGCATGAACTTTCCAAGTATGCAGATGGCTCTAAGTTCTTCTGGGTGGTGAAATGCCAAACGGATGGCAATAAACGATCAGGAATTTATTGAGAATGCAGGAGAGGTGAGATGGGCACACAGTGATGAATTTAAGGGAAATGGTTACAATTTTATGAGTACCATGAGGCTTCTGAGCTCAGTTATGATCCCAACGGACAGCTGCAGCCCGGCTGGCATGATCAGGGCCCACGCGGGAGTTGGACACCCATGGGGGGTGGATGGACCATGGACCACGGGCTCACACCACAGACCTGTCATCCCACCTTGGGACTTCCTCAGAGCCACTGTGCCCTTCTGAGCCCCAATATTCTCATCTGTAAAATGGGGTTACCATCCCTACCTCCGTGGGTCATGGTGAGCATTGAATAGCACCTATGCACTTGGCAGGGTTATATGAATGGCTCTGGAAGGGTTTCAGAAGGCAGAGCTGCATGTTAGGGCAAGAACAGTGCCTTTAAAGCAGACAGGTATGGGTTCAGATCCTGGGTCTGCCCTTTATGGGCATGTGGCTCTCTGAGACTCGTTTCCCCATCAATAACATAGCAGGAATGATTCTAACCCCCTATAGTGATGTGAGATTCAGGGAGATAAAGCAAAGATGTATCTAGCAAGGTGTCAGACTCAGGCTTGGGCCTTTCTGAAGATCTGATTCCTTCCCCTTTTCAAAGATAATACAGGCTCAAAAATGCATATTCAAGGAAGTCTGGCTTCACTGCTTCACTTTGTTGTTCAGCCACGGAGATGAGCCAGGCTCCCTCCCCAGCTCTCGGCTGGTGCCATTCGAGAGACGGAACCTCACAATGCCCATTTTTGATGTGGTGTGTGGGATTCTGAATGCACCCAATGGCTGGGCAGGGTGTGAGGGGAGAACACTCCATGAAGCTCTCAAGCTCCTCCAAGCAAAGCATCTGGTCCAGAACCCAGACCCCACTGGGCCTTACCACATGTACAAGGGGCTTGCTTTTCTGTCTTGCTTTCTGTCCTGTGGGTCCTCCAAAGGCAGGGACCATGGCATCTCAATGATTTCTCTCTCTCTCAAGGCCCAGCAAAAGGCCTGACATAGAGCTGGTGCTCAGTGAATGTTTGTTGAGTGAATCAGATGAATGGATGGATGGATGGATGGATGGATGGATGGATGGATGGATGGATGATGGGTGGCTGATGGACAGATGATGGATGCGTACAGATGGATGGGTGAATGAGGGGATGGGTGGGAGGATGGACCGGTGGCTGGCTGGCTGCATGGGTGGATGGTTATAGCTTCATGTTTGTCTCTTCCCTCACAGATGATGCAGGACATACAGGCTCTCTCTCTGAGGCATGAAAGCTAGGGGCCTATTGACATCCAATACCCCTCTCTCTGGGAGTCCCCAAATCATTTTCAGAATAGCTGTAAGGAGTGCCATGGGGCATCTGGGTGGCTCAGTTGGTTAAGCATCAGCCTTTAGCTCATATCATGATCCCGGCATCCTGGGATCAAACCCCGTGATGGGCTCCCTGCTCAGCGGGGAGTCTGCTTCTCCTTCTGCCCCTCCCCCTGTTTGTGCTCTCTCTCTCTTTCCCTCAAATAAGTATGTAAAATCTTAAAAAAAAAAAAAAAAAGGAGTGCCATGGTGGAGTCATCCTTTCAGCCATTTCCACGCTTTGTGGCTGACACCACTCAATTTGGAGGGAGAAGACTCCCAGGCCAGCTGCTTGTCCACGGGAGCCCAAGCCAGTGGCCCGATGTTCCTCTGTGACACGGCTCTCTGCCAGTTCTCCCTCTGACTACCTACTACTTTTTGGTCTTCTGTTTACATGCTTCCTGCTGCTTGATCTGCTGTGGATCTCTCAGCAGCAGGGTCTCTGCTCTTCTCCCTGTATTAACTCCCACCAAATCCCAACAAGGGAGTTTCAGAGTCTCCCCGCTGCCCGAAAGTTAGAGTCCAAACAAGGCACATGAGCCCTTTTCAGCGGGATAGCCACCTGCCTTCAGAGCTTCGTCCCTGAGGGCTCCACCCATTTCCTCTGTCCCCACCATGCCTTCTGAGGCTACCCAGTCCTGCCAGGAACACACTTCCCTCTTTGCTCAAATCTATCACCCTTTAAGACCTGGCTCAGGTTTGAAGTCCTCCAGTCTTCCCACAAACTGCTCCTTTTAGAAAATGTGGGAAAACCAGGAAAGTCTGAAGAATAAAATGAAAATTGCCCATCACAATTCCACAACCTAGAAATGACCACTATTCATATTTCTCATCTTTTTTTTCCATAATCATGTTTTTAATATGGCTGAGATCACAGTTTTATATTGTTATTCCCATGTATCATTATCTCTTAAACAACTTTCTGTACTATTGGATTTTTTATGGTAAACATCATTTAAAATATTTGCATAATATTCCTTAATTCATTTTGCTAGGTATTTGCACTTGTTGGTAACAGATTTATTGAGATATAATTCACAGACCATACAATTCACTCTTTTAAAGTGTACAATGCAATGGTGTTTAGTATATTCACAGAGTAGTGCAAGTATCACCATAATCAATTTTAGAGCACTTTCATTGCCCCAAAAAGAAACCCTATACTCATTAACGATCACCCCCTACTTCCCCAACCTCCACCCCAGCTCTTGAGAACCACTAATCTACTTTCCGCCTCAGTAGATTTGCCTATGCCGGATACTTTGTATAAATGAAATCATATAATATGTGGTCTTTTGTGACTGGCTTGTGTCACTCAGTGCAAGGGTTTCTGCTTCACTGCTGTTGTACTATGTATCAGTATTTTATTCCTTTCTATGCCCAAATAATAAACCACTGTCTGGAGATGCCACATTTTATTTATCCATTCATTTGGATATTCATTTGGACATTTGGACTGTTCCTACATTTTGACTATTAGGAATAACGCTGCTATGAGTATTCATGTACCAGTGTTCATGTGGACATATGTTTTCAGTTGCCTTTGTATATACCTAGGAATGGAGCAGCTGGGTCGTACGGTAACTGCGTTTAACCTTTGAGTAACTGTCAGACTGCTTGTCCAAAGTGGCAGCACCATTTCAAATTCCCTCCAGCAGTGCGTGAGCATCCTGATTTTTCCACAACCTTGCCAATAATTGTTACTGTCTGTCTTTTTGATTCTAGCCATCCTAGTGGGTGTGAAGTGGTAGCTCATTGTGCTTTTGGGTTGCATTTCCCGGTGGGCTAGTGATGTTCAGCCTCTTTTCATGCGCCCATTGGCCATTTGTAGACCTTCTTTGGAGAAACGTTTTCAGGTCTTTGCCCATTTTTTAATTGGGTCATTTGCCTTTTTATCATGAGTTGTAAGTGTTTTTTTTTATATTCTAGATATGATTCCCTGTGAAGATAAGTGATCTTCTTCTAATTGTCTTTTCACTTTCTTGATAGTGTACTTTGAAGCACAAAGGTTTTTAATGCTGATGAAGTCCAATTTATTAATTTTTTTCTTTTGTTACTTGTGTTTTTGGTGTCTGAAGTAACCACTGTCAAATCCAAGGTCGTGAAAATTATGCCTATGTTTTTTTCTAAGATTTTTATAGTTCAAGCTCTGACATTTAGGTTTTTTAGTTTATTTTTGCATATGGTATAAGGAAGAGGTCCAACTTCATTTTTTTGTATGTTGATATCCAACTGTCCCAGCACCATTTGTTGAGAAACTATATTTCCTATTGAATTATTGTGCCCTTTTTATCAAAAATTAATTGATCATAGATATATGGTTTTTTTCTGGACTCTCGATTCTTTTTCATCCTTATGCCAGTAGCACATGGTCTTGATTATTATTTTGTAGTAAGTGTTGAAATCAGAAAATATGAGTCCTCCAACTTGGTTGTTCTTTTGCAAGACCGATTTGGCTTTTCTGGCACCCCTGAGTTTCCACATGAATTTTAGGAACAGTTTGTCAATTTCTAGAAAGAAGCCTTAAATCTGTAGATCAATTTGAGGAGTACTGCCATCTTAACAATCTTATCTTCTAGTCCATTGATATGGGATGTCTTCTACTCATTTGGATTTTCTTTAATTTCCCTGAGAATGTTTTGCAGTTTTCAGAGTATAAATTTTGCATTTCTTTGATTCAGCTTAGGCCTAAGTATTTCTACTCTCTTGGATACTCTTGTAAATGGAACTGTTTTCTTAAGTTCATTTTCCGGTTGTTGACAGCAAGTATGTAGAAAGACAGATGATTTGTGTCTGTTCAGTTTGTATCTTGTAATCTTGTTGTGTGCATTTATTAGTTCTAATGGTTTTTAGTGGATTCCTTAGGATTTTCCATATACAAGATCATGTCATCTGCAAATATAGTTTTACATCTTCCTTTCCAGTCTGGATGCCTTTTATTTCCTTTTCTCATCTGACTGCCCTCACTTGATCCTCTAGTACAATGCTGAATGGCAATGGGGAGATGGCTACCCTTGTTCTGTTCCTGACTTTAAGGGAAAAGCATATAGTCTTTCCTCATTAAGTATGATGCTAGCTTGAGTTGTTTGTCACTGCCCTTCACCAGGTTAAGGAAGGTCCCTTCTAGTTGGTTGCATGTTTTTATCATGAATGTGTGCTGGATGTTATCAAATACTTTTCCTACATATTTTTGATGATCTTTTTTTCTTTATTCTACCAATATGGTGTGTTGCAATAATTACTTTTCAGATATTGAACCACTCTTGCATGCCGGGGATAAGCCTCCCTTGGTAATGGTGTATAATTCTGTATAATGGTTCTGGGTTCCGTTTGCTAGTATCTATTGAGGATTTTTGCATCTATATGCATATCAAACATTGGCCTGTAATTTCATTTCCTTGTATGTTCTTTGTTCACTTTTGGTATCCAGGTGATACAAGCCACTTAGAATGAGTTAAGAAATGTTCCCTCTTCTCTTAGAAAGAAATTGATATTCATTCCCTACATGTTTGGTAGATTTCACAGCAAAGCCATCTGGGCCTGGGCTTTTTTTTTTTTTTTTTTTTTTGTGGGTAGTTTTCTGCTTACTAATTCAGTCTCTTGTAAGTTGATTCAGATTTTCTATTTCTCTCAAGTCAGTTTCAGTAGTTTGCATCTTTCTAGAAATTTTGTCCACTTCACCTAGGTTATCTGATTGATCAGCATACAATTGTTCATAGTATTCTTTTATAATCTTTTGTACTCACGAAAGATTGGCAATAATGTTCCCTCTTTCATTTCTGATCCTAGACACTCGAGTCTTCTTTTTCTTGCTCAAGCTAGCTAAAGCTCTGTCAGTTTTGTTGGTCTTTTCACACACCCAAATTTGGATTTGTTTCTTTTATCTATTGTTTTTTCTATTCTCTATTTCATTCATTTCTGCTGTGACCTTTATTATTTTGTCCCATCTGCTTGCTTTAGGTTTAATTTGCTCTTCTTTTTCTAGTGTCATAAGCTGGAAGACCGGGCCTATAGCCAGCCCTGGCTACAAATGGCCCCGGGTAAGGAGAATGGAATAGTCGCACCTGATAGAAAGCAACTGTGAATTGTACCCCTGGGGACAACAGTCAGTAAGGAAGAAGTGGGAATGGCCACAGAGAGGGTAAATACGGGGTCCGCATCGCGCCCTGCCTCTGTAAAGACAGAGTTTATCCCTGGCCTACTCCCACACCTGTGTTGGAGCCAGCTGGCCGACAGGGGCCTGCTGAGACTAGATGGTCTTAGCTGTAAGACATCAAGGAGGAGGGTAAAACCACAGAAGCTTCGGACAGGCTAAGGCATCCACCATGAAACCACAGAGAAGCAAAAACATGAAAAGCCAGGATCCTCATCCAAGTTCAGCCGTGGAAGATTTTCCAGTTGCTTTGAATGCGCTAGCCTGGAAACAATAGCCAGCCGCACCAGCCCCGCCTCTATACTGGCCCCCACACAGCCTACCCAAGAAGGCCCAGGTCCCTTAGCATGTCAGGTGGAGCCGGTACAAGCGATCGTGTCCCCCCAGCATTCAGATGTCGAAGCCCTAACTTCCAGTATAACTGTATTTAGAGATAAGGCCTTTAAGGATGTAATTCAGGTTCAATGAGATCATAAGGATGGGGCCCCAATCCAGTAGGACTAGTGCCCTTATAAGGAGAGAGACACCAGGAACGTGCACACACAGAGGGAAGACCATGTGAAGAGAGAGCAAAAAGACGGCCGTCTATAAGGCAGGAAGATAGCTCTCACCAGAAACCAACAACGCCAGCACCTTGATCTTGGACTTCCAATTTCCAGCACTGTGAGAAAATTAATTTCTGTTGTCTCAGCCACTGGGTCTGTGGTCTTCTGTTATGGCATCCCTAACCAACGAATACAATAGCCATTCAAAGCCAGGCTCCCAAACAAACCATTCCAAACTCATCTTCTGCCAGGTACTTTAGACTACAGTTTCTGGAGAATGCCTGTCATTTTCAGAACATACTTCCATGCCTGGACGAAAGGACTCCCTCCTACCTGGAGGAAAGGAATGCCCCTTTCCACCTTCAAGAGCCAGCTTAAACTTCTCTCTGAAACCCCGACATGGAGTGTACGGCGCCCACTGGAACTGCCTCCTCGATACCTGTGCATGGATGTGTTTGAGGGTGGAGACAGAGCTGCTTCATTTCTGCATTGCCAGACTAGAATGGGGTACAGCCCAGGCAGGGTGTTCAGAAGGAACTCGTGGCGTTGGGGGTGCACACTCAAACAGGGCGGAGTCTCCGTGCCACAGCGTGGGGCCCTCTGATACTGCCTAGCATGCCCCTGAGCTGGCACCTGGAGCTCAGCTAATCCTACTGAATCATCTCCCCACATCAAACAAGGAGGCAGACCTCACGTCTAGATTCTGGCATCCACTCTGACTTTGAGGCTAAAGTGGAAACCCCTCTCTGCCATCTTGCAGGCCCGACTCACACGTGCGTTTTCACATACAGAATTTTACCTCCAAGTTGGACTGGCTAAAACACAGCCACCTGGTATCTCAGGGGACTACCTACGGGGAATATTCTTATTCTAGGTGTTACCAGCGCCTGCAGGGATACATCTGGATTTTGGCACTCCATTTCCTGAACCAAGAGTCAGTCCCTCTGATCTGCACTCAGTGGAAATATTCTGTTCTTTTCCTTGAAAACCATGCCAGAAGAGACTTTGGAGAATCATCTAACCCAATCATCCATCTGACTCTAAATACGAGAAGTTCATCTATTCATTCAAGAAACATGTTTAAATCCCTTATTTTGTGCCAGACATGAAACTCTATGAGGGGGGGAGCACTGGAGAAGAGAGAATAACACTCAACATGACTGGGGCGCCTGGGTGGCGCGATCGGTTGAACATCCGTCTCTTGGTTTGGGCTCAGGTCATGATCTCAGGGTCATGAGATCAAGCCCCATGTCCGGCTCCCTGCTCAGCATGGAGTGAGCTTGAGATTCTCTCTCCTCCTTTCCCCCTGCACCACCCCTCACTCACTCACACACACACTCTCTCTCAAATAAATAAATAAAATCTTAAACAAAACAACACAAAACAATGTAAACATGACTTCTGCCCTGGAGAAGCTCAGGGGCTGTTCTACTATCATAAGATACAAAGTGTTCTAGAGTTATATAAAATGCAATACCCTCTGGGAACTTGCCTGAAGGTCTAAGAAACGGTACCTTGTCTAAAGCTACTCAGAGGCAGAGGCAGAAATAAAACTTCAAGGCTGGTTTCCTGACTCTCAGGACAAAGACCTTTTCCCCGCACGGTAGAATGTCAAGAGTGACCTCATTTATGTCCTTCCCTCACCCTTGCTCCTTGGACGTGCCCTCGCATACCACCTCTGGGCCGACTCACTCTGACGGTGGGACCCTTGCACACTGCACCCCAGCAGAGACTTGAAAAGCACTTGCACACTGGGGTTTGCTCTCTTGTCGCTCTTGAAACATGGCCACCCTAAGAAGAATCTGAGCTAGCCTGATAAAGGGTGCCAGACCGTATGCAGAAGAACTGACAAGCTCCTACCAACAGCATGCTGATACCAGCACTGTGAGTAAAACCATCTGAGACCAGTGACCCCTAGCTGGCCCGCCAGTGCCCACAGAGCCAGCAGCCGACCACAGATGCATGAGGAAGCCCAGCCAAGGTCAGCAGAAGAACTGCCTGGCTGAGCCCAGCACAAATCGCCAATCTGCAGAATCTTGAGCTAACGACACATACATAACGTTGTTACATAGCAGCAGATGACTAATGCACCTGGGACTGCCCCACCCACTCCAGATGTAGTAAATGGCAGGATGGCACTTGTCCCAGTTAACCGAGTCCTTGCAAGAGAAACATTTCCACAGCACCCGAATACCTAATCAGGACCAAAGGAGACATACATGCCCAAGACAGAAACGTCTTAAGACACAGACTACTGGAAATGGAGTAGATGCTTCTACTCAGGTTTGCTTGCACTGACTTCCAGCCTTACTTGCTAAGGCTGGTTTGGTCTCCCTGCCAGGCGAGAGCATACTTCACATACTGTTATGGAGATCTCACTTGAGATAAACGTGTCTCATGGTCCTAACTATGCATTATCTCAAAAAGAATTTCACCACCAACAGCTCAATTGCGGCTTTCTTGGTTTCTTTACCTTGTAAACTAAGCACCCAGCATCTATTTCTATTAAACTTCTGTTATTTAGGGAGTTTGAAATCTCACTGAAATGGAACTGAGGCGTTTTTGTTTTAAGTCATCTTGCACCCAACGTGGGGCTCCAACTCAAGACCCTGAGATCGAGAGTTGCATGCTTCACTGGCTGAGCCAGCCAGATGCCTCAAAACAGAAATGAATGGTTGTTTAACTGTTAAGGGAAAAAAAAAAACAATAAACAGGCTGAAGACTGAGGGAAAGCATGTAGCCTGTGGTCACAGGGGAAGAGCTGTAAAGGTGAAATTTATAAATATCATTCTTGTGGGGCACCTGGGTGCCTCAGTCCGTTAAATGTCTGCCTTCAGCTCAGGTCATGATCTCAGTCAGGGTCCTGGGATCAAACCCGGCATTGGGCTCCCTACTCAGCGAGGAGTCTGCTTCTACCTCTCTCTCTGCCCCCCCCCGACACACATCTCCACCCCGCTCATGCTTTCTCTCCCTCTCTGTGTGTCTCAAAGAAAGAAATAAAAAATCTTTTAAAAAAATCATTATTGCTTTCACTATAGGGCTTATGTGGCTGATGCTTGCTTGCCAGGAGGGTGGTGGGAAGTAAGGGATAATGGTGGGTAACAGACAAGCCCACCACACAGTCCTTCCTCACAGCCTGCCAGACTGATGGTGGAGGCAGCCAAAGAGATCAAACTAAGTAATAAGAGCCCACACTCACACCTCATTTACTATGTGCCCGACATGAACTCTGACACATACCTGACCCGTACAACCACCCTAGGGAAAAGGTGCTGGTGCCCCCCATTTTAGAGATGCAGAGATTGGTCAGGGAAGGCCTAGAGCCCCACGCCTCGTCCACGAGGACCTGGTCTGTTCCCTGCGGTCTGGCCCACACTGTTCAGTGGGCTATCTTGCTTTGCATCCAGAGAGACCGGCTTTCCCTGAAACGTATCTCTTCAAGATCAACTGAACAGGATAAACAGAGCAAAACTTCCCCAACATCTAAAGGCAGCAGTTTCCTTGCCAGGGGTCTTCCACCTCTAACCCAGTAGCGTGCAGGTGGCCTGGGGAAACTGACCTGCCTTGACAAGGCGAGATTAACCAGAGGCCAGATGAGACCAAAGATACGGTTTTGTCCTTGCCTTCAAGCTTTTCTCCTTCTGTTGTTCCTCCTCCTGCCCCCTCTGTATTGGGGAGCCCCATACCGCCTCTGCCACATCCTCCTCTTATTCTCCTAGAGGCTTTCTGGGCTTCTCTTCCTCCTAGACTGTATCCCCCTTCTCGTGGGGCCCCTAAGTGAGTCTCCTGCCATCTTTCTGCAGTCCATCGACCCCCATTACTCAGCATCCTGGGGTATCGCCTAGGTGCCCACATGCTTCTATCCACTGAAAACAGAACCACCAAAATGGAGATGTTGTCGAAAGGCTTCCAGCAGTGAGGAAGGAGGTGGCCACTGAGGCCTCCCCAAGCCCTCCCCCAAACTGGACATCTGTTGAAATCCCTACTGTGAAGGCGCTACCTTGTGGCTACCTTGCGGCAAACCCATGAGAAGAAGGCATGGGAGCAACTCCTGGGAGAGCATGGTAGAGAGGAGAGTGTGCAGGCAGGACCCTGCCCCTGGGTCCACGCCAACCCCCCTGGGTGACCTCATGTTTACCCTCTGAGCTTCAGTCTTCCCAACTGCAAAATGATGAGACCTGTAGAGAGCCTTGGGGGTCAGGGACCCCCATTTTGAGAATCTGATGGAGCCTGCAATCCATCTTCCTTTCCAGAAAACTGCATATACTTAACATACCCATGATGTCAAAAGGCCCACAGACTCTAACCCCCTAAAACTCTCTACCACCTACTTGGGGAAGTCCCCAGGGCTAGGGAGAACTGGGGAACTCTAAGGAAACCTTAGCACTCAAGTCTGACTTCCTCCACCAGAAGAGAGATAGCTCTGCTAGTGACATGCTCACATGTCCCTTTCCTCTCTCGGAGTAGATTCATTCACTCATTAACACATGTTCATCAAGCTCCTGCGGAGGGTTGGCCACTGTTCTGGGCACCAGGGACACCACACGCATGCGCAGAGAAACAAAACACTGGCACACCTGCATTTTGGTGGGAGAAGCACACCACCATCTCAGGAATCTAAGCCTTGCTCTGGGCCGTTGCGCCCGACATCTGCTCTCTGGAGGGGACAGAAGCATGAGTGCCCTCAAGGAACACAGGTGTGCCTTCACAAAGTGATCCATTTCCATCCTGACCACTATGAATCCTGCCCCATGGAAATGTAAATATTTCTGGTTTTGGAAACTTGTTCAAGGAAAAGGAAGGTCCAATTCCCCTCAATCCTAACACCAACTGAAAATATATTTTTCCAAACCTTCTTTCTTTCCTTCTGTTCATCCCTCTTCTCCTCTTCCCTCCTCCCTGCTCCCTCCCACCCTCCCTCCCTCCTTCCTTTCTTTCCTTCCAGATAAGAGATAGAGCTGTGATCCCATGAGAAACAGCTTGTTTACACCTTTTTGAGGAAAGGGAGGCATGGTGTTTCATCACTGCACACAGGAGAATTTGCTGGGCGCCAAGAGAAGAAATGAATGGTCAGCACATCCGGCAGCTGCAAATGGAGTGACAGGGCTCACAGCTCTTGTCGAGGCCCTCCTGGCTCCACACAGCCCCCTGCTGTGTGTGTCTCCAACACAGAGAGAGCACTGTCACCCCCAGTCCCTCAGTGACCACCATCAGCATCCCCATCCCCAATGAACAAGGCTGTGTGAAATGAAAAGAACCTCCTACCAACAAGAACCTTGGATGACCTTAAAATATGGGACAAGGGTCGTCTTGGAATCTCAGCTGTAAAAATTCGCACCACTGAAGACCATTTCCTCCATTTATACAATAACCGACGGTTTGGCTTGCATTCACGGACAGAGTGCTTCTGGGATTAAGATCTAAACCTCGAAGGTGTCGATAAACAGACAGTGGTGGACAACGGGTGCTATTCAGGAAGCAGCTTATTTTGCTATTTTTTTCTAAGATTCCACTGCAAAACAAAGCCAGATTTGTATCTGCAGAACATTCTTACAGCAACTGGAAGAAATTATCCCTTAACGAAGCTGTTGGAAAAACCAACTGCAAGAATAGCAGCCGGCCCTTCCTCTGGCCATCAGAAGATCTTTGCTATTCGAAGAGTCCTAAAAAAAAGAAACCGCCCAGAAGAGATGCCCTATTTAAAAATAAGGCATTTTGCTATGCTATAACAAAGGCAGAAGCATCAGAAAGAGAAACAACAGCTCATATAAGAGAAAGGAACTTCTGGAAAGTCTTAAAATAGGCAAAAGAAAATTAAATTGCTAGGGAAAAGTTGATTGATCTGATTGAAAATAGTGTCATTGCTATAAATTCAGAATGAGGTCCACTTTCTCAGAGCTTAGGTGTAAATTTTGTAAAATAATACAGTAAGTCAAAGGTGCTTCATTTTTGAGTCCTCATTGTGGAGAGCCAATATAAGACAGGATTCCTTTCTCACCTTCATGAAAATGAACTTGTCCCCGTCATTAATATTTTATTGGCAATTAGGTTTGCTTGGCCATGCTCCCTCTCCTCCGTTTCTCCTACTGGTTTATTCCAGGGATGCTCCAGGGAAAGGTCCCATGGGGCCCCACCTGTCCTCACCGTCAGAGAGAACGGGCATCTTCAGAGTGGAGATAATAAAGGGGTGTGTGGGGAAGGAGAACCCTGTATTCCCCATGCACCTGTCACTTGGGGAGGCACCTAGGAGCTATCCTTCCCCGTCTCTACCGCCATCATCACCAGAAGTGGGCAACTTTAGTCCTTCCACTGCTGTCACATGGAACCACTACTATGTGGGGACTCAGCCCTCTCCACCTAGCCCCTGGATTACGGCAAACACCTCCAACCAGCTGGCTGTCCAAGTTACAAGTCTGACTACAGCACTTCTGGCTTAAAACCTACCAACGGGGCCCCCACCCCCTGAAGTTTCAAGGCCAAGCCTGTAGCTCAGCCCGCAGCCTCCCCTGCCCACCCCACCCCCCAGGGCTTTGCCCCCTACCACCTCTCTAGCTTCATTAGATTCCTGCCTTCTGCCCCAGTAATACCACTGCTGAGACTCCTGAACATCCCATGCAGCCCACGCATTCCTGCCTCGGCTCCCTGGCATGCCCTTCTTGAAGGTCAAGGGCACTGGCTGAAAGGATGAGTAGGAGCTGAAATCCAGCCCACTTTCTGTTTCCCAAGCCACACACCCGAGGGGCTGGGTCTACCTGGATGGACCCCCTTTCCTCGTTTGCACAAAGGCTCTGCAGGGCTCAGCTGTTTCCTATCTCTAGGGGCTTGCCACATCACATCACAATTATCCATGTGTTCGCCTACCCCCACCCCTTCATCAAACAAAGCAGTCTTTGCCACCCTCTCCCCGCCCTGGTGCCCAACACAATGCCTTGAGCATGTAGACATCCATAACTTAATGTTGACCGAACTGGCTGGTTGAATGGGAGCGGGACTGTGGCTGAGCAAGAAGAGCAGGGAGGTGAGCCCTAACAGCTTGTCTTGCTACAGAGGCTTCCGAAGAGCTCAAGAACTATGCTAGCGCCTTACAACTAGGGAGCAGGTCTCAGGAGCTGGGTGTGGGGGGGCGCTGGACTGTCCTCACACCCATGAAGACCAACAGAATGGAGTTCAAAATGGCTCCTTGTAGGGACAAAGAAGGGATGTGATCTGGTCCACGCTGAGGATGTAGCAACCAAAGGTAAGTGACGCAGTGACACCTAGTCCCGCAGGTGGCAGGAGTTCAGAGTGGGGAGAGGTCATGAGAGCTGCAGGAGGCAGCAGGGGACATACGAGGAGGCAGAAACACTCAAAGCTATAAGCAGAACTCGTGGAATCTTGCCCAGAACACGCGATTAATGCCCTAGGCTGGGGGCAGGGACAGGGACTAAATAACTGACTTACAACCTGGTTAGAAAACCGAAGGGGCAGGGGAGCACAGGAAAAGCCAGTCTGGTCTATGAGAACAAAATTCCAGAAGGCAATAGGGATCAAAATTATGTCCAGCTAGATGGTGGAGATGCTGCATCCCCAGGGTCCGGATCCAGTTGGCTGGGAGAAGCCCTTATCTTCTGGGGCCACTAGGGCCACGCCCAAGGTGCTGGTGGTTGATGTGAGGAGGGCATTGAGGGTGGCAGGAAGGGAGTGTGTTTTGTAACGTTTAAATATATCCCAGCTTTGAGGAATCACTTCTTCTCCAGGTAAATTTGCATAGGTGGGAGGAATTGTCCTAAAGCGGCATTGCCCAAAGTTGCGGCTACAGGTTGTGAAGGCTTCGTGGAGAAAGGGATCAGTGCGACCCAGGGCAGAGGTAGAGGATGTCAGCTGAGCTCCTCTCTGGGGAATAAGGGATAAGGAGAGGAGTATCGGGAGCAGGGACCTGGGTTTATTGATTCTAGATCCACTGACAATGGCCAAGGCCAACCTGCCCAACTTGGGGAGGTTCCAGAAACGATGCCAGGTGACGCTCGTTAGTCCCTTTCCTGCCATGTGCCCCATTTCCAGCCCCCACACCATGTCACCAAGGGGAAAGTCCTGAAAACCACACCAACTGCGCACCGCCTTGGATGCAGCCCAGACTGGTGCAACCGGGAGGGGAGAGGCAGTGGCATCCTCGTGCGGGCATGGCCGCAGGGTGACTGGTGGGGAAAAGCCAGGTTATGGAAACTGAAGTCAGACGCCAGAAAGGGAAAGAGCACAAAGCCAGCAAGGTCTGGAGAAGGAACTCCAGGGGCTTCTGTTCTGGAAGGTCTCTGAAAATGTAGGGGAATTTGGAAGAAAATGCTAAATGAAATTTTCAAAAATGAGTCCCTTGTGAATTCCAGCAAGTCTCCAGGGAGGGTGTGTGCATCGGGACCTCTGCAAGCTGAGGGACAAGGGACAACCACACTTTGGAACAGCTCCCCTAATAGACCAGTTGTTATCACCATGGAAGCTAGAGACAGGAACACTTGTCAGCTCTTCAGAGCTGAGGGGCTGCCCAGAGACCAAGTGCATGGAGGGAATTATCAGTGTTAAAGAAAGATGAAGGGCACCGACGTATGTAGCCAACACACACCCACCGCAGATAACCAGGCCAACACGCTCTGGCCCAGGTCTAGAACTAGGCATCTGCTGGGGACCGCAGCTGCACCATCACACAGTTGCAGGGGGCCCCCTGGCCCTCCTCATCACATAGAATCAAAGGAAGCCTTGAAATCCTCAAACTGAGTATGGTTTCCAACCACGTGGGGCAGGCGCACCTTCACTGTTCTGAGCGTGGTGGGGTAAGACCTTCCAGAACAGAAGCTGACATTTAACGTTGTCCTTTAATGGACTAAGGGTCACATGGCAGACTGAATGCAAAGGGGCTAAATGCTACTCCAGCGCACAGGAGCTCACAAGGCAACCCGAGCCCGACCGGGCGGGGGGTGGGGGGCTGTCTCCGTCTTCCTGCTGACATCAGGACTGGAAATGTGCTGAAGAACCCGGTATCGTCAAAGTCCGAGATACCGCATCTGGATAAAGCAACCACTCCCCCCAGGGCCTCCCAAGATTTTTGGTTTCCGAACGATCCGTATCTTTCATCTATTTCCCACTTCCAGTAATTATGAGCAAATGATTAGGGAGAATTCATTATTCTTTTACTCTTTACTGCAGGGTGAAGTGATCTTCAACCTTAATGAGAAATGCAAGAATTGATCAGGAAGACACTACTTTAAAAGACGAAGGTCTGTCTTTCTCAGTGGTGCATTAAGAGCAACCGACTTGGAGCCAGAGGATTCTGAACTGAATCCAGCTACGCTAGCTGGGTCATCTTGGGCCTGTTCTCCCACGTGTAGAATGGAAAGAGTCATGGTAACATTTGCCTCACAGGTTGATGCGAGGTCCAGATGAGATCGTGTGTGTAGACAGTCGAATACAGACCCTGTAACATATTTGATACTCCATTAATATGAGATACTCAACTGATATAATTCTGCTCTACCTTAAGCATAACATTTGTTATCATAGGAAATAACACCAGAGGAGCATGAATTTGCCTTGACACTGCCAAACGTAGGCTTAAAAATCTCTGGCACGTGCGGCGCCTGGGTGGCTCAGTCATTAAGCGTCTGCCTTCGGCTCAGGTCATGGTCCCAGGGTCCTGGGATCAAGCCCCGCATCGGGTTCCCTGCTCCACGGGAAGCCTGCTTCTCCCTCTCCCACTCCCCCTGCTTGTATTCCCTCTCTCGCTGTGTCTCTCTCTGTCAAATAAATAAATAAATCTTAAAGAAAAAAAAAACAAAGCTCTGGCACGAAATGATTCAAGGCTGAGCCTCTGGCCTGCTATCTTAAAAACAGTGTTGTGGGGCGCCTGGGTGGCTCAGTCGGTTGGGCGTCTGCCTTCAGCTCGGGTCATGGTCCCGGGGTCCTGGGATCGAGTCCCGCATCGGGCTCCCTGCTCTGTGGGGGGCCTGCTTCTTCCTCTCCTCCCCACTTGTGCTCTCTCACTGTCTCTGTCTCTCTCTCTCAAATGAATAAAATCGAAAAAAAAATTAAAAAAAAAAAACAGTGTCGTGTTTGGACACACATGTTAGAATGACGATCCCAAGAAATGCTTTCTTCTTTCTCAGGGTCCAGTTTGAGAGGCTGGCATTTATAAAGACATCATCTGTTTCCATAAGCAGGTTAGGCCGGTTTCCCTGCTGTGGCTGACACCTGTGACCCAGGGTTGCTCTGAGCCACCTGCAGGGCTGGTGTTGGAGCCCAGCAAGTCCTGAGAGAGCAGAAGGTTCCAGGTGCTCTGAGGCAGGCCCCAGGAGCTGGAGGCAACTCGCTGACCACAAAACCGACCCAAAGCAGTGCAACCAAGAGGGGTGCACACATACCCTCTGTGTAAAGTGACACCTGAGGTGGCTTCGGAGGTCTCAAGGTCCTCTGGGAGAAATTTTTTTTTTTTTTTAATGGAGCAGAATGGAAGGACAGAGAGAAGGTGACATTTGTCTGGGTTTTCCCCACAGATGGTAGAACAGAGAAGGCCCTGAGCTTAACTGGGAAAGGGCCTTGAGGACACTCCCCAGAGGGTACAGACTGAGGCCAGTGGTGACCTGCGGTCCCCTCCCCCTTCCTGAAAGCAATAGGCAACAGTGTTGAAACTCCAGAGTGGAGATGTTCCAGATCACACAGGAAGGCAGGCCTGCACGGGAGCTGCTGGCTGCCGGAGCAGCTGCTCTCAGTTATTAAGACATGGACATGCTCTCATACCAGGTGGTATAAACCTCTGCCCTGAGGCCCTCACCACTCCCCATCACTCTGGCTGCCATGATCTCTCCTCCAGGAGGCCCTAGCCCTCCTCAAGATCCAGAGATGCCACCACAGGGTTAACACCTGCCACAGGGGGCCTCCCGGAATTTCTGATTGGTCGGGACTGCTGGTGAAATGGTTTGAAGATCACCCCTGACATTGGCCCCAACTCCCTACGATCTGCATCATCTCCACGGGGTAGAGGCAGAGTAGATGGGGATGCCACCGCCCCGGTCACATTTCTCTCCCAACTCCCAGGACCCAACTGCCTCAGCCACCCACCTACTTTCTTACTGCCATCGGCAACCACTACAACGCAAACCCTGACTTCCCAGAGACAGCTCAGTTCAAACTACGGGGGTTGCTGCTTCTAAGTGGAGCAAAAGCTAAGGAGCAGACAGAATTCCCCACAGCACCACGTCAGCGTGGAGATTGTGAAAACCACTCACAGCCAAGGAAGGGCAGCCAATTCGGCCATTCCCGACCCACTCGCCCACCGCCCTTCGCGGCCCCAGCCAGACACCCACGGCCCTCCTTATTTCATTGACCTCGAACTAAGATGGCCTCCCCACTCAACCAAGGAAAGCTCCCAAAGTCTGGGACCTGGACATTAAAAATGTATACTTCCAATTCTTTGTCCTCTTTTTGTAAATTGATCAAATAATGCACCACATACCACAAAGTTCTTAGAAATTGAACCGAGAATATGCAATTCTACAGCCAGTTAAGTCAGAGTGGAGAATAAGTCAGAATGCAGAATTAATGATAATGCTTGACAACCCTTTCTCTCCCTTCCTCCCCCTCTCTCTCCCTACCCCCAACTTCCTCCCTCCTTCCTTCCCTCCCTTCCCCACTCTCTCCATCTGACACATATGCAGACATACACACTCTCTTCCCGAGGAAATCGTCAAGAAAGATATTGCCAGAACTGGTAGGAATTATTACCAGTCCATTATGAGAGCCAGTTTACAGCTGCCCTGAAGCTATGATTTAAATCAGGTCTTTAAAAGTCCCTATCTCTGTGTTTTCAAAGGGTAGCTACCTGGATTACCTTGTTGAAAATATAGGAGAGACTCTCGGGCTGTGCTAGGGTCAGGTGATCACTGAAACACAAAGAGAGACATAATCCACATTAGACCATGTCCCCTAGGAGACCAGAGGCCTTCGAGGCAGGTAAAATGTCCATGGGACAGAAGATGCTCACCTGTCACCAGGCCAATTGGTTACCACAAATAATTTCTTTCCCTGGATAACACAAACAAGCAGGGTTTTCCTTGTTTTGTACAAGAGGAGGGGAGCAGCCGGAGACCAGCTGTCTGATGGTGTATAGTCCCAACGCCTGTTTCTAATAGCAAGACAAATTCTTGATGGAAAATGTACAAAGTAATTGAGCTGGCAAGAAATCAGAAGGAAATACCCAGGCCCCTTTCTTCCTAGTTGTGCACGTATGATACCTCTGAAGCTCATAATCAAGCAGGAAAGAGAACGAAGATTACTCTATTGATATATTTTGATTTTCTTATCTGCTTAGGTGGCTTTCTGGAGTTGTTGGGTTTGGTTTTTAAAGGAATGCTTATACCACAGGAAATCAATTTCAGTACAAAAAATAAAGTCATGTGGAATTTTTGAACACTGCCATACGGTAGATTCCGTATCCTGGTTGTTATAATGAAAATAGAACTCCTGCTTCTTAATTAAAAAAAAAAAAAGATCAAGTATAAAGCTCAGCTTTGTTAGCACCGCTGTGCCTGATGTGAAGTAGGTCATGAAGAAAGTGGCCCCAGATGAGATGCTACATGAAGAAGGAGGAGAGGCAGGTGAGAATGTGCCCATGTGCATCTGGGGCAGCACTCTGGGGCAGACTTACTTGGGTGTGCCTGTCGGTTTCCAGTACCTGCAGAAGAGGTACTGTCCGTCGGCATTGACCAGGTGAGGCAGGTCCTGGTATGGAACGCTCTGCGGGGTCTGCCTGGGAGAACTTTCCTCTGGCATTCTGAAAGGATCTGCAAGTCCTTGAAAGAAAAGAGGACATATTCCAAAGTCAGAAATATGGCAAAACACATAGAGATGGAGAGAAAAGCCTTGTTTGGTGTCAGTAATAATTTTTAAGCAGTTAAAAAAAAAACCCTCCATTTCAAAGATTTTTAAAAACCCATATATTTCTTGCAATCTCTCCGAGACTGAAAAATCCCATTTGTTCTTAAGAAAATGCTCACTTTATTTTTTAAGTGCCTCATTACAGCTTTTTCCCCCTTCCCATCTGTGTTTATTTTAAATCATTTCAGGAAACTTCATCTTAAAGACTATTTTAGCTGTAATCAAGTGGAAATTATAGTCAGCTCTGTGGGTATAAAGACCCAGCTGCAAGAAGACCCATCTATCTTAAAATCCCCAAGGAAGTTTCAAAGGGGCACAATAATGAGGTGGATGATACTCCAATTAATTCCTCCTGTCTGAAATTCCAAAGGTTCCATGACAAACCTGTTTCCATCATGTCCTGGTTTTTGCATTCCACAACCACCACAGCATGAAGGATCAGAGCCAGGCAAATAAGGGCTGTTCCCTCATCTCGGCCGTCACAGGGCAGCATTCAAGCAGCTCCCGAGCCCCTGTCCCCTACCCCACGCCCTGCCCCCAGAGCCTGCCTTTCGGGCTTTAGGGGTGCGGAGCCAGGGAGCCTGTTACCAGCTAGCACTGACAAGCTCTCCGGGGCTCCCCTCCTTCCCCAGGGGCGGGGGAACAGGCGCCTGCGATGCCCCGCTACTAGTTTAGGTCATTACTTTCCTTACACAAACCGATGGAGGGGTTCGGGGACGAGAAGGGCTCGCGAGCCCCGGGAAACTGGGAAACTAGCTCCGCGCACACCGAGGCACCTCGCACACGCACAAATGCGGGTCCCCGAGGCAAAGTCACCCCCGAGGCTCCTGACAAACTTTGCTTCCTGCCTGTCTCCGACAGCGCAGGGAATGGAGCTCTGCAGCTGTCACTGGGAAAGCCACAGGAAAAACCAGGAGACTTCGCCTGGCGTGTGCACGGGGACGGCGGGGACCAGGAAGATGGAGTTGACGGGGACAAGTTGGTTTGGGGGCTGGTGCGAGGGAGCAGGGGAGGGCGCGCGCACACACGCGCACACACAGACACGCGCACCACACAGACACGCGCGCACACACGCGCGCGCACCAGGGGGCGCGGGAGCCCACGCCGAACGCGCGGGGGACCCCCGAGGCTGCTCCCCACCCCTGGGGACGGCACTTGCTGGCTGGGGCGGGGGCCGGGAGGCAGTTACCGGGGCCACGAGCGCCGCTGTCGCGTTCCCCGAGCGCCGCGGGTCCTCGTCTGCGGCGGGCGGGTGCCGGGCCAAGCTGCGCGCCGCCGGCTCCGCGGCGACAGGGCGCGGCGTCTGCGCTGCCACTTTATCCCCGGGCCGGCTCGGCGGCGGGGGCGGCCCGAGGTGGGTGGGGACGCGCGGGACAGGCGGGCGGTGCGGAGAGGCGGCGCCCGGGGCCCACGTGTGCCCGGCCCGCGGGGAGGAGCCGGGGGCACAGCCCGCGGACCCGGCCACGCGCTCCTCCCCGCCCGACCTCGTGGGAGGCCGCGCCCCGGGGTGGCGGCCCAGGGACCGTCACGAGGCCTGGAACCTAGGCGGCTTACCGGAGTGTCAGCGCGGGAGGACTCGCCACACTCACGCGCAACACACCTCGCGCACACAGACCCACGTAAGGACACAAACGCACACCACACATACAGACTGCAAACGCACACGGACCACATGCGTGCCCAGACCCACACCCAGATACTACACGTACAGACACAGAAAACACACATGCAGATGCTACATGTTCACAGGGACACACACCACACATGCAGGCATGCATACACGTCCCCACAGATACACACGCATGGACACATGGGGATGCACAAACAACATACCACACGCACAGACACACAAACGCATACATACTTAATACACAAAGAAGACAGGCGACATCCACAGAGATACACAAACCCACATAGACATACATAGAAAGGAACGCAGAGTGACACACTCATGCACACAGACACCCATAGACCTCTCCAAGCATACAAACATGACATGCACATATGGGCAGACACTCATATCGCGTGCACGCACACACGCACACACTCATACACAGACATATTCACCCCCCCCCAGAGAGACACACATGGTCAGACACACACATAAAAAGCTGGGGTGGGGTGCACAGCTCCCCAGGAGGTAGGGTAGAGGCAGACTGATGTAGGCCTTGTCCCTCTACTTCCAACCCAGCAACCGTCCCCAGGTCCCAGGAGGTGGGCCCCAAACGAAATCTCCGGGGCATCTACACAGGCCAGGGGCAGGTTTGAACAGTGTCCGGTACAACTAGCAATGTAGCCTGTAGGGGTACAGGAGCCAGCCCTGGACTTAGAGTCCAGATCACCTGTTCTAGCTCCTCCTTCCTGTGGGCCTTAATCTCCCCACCTGTAGTGGAGGGAGTGTAGTCCAGATCACCTGTTCTAGCTCCTCCTTCCTGTGGGCCTTAATCTCCCCACCTGTAGCCTGGTTACTACAATACCTGTGTCCCCAAGGAGTGTGACAAATGTCCCGAGCTCACACTGACCTCAGCTGGCCTTTGTGCCTTTCCTTCTTTCACAAATATCTTTACACCATACCAATGTTGAAAAGAACTGCTGTCCTCCAGAAACTGGTATCTCAATGTCACATTGTGTGAGTGCAGGGGGCCCAGGCTGCTTAGAGCCTGTGATCTAACTTAAGAAGTAAAACAATAGCCTTTGAGAAGCTATGAGTTTTAAGTGCCTCCCAGTGGCTCAGCCAGCTCTCTGGCCTCAAGCAGTTCACCAGGCCCAGGACAGAGAAGGGGTAGCTACATGACTTCTCCAAGGGGCAGTGTACAACATCCGTGCAGGACGTGTCTAGACGCGTCTAGAGGCAGCAGCCCTGGGGCAGGGAGCTGGGGGCGGGCTTTCAAGCTGGCCCTGCTAAGTACATTGTATTTACTTGGATGGCAATTTCTTCAAGGCGGGGCAATTGGGGATCTGATGATACGGGTCAAGGGGGCCCAGAGCCCACCAGTCTACCTTGGATGCTGCTGTTGTTTCGGTTTTTTCCAGCTCCAACATTCCAAAACTTTAAATAGACAGTGTGAGAGTTTGGAGGACAGATTTTGCTGAAGTTGTCACAGAGCCTCCCTAGAAATGGTGGTAACAGAGTTTGAAGATTTGCTTGCTCGGTTACCAGCATAAATGAGAGCGTGGTGTGCAGTCAGCAGGTTGGGAAACCGGGAGTTAAGAGATTGAGACTGTGCTATTGTGTATCTGGCTTTTTTTTTTTTCCCTAAGTAAACTTATTTTGAGATACTGGTAGATTCACATGCAGTTGGTAACAAATAATACAGAGAAATGCTGTGTGTCCTTTACCCACTTTCCCCCAATGGTAACATCTTGGGAAACTGTAGGACAGTATCACAACCAGGATATTGACATTGATACAGTCAAGATGCAGAACGTTCCAGAACATTGTGTTGCGCTTTTGTAGCCCACCCCCATTTCCTTCATAACCCTTGCCAGGTGCTAATTTGTTCTCTGTTTCCAAAATTTTCTCATTTCGAGAACTTTTTATGACTTGAATCAACAGTATATGACCTTTTAGGATTCACTGTTTTTATTTAACATTTCCGGGTGGTTGTGTGTAGCATTCTAGGATGTGGATAAACCACACGGTTCGTTGAGAGACTTTTGGGTCATTACCCCTTTGGGCCCTCACAGATAAAGCTGCTTTCGGCACTCATGTAGAGGTTTTTGTGTGAACGTGAGTCTTCATTTCCCGGGACGGTAATTTCTGGGCCATATGGAAATTGCATGTTGTTTAAGATGCAATGTGTTCCAGAGTGGCCATGCCATTTCACATGCCCATCCAGAATGTGTGAGAGATCCAGTTTCTCAGCATCCTTGTTAGCATTCAGTGTTGTCTCTCTTTCTTTCCTTTAGCCTTGTCCACCCCACTGTCTTTTCTCCTCCTCTCCCTCTGGGACTCCATGATCCGATGTTAGATCTCTTGTTATGGTCCCATAGGTCTCTGAGCCTCTCTTCATTTGTTTTCCTGTCTATTTTCTCTCCGTTGTCCAGGTGGGGTAATTTCTAGTGCCCTGTCTTCCAGTTCACTGCAGTGTTGGATGTGTCGAGCACGAGGTGCTTGTAGGGAAGGCTGGATTTGTGGGTCTCGAACTGAAGAGAACAGTCAGGCCAGAGATGTGGGAGTTGGCCAGAAATGATCCTTGTATCTGTGGGATAGAGCACACTCACCTCAGGAGAGTGGGCAGGCAGAGGTATAACTTGGCAGCCTGTGGACTGCATCTGGTCAGAGGAGGTTGAGATTGGCCATTGCTGTGCTTTCAAAATATTTGAATTACTGGCCAACATTCCATGTGATAGTGCTGGTCTCTGGATTTCCTCTAAAAGGCCAAAAGCCTGGCAATATGGGGCCACATTTGTGCCTGACAGTGGTCAGCATTGTGGCTGGATGGAAGCTGCCTTCTTCGGGTGGTGCACGCATCTGCCTGTTTGCCAGCCCCTCTGCTACACCCCCCTAAAGAAAAACTAACTTTCCAAATTGATTCTATGAGGCCAGCATTACCCTGATACTAAAACCAGATAAAGACAATACAAAAAAGAGAACTATAGGCCAATATCTCTGATAAATATAAGTGCAAAACTCCTCAATAAAATATTAGCAAACCGAATCCAACAATACATTAAAAAGAATCATTCACCACGCTCAAGTGGGCTTTATTCCCAGGTTGCAAGGTGGTCCACTATTTGCAAATCAGTCAATGTGACACATCACATCAATAAGACAAAGGATAAAAACCATATGATCACTTCAGTAGATACAGAAAAAACATTTGACAAAGCCCGACATCCATTCATGATAAAAACCCTCAACAAGGGCGCCTGGGTGGCTCAGTTGGTTAAGCAACTGCCTTCAGCTCAGGTCATGATCCTGGAGTCCCGGGATCAAGTCCCACATCAGGGGGGGTTCCCTGCTCAGCAGGGTGTCTGCTTCTCCCTCTGACCCTCTTCTCTCTCATGCTCTCTATCTCTCATTCTCTTCTCTCCCTCTCAGATAAATAAACAAAATCTTAAAAAAAAAAACCAAACCTCAACAAAGTAGGTTTAGAGGGAACATACCTCAATATAATAAAGGCCATACATATATGAAAAACCCACAGCTAACATCATATACAATGGGGAAAAACAGAAAGCTTTTCCCCTAAGGTCAGGAACAAGACCAGGATGTCCACTCTTACCACTTTTATTCAACAGAGTACTGGAAGTCCTAGCCACAGCAATCAGACAAGAAAAAGGAATAATCCAAATTGGTAAGGAAGAAGTAAAACTTTCACTATTTGCAGATGACATGATACTATATATAGAAAACCCTAAGTACTCCACCAAAAAACTACTAGAATTTAGTAAGGTCACAGGATACAAAATCAATGCACAGAAATCCATTGTATTTCTATACACTGATAATGAAGCAACAAAAAGAGAACTCAAGAAAGCAACCCCATTTACAGTTGCACCAATAAAATAAAGTAAAATAAAATAAAATACCTGGGAATAAACTTAACCAAGGAGGTAAAAGAATGGTACTCTGAACACTATAAAACATTAATGAAGAAATTGAAGACAACACAAACAAATGGAAAGATATCCCATGCTCATGGATTAGAAGAACAAATGTTGTTAAAATGTTTATACTACCCAAAACAATCTACAGATTTAATGCAATTCCTGTCAAAATAGCAACAGCATTTTTCACAGAACTAGAACAAACAATCCTAAAATGTGTATGGAATCACGAAAGACCCCGAATAACCAAAACAATCTTGAAAAAGAGAAACAAGGCTGGAGGCATCACAATTCCAGACTTCAAGTTATACTACTAGCTGTAGTGATCAAGACAGTATGTTACTGGCACAAAAACAGACACATAGATCAATAGAACAGGATAGAAAGCTCAGAAACAAACCCATGATTATATGGCCAATTAATCTCCAACACATGAGGCAAAAATATGCAGTGGGAAAAAGACAGTCTCTTCAACAAATGGTGTTGGGAAAACTGGACAGCCATGCAAAAGAATGAAACTGGACCACCTTCTTACACCATACATAAAAATAAAGTCAAAATGGATTAAAGCCCTAAATGGAGATCCAAAACCATAAAAATCTTTGAAGAGAGCACAAGCAGGAACTTCTCTGATGTCAGCCATACCAACATTTTTCTAGATAGGTCTCCTGAGGCAAAGGAAACGAAAGCAAAAATAAACTATTGGGACTATATCAAAATTAAGACTTCTGCGCAGTGAAGGCAACAATTAACAAAACTAAAAGACAACTTACAGAATGGGAGAAAATATTTGCAAACGACATATCTGATAAAGGCTTAGTATCCAAAACATATAAGAACTTATACAACTCAACACCCCCAAATCAAGTAATCTGATTAAAATGCGCAGAAGACATGAACAGACATTTCTGCAAAGAAGATATCCAGATGGCCAACAGACACATGAGAAGATGCTCAACGTCACTCATCATCAAGGAAATGTAAGTGAAAACTACAACGAAGTATCACCTCATACCTGTCAGAGTGGCTAAAATCAAAAACACAAAGAAACGACAAGTGTTGGCTAGGATGTGGGGAAAAAGGAACATTTGTGCACTGTTGGTGGGGCAACAGCCAACAAAATTGGGACAGCCACTGTGGAAAAGAGTATAGAAGCTTCTCAAAAAGTTACCCTATGATCCAGTAATCACACTACTACATATTTACCCAAAGAATTAAAAAACACTAATTCAGAGGCATACATGCATCCCTATGTTTATAGCAGCATTATTGATGATAGCCAAGATATGGAAGCAGCCCAAGTGTCCAACAATTGGGGGTGAAGGGATAAAGAAGATGTGATATATATGTGTGTGTGTGCGTGTGCGCGCGCATGTGTGTGCGTGTGTGTGTGTGTACACATACACAATGGAATATTATTCAACCATAAGAAGAGTGAAATCTTGCCATTTGCAATGACATGGAGGGAGCTAGAGAGTATAATACTACATGAAATCAGGGGTCAGAGAAAGACAAATACCATATGATCTCACTCATGTGGAATTTAAGAAATAAAACAAACAAGCAAAGGGGAAACAGAGAGAGAGAGAGGCAAACCAAAAAACAGGCTCCATAACTATAGAGAACACACTGGTGGTCACCAGAGGGGAGGTGGGTGGGGAGATGGCTGAAATAGGTGATGGGGGTTAAGGAGGGCATTTGTTGTGATGAGCAGGGGGTGGTGTATGGAAGTGTTGAATCACCATATTGTACACCTTAAACAAATATAACACTGTATGCTAACAATACTGGAAGCAAAATTTAAAAGAACAATTAAAAAGCTAACCCTTGAGTGTCTGATTTGTTTCACTGGGTCAGAACATGAGGAAGGGGGTAGGTTTTGGTGGTGGCTGATGAGGTGCTATGTGTATTTCTGGACTTTTGGCCTCTTTGGGACATCCAAGCCAAAGCCTGATGGGTAATAGCCGACACAGTAGGAGAATCGGGCCAGAGATGAGGGCCTGGAAGTAAGTGGTACTTGATGTCATGGGAATGGATTCAATTGCCCAGGAACCATGAACTGGGCGGGGGGCGGGGTAGAAGTGAACCCAGGAGAGATCCTTGTGAGGAGAAGGAGGAGAATGGGGACCGGGAGAGTTTGCCAAGGCGACAGACACAGAAGAAGATTACTTGGAAGGTGTATTTCACAGAATCTAAAGGTACAGCCTGTTGTAAGAAGGACCAACAGGGCCAAGTGCTCTTCAGACGTCAAACAAGAGGACTAGAATGGGTTCAAGAGACTCAATGACAAGGAGGTCATCGTAACCTTGGAGAGAACCCAGTTCATGGATTAACTAGGACAGAAGACAGTCTACACTGAGCTAGGACGTGGGTCAAAAGTAAGTGGAGACAGCTCTTTGAAGAAGTTTTGTGTGAAGAAGAAGTAGTGGTACGTGGTGGCGAAGTCCGTGCATTTTGGAGCCAGACAATCTGGATTCATTTCCGGCTCTGGTGACTTGAACTACACAATCTTGGGCGACTGGTTTACCTTCTTTATGCCTCTGCCAAAGGAGGCTAATTAAGAATCCTGTCTAGCTCATGAGACTTACTGGGATAGAGCAGGTTAGTTGCTTAGCACGCCTGGCATAGGGTAGGCAGGGTGTGAGACCATGTCACCATTATTAAATGAAGGGAATTTATGCATGTGTGAGAAGTTCCCATGAGAACCAGAGTTAACAGTGAATGGTGAGTCTCCTGCCGCCTCCTGTACCCTGGTTCCTGTCCCCGGAGCAACCACCTGGCAGGTTCTTGTTTGGTTTTCTGTAGGTGCCCTGAGGTCTGAGGAGAGTGGAACATGCCAGAAATACCTTGAGGAGGAAGGGAGAAAGTAAGAAGCAAGAGCATCAGAGGGAAGTAACGGCATCTCTGCTGGCTCCATGCTGCTGGGCTTCTCGAAGAGGGGGGACCAAACTGTTGAGTTTGGGTGTTAAGGACAGGGCTTGAGAAACATCTCCTCAGGGGAGTGAGAAGGTCTGTTGTCCCAGGGGCCCCAGTGAATGGCCATTTGCATTGTGACTTTGCAGGTTTCCACTATCTCTAGGTAGACAGAGTCAGAACTGAGTTAGATCATAGGACACCCAACTGATGTCACAGACTTGTCTGGCGTGGGGAAAACCCCACATCTTTGGTGACCAGGAGCACCAGAAGGGAAGTGTTCTGTGTAAAAGTAAAGGAGACACTATCAGAGAGAATTGGGTTTTCCCCTACTCAGGATGACTACTGGGTTTTTCCAAAATAAAGAGAAAGGAAAAAAGAAACACTTTGTAGTCTACACAATACCTACAAAAAAGAATTTACTGGAGGACAGAACCAACAAAGTCATGTACCCAGTGCTGTTACAGAGAGGTCATAAATATCCTTAATGTTGCTGTGACAAGGTGTGTTGATTCTGTTGTTCTGTCTTATTGAAATGGTTGTAAAAATTTTCCCCAAATCATTTCTGCCTTGGCCCCTTTCCCTATTTTTTCCATAAAAAAGTTCCTTCTTCGTAAATTCTTCCTGTAGTGGCACCTGGGTGGCTCAGTTGGCTAAGTGTCTACCTTCAGCTCAGGTCATGATCTCAGGGTCCCGGGATCGAGTCCCACTTTGGGCTCCCTGCTCAGTGGGGAGTCTGCTTCTCCCTCTCCCTGTGCCCCTCCCTGCCCCTTGTGATTTCTCTCTCTCTCTCAAATAAATACACAATCGTAAAAAAATAAAAAAATAAAAATAAAAATAAATTCTCCCTGTAGAGATTTGGGGCCCTTGATCTCCATGGTTAAGAGAGGGCTGCTGGGTATTAAATGTGAAATAAGTTCTAACACAAGTGTGGGTGCAGGAAAGTTCTGGAAAGTTGCCTCCACCCTCCGTCTACCCTTGCACATCAATGGAAGGGTAATGTCATTAGAAGAGATCATTCCAGAATGGCAGGTGTGGCAGTCAAGGCACTTTCCTGCCTTTCCTTGACCACTAGGAATCATGCAGGAAAAACAAAACAGGGAATTTTTGATCCTTTTAGTGTGGTTCCCACAGAAGTTGCATCTGTTGGAATCAAAATAGGAACGTAAATGAATATAGGTGCCCCCATTGCCTCCCTGTGGGAGGGCCCTCACATGGGATTTTGCAGTTGAGGAAACCACATCAGTCCCTTTCCTTGCCCAAGGCTGTATGTGAGGAAGTGGCCGAGCCGGCCTCTAGACCCAATCCATCCACCTCCCGTGTTCTGTCCTTTGCCGCAGGCTGCTGTGTAAACCCAGGCTGCTAGGGAAAATGGATACAGGTGTTCAACATTCAAGGATGAAATAACATTCAGCTTCACAGTGAGAAAGGCCCTCTTCTCTTTCATCTTTCTGATGAGTAAAAAACAAAGTCTTTGTTAGGTTTTTATGTGTCGGTAACATTCCAATATTTGTGCATCTCCCTTTTTAGCCACTTCGTTTTGTTAATATTATTATTCATTTTATTTGTAGGGTTACCTTAAATGTGTGGCAACTGTTCTTTTCTATTTCAAGAAACCTGTTAAAAAGACACGGAGTTTAAAACATGGGTCGATTTAAAGAAAGATATTTGGTAAATTACAGAGCATGTAACATAGATGATGCAAAGCCATAGTGTCAGTGGTGGAATCCTGGCAGGAGAGCTGGGTGTGGGCCTGGCCTCCCCCACTGCCGTGCTCTGCCTCTAGCCTGCATTTCCTGGGGAGGGCTCCTTCCATACCAGCCTGCTATTGCACTTCCCGGATTCAGCTTCCGGTGGGTCAGCATAGGATTGGCCCAGATGGTCTCCAAGGCTCTTTCCAGCTCTCAGAAACATTCTGTGGATGGCTATTTTTGCTATGTATTTAAGCACCAGGGCCAGCCCTATTAGGAAAGGCCATTAAGCACAATCAAATCTACTAAGATGAAAATACTAGTCCCCACCCACACACCACCTTCTTTAAATGCATTTGGCAAGTCCAGAAAGCCAGCAATTAGTAAGTGAGCCCAATCACTATAACGAGATCTGCTCTCAGCGGTAAAGGAGAAATTCCTGCACTGACTAATCTGGTTAATGGAGCGGTTAAAAGTTCTACATGCTGAAAAATATTCCTTTGGGGTCATTATAAGCACAAATAAAATGGACCCCTACAGCAAGTAACAGTGGCAGGTCACACATGTGTATCTTTCTACTTCGTTTTTTGCAAAAAAAAAAATTTTTTTTGGCTTCTTTTGAAATAGATGCGATTGACCTAATGCTAAGTTTTGGTCTTTGAAGGCAAATGAGGTAGTGGTTATGATTAGGTAGGGAAAGTCCAATGATGGGTTGAGTAACTACAGAAACTGCTACATATGTATAGAAATTTCCAGATAATCTAGACAAGGTTGGGGAGGGGGAGGAGCACACTGCACAGTTTTTCTAAATAGTAGCTCTTTTTTTTTTCTGGTCTGTTTTTAATTGGCTGGTTTTGGTTAAAGAGGCCACATGCTATGCTTGTTAGAGGCACAGACCCCGGGGTCTGACTCAGCTCTTGGACTTAGAATCTGTGTGACCTTGGGCAAGTTACTTAGCCTCTCTGTGCTTCCATTTCCTTATCAGTAAAATGGAGGTAATAATAGAACCTGCTTCACAGAACTGTTGTGAAGATTAAACGAATTAACACATTAATGTGCTTAGAACAATGCCTGGCATATAGCAAATCCTTTATGTATGAGGTACAGTATTATTATTGTTATTACTGTTTGTAACACAGCATCAAGTCTCCCCTCTAAGTTGCCTTTGTAAATACCACACACCTGAAAACTGTGTCTTCTGAAATCGTGTTACCTTATACAATATGAAATGTACATTTCAGTGGACATCAAGCAAAATTGGCAAGCTTTGGGGAGGATTTTGTAGCTGGAAGAAGTCCTAGATGTCATGGAATCTAAAGCCATCATTTTATAGGTAAAGCAACTGAGACCAGAGAGGTGAGGTGACTTGCCCAAGGTTGCACAGCAAGTTAGTGGCCAAATCTGAATTAGAAAAAGAGTCCAGTCTCCCACCTTTTGTATCTCAGGGGAACTACATTCTTAATGGGTTCTTAGTGTTTCCAATATGAAAAGCAATTGGAAACCAGGAATCAAGATACTTGGGGGTCTCTCACCCACATCCTGCCACAGACCTATGTCAGATTTCCTCTCATTTCCTTCAAAGCTGGAAGAGATCTATACATACATTGGTTTTCTTTGATTTGTTTGCTGACCACCACCAGGCAATACTTGCTCCTTTCCAAACACAGCTGTATTTCCTTTTAATGAACCCTCCACTGCTGTGTGAATTCTTGGGGGCAACTGTCAAAGTGCCTGCATCACTCTGGCCAACCAGGGCCCACGGAAGCCACTGCACTGTCTCTGACTAATTCTTGAGCAGAGTGACATGGGCTGTGAGGCTCAGGCAGAGCTCACTCATTCTCAGGCTTTCTGGGTGAGGTAGTTGAGTGACCTGCTGCGTGTCCTGGTCCTCATTCCAAGCCAGGTCTTCTAGTCTTTAGTGGGTTCTATGAGCAACCCAACAGACACCTCAAAAAGGCCCCTTGGACTTACATCAGCCATATTTGATTTCTGTTGCTTGCCATCAAAGAACCTTCACAGATACAACTTAACTGGTTGCCTTTGGCTTTCAGAGCCATTGGGAACTGGCAGGTAGAAGGAAGGTCAGGGATGTGGGGAGCAGGAACTGCAGGGCATGCTGTCGAGATGTCTGGGGAGAAGGGAAAGAGCTGAATAGACCGAAGTCTAAAGAGTCTCTCCAGATCAGCCTGGAGAAGGCTCAGCAGCTGGAACACTGGGAAATGGGAATTCTGTCAAGCGGAGAAGTTGGCCTATTTAAGTCCCCAAGAGTGGGGTAGGGCGGGTGGTATGATGCAGCTGACAACTCGGGAACAGGAAAACAGGAAACAGAGAGAGGGAGACTTCCCAGGACTTGTTCCTCCCTCAGGAAAGTCTGCCAATGGCCACAGCAAAACAACCCTGCCCAGGGAGCCCTTGAAAATGAATAAAAACGTGGTTTCAAGGACCATCTTGACAATAGAAGTAAATATTCATTTCTTCTTTCTTTCCTTCATGTAATTTGCATTTACTAAGCAGCTGCTACAAGCCAGATATGGTGCTGGATGCTGGGGCAAGGAGCTAAACCCACCATCTTTCCTCTCATGTGATTTGCAGTCTAAGGAGCAAGAGGGCCAAGAAAGCTACCATCACAGCCAGGGAGGGGAACACCCTGAGGAAGGTGTGCGTGTGGACAGGCTGTGAAGGATAACACAATGATTCATACAAGAAGTCATGTGATGGCAACATTCATCTTCAACAGCCAGAGGAGGGTGTGTGAAGATTCTGGCAGAATCCCAAGCCTGTGACCTGCAGCTTATCTTCTCTCTAATGCGGGCTCTTGTCCCCTTCTGGGCATTGGCATGGAAGAAAGGAACGTGAGTAGGCCACGTTAGGCTTTGCTCTGGTTCCCAAAGTCCCGATGGTTTAACACCCAGGCCCCCTAGGGATGAGCACAGGCATCCAGTGGGTCCTTACTACCAGAGTATGGTCCATGGACCAGCAGCATCAACCTGTGCTAGGAGCTTGTTAGAAATAGGGAATGCCACGCCCCACCCCAGACCCACCGAACCAGTCTGCCGTTATAACAAGGCTCCCAGGTCATTCGTAAGCATGTTAACATTTGAGAAGAGTTAGTTAAACCCTTAGGTGAAATAGAGATATTCATTTAAGGATGGGTTATTTGGAAGGACTCAGGACAGGAGCCCAGCCATGCCAGCCAGGAGTGGTGTGTAACCAATTTCCTTGTGACTAGCAGGGACAAGGGCCGAGGGCTGAAGGAGGGCAGGAAGACTCAGTCAAGACACATCCTGTGGGTTGAATGTCATAGACTTGTCTGAAAAGATGCAAGAAGCCAGTTTCATCTATTTATTTGGGTCCTTTCTCTTTTCTTTTTAATAAGCCCGGCTTGGGGTTTATTAATTTTATTAATTCTTTCGAAGATCCAGTTCTTTAGTTTCGTCGATCTGTTCTACCATTTGTTTGTTTGTATATCATTTATTTCTGCTCTAACCTTTATTGTTTCCCTCCTTCTGCTGGCTTTAGGCTTTATTTGCTATTTCTTTTCTAACTAGTTCCACCTAAATTTCAGATAAACAGGGGCGCCTGGGTGCCTCAGTCGTTAAGCGTCTGCCTTCGGCTCAGGTCATGATCCCAGGGTCCTGGGATCGAGCCCCGGGCTCCCTGCTCAGCGGGAAGCCTGCTTCTCCCTCTCCTTCTCCCGCTGCTTCTGTTCCCTCTCTCTCTGTCCAATAAATAAATAAAATCTTAAAAATAAATAAATTTCAGATAAACAGGGACTTAATTTTCAGTTTATTAGTACATTCCATGCAATATTTGGGACATAGTTATACTAAAAAGTTATTCATTGTTTATTCAAAATTCAAATGTAACCAAGCATTCTGTACTTTTAGTTGCGAAATCTAGCAACCCCAGTCTACCAGGACCCAGGCGTTACCTCTCAACACCTAAAAGAGCTTCAAACTATTAAAACAAAAGGATTAAGAAGATCCCAAATGACAGAATGAGTCACTTAAATTTAGGATGTGTGTATAGTTAATTATAACATTTTCAACCCAGATATGAATGCAGTTGAATCACCAGCTTCTCCCTACAAGCACATAAGAGCCAGAGGTGGCAAAGAGCTTGGTAAGTGGTATTGGAAAAATAACACTGAATTTCTACCTACTGTCACATGGACTGGACACCTACAGATGAAAGGTAGACTTAAAAAATTAATAGAAGAAAAGGCAGGAGAATATCTTTATTACCCAGATGGAGGAAAAATATCTTCAATTAAATTTTAAAAACACAGACTGTGAAAGAAAGAAAGAAAGAAAGAAAGAAAGAAAGAAAGAAAGAAAGAAAGAAAGAAAGAAAGAAAGAAAGA
>NW_027397077.1:46052953-46079077 GCF_003265705.2 Callorhinus ursinus | reverse complement strand
AGAAAGAAAGAAAGAAAGAAAGAAAGAAAGAAAGAAAGAAAGAAAGAGAAAGAAATTTTAAAGAAAGAGAGGGAGGGAGGAAGGAAGGAGGGAAGAGAGGAAGGAAGAAAAGAAGAAAGGAAGGAAGAAAAAAGAAAAGAAAGAAAGAAAAAGAAAAAAAAGAGAAAGGATTTGATTACATTAAAATGAAGGATTTTCGTCCAATAAGGGACACCAAGGACAATAGGGGAAGGCAAAGAAAAGGTGAGAATATTTGCCAAAGACAAATTAAGGATGAATTTATAAACTTTATGTGGAACTCTTACAAATCAACGAGAAAAAAGACAACTGTCCTCATTTTTTTAAAATGGGCAAAGAATATGAACGGAATTTCTAGAAACAGAATCTCAAAAAGCTAACAAACATACTGAAGAGAGGCTCCAACTCAGCAGCCAGTCATTAGAGAAATGCACAGCTAGATAACATTAGCACATCATTAGCTTGGCACCAAGTGAAATCCAAGCCATGGGAATTGACAGCAGGGATAGGACAGGGGGTGAGGTGGGGAAGGTTCTGCCGGGCTGGCGGGAGTAGATAGCTACGCTCGGGGAAGTGCAGGCACCCATGGCCAGCATCTCACGTTCCAGTTCTCACACAGGTCCAGAGGGAACAGAACAGTCCTTTGTGGAGGGCTGTCTTCACCTCCAGAGTGGCCATCAGTGGGGCAATGGACACACCACAGAAAGTCACATGAAATTCCAAGCAGTGGTCAGACACACCCAAAGTAAAAGGATGGATCTTATAGAGCACTCGGTGAACAAAGTGAAAAACAATGAAATCGAGAACACACTTCCATTATATGTGTTTTAAAACATAAACACTCCGTAGAAAACATATTTTTAAAACATGAACTATAAACAGGATAGGAGGGTTGTATTTGCTTGGAAGGAGGACTGGGAGAGGGATGGGAGATACAGAAAATGATAAATGAAGGGGGGTGGTGGGATGGGTTAGCCTGGTGATGGGTATTAAAGAGGCCACATTCTGCGTGGAGCACAGGGTGTTATGCACAAACAATGAATCATGGAACACTGCACCAAAAACTAATGATGTAATATATGGTGATTAACATAACAATAAAAAATTTTAAAAAAAAAGAAAAGAAAATGATAAATGAAAAATAATACTAAAAAGTAGTAAGTAAAAGGCAAACAATAAAATAATAAGTAAAGAAGGAAGAAGAAAAATGTAAATAAAAGAAGACAGAACCAGCCATGATAAAGTAGCACGAAGTGAGGGGACGATTGGCTCAGTCCTGTGCACCTGAAGTTCAAGAATAAACACATAAATCCATAAACAAGTAATGACAGGTGTCTACAGTCACTGTCCTGGTCCCCTTTGGGGCTGACTCTGAGGTCCTCCCTTCTCCCCAGGACTTGGAGTGCCAGCCCCCTGGACCTGGTGCTCAGTTCTGTTCAGGGTCCAGGTTTTCTGCCCAAGGCTGCCGTACCTTTTACAGATGTGTGTCTCTGCAGTTTGAATGTTCATGCTTGGCCCGGCTCCACTATGACTCATGATCTGAGCTGCTTACATTCTGGGTCTTAATCAGTGGGTTTTGACCAGAGAAGAAGAGAACCGCTAAAACTCTCCTCCTTCCCTGACACCTTCCTGCAACCTTGGATCGGGGAGGGCGTCTCAGCATCTCTACTGGAAAGTATACCTTGGGTGGCTCTCAGGAGCTTTGCAGGTTGAAAACTACTGATGTTGAAAAAAAAAATTCCATAAGAGAGCAGGATATAAAATTAGCACATAGAAATCAACAGCCTTTAAATACACACATATGTATGTATTTATACTTATATACATAAAATATTCAGAGGATATTAAGAAAGAGAAAATCCCCTTTACAATGACAACAAAGAAAGCAAGGTATTTAGGAATAAACTTAAGAAGAAATATACAAAACCCCTATTAAACACCTTTGAAACAGGAAAAAATGTGAAGACATGGAAAGACATTCCTTTTTCTTGGATAGAATGACAACATCATAAAGATGCCAGTTTCCCTTAAATTAATTTATAAAGTTTAAGCAATCCCAATAAAAATAGCAACAGGCTTCTTTGTGGAGGTAGACAATTGATACTAAAGCTCTTAATTTAAAAAATGCAAGAATAGCATCGAATGTCTGAGAGGCAAGAATGTCTGACCAGATGTTAAAGCATACCTTTTTAGACAGTGTGGTACTGGCACATAAAAAGACCAGCAGACCAGTGGAAAAGAACAGAAAGGCCCAAAATAGACCCAGCCACATAAGGAATTTGGTATTTGATAAAGACGGCATCTCAAATCACTGAGGCTTTTCAGCAAACAGTCCTGGGCAACTGCTAAGTTGTTTGGGAACAGGTAACACAGCTCACACCTTACCCAAGAACAAATTCTAAAGGGATCCGGGATCCAGACGTGAAAACAGGAAACCACACGGCTATTTGAAAACCACTGCTATAAAAACGGTTCTCAGGTCCCTCCTGATTGTCTGCTGCTGGGATTTCAACTCTCCGGCAAATTGACTTAAGGCAGAGTGTTCCCCAAAAAACCAATATATTCTGTATGGTTTTCAAGCCCCCTCTGGCTCATCTACCTGCGCAGCATGGGACAACTCTGTGAGGTACATGATGTATTTAAGCCATATTTGTGGTGAAGATCACTAGCATTCATGGGCACACGCTTAGACTGCACTTCCCAGACACCCTTGCAGCTTCGGGAGCTCCTGGCCAATGAACTGTGACCTGCATCTCTGCCTGTAAAACTCTCTTTCCCCTGTCTGCCAGCCAGGTGAAGAGTGAAGGATATCTAAAAGGTGGCGTGGAGCCACAAATGCAAAGAGCTTAGGCTCCTGAATGACCCCGTGGAGCAGAGAGACCCCCACCACCAGCAACTTGCTTTGAGCCATGAAGCAAAGGAGAAATAGTAACCTCCTGCCATGTGAGGCCACTGAGATTCGGGTTTTGTCTGTTACAGCAGCTGGTGTTCCTTGCTCTGACAAATATGGTGTCTAAACTCTTGCTATCCCAGCAGGAAACCCTTCCGGCCCTTGAAAACCTTTCCCATCTTTCCCGCCTCGGTATATATGTGTAACATGTCAACACAAGAACACCCAGGTTTGAAGCTGAAGAGATAGGTGTGAACCAACTGCCCTTCTGTGCTCAGGAATCACGAGAAGAGAGGGAGGACCTGGGCATGTGACAAAGGGGAACAAAATGCTTGGAAGAGACAAAATCCTTTAAATTCTGGCACCCGGGGCACCTGGGTGGCTCAGTTGGTTAAGCGACTGCCTTCGGCTCAGGTCATGATCCTGGAGTCCCGGGATCGAGTCCCACATCGGGCTCCCTGCTCAGCGGGGAGTCTGCTTCTCCCTCTGACCCTCTTACCTCTCGTGCTCTCTATCTCTCATTCTCTCTCTCTCAAATAAATAAATAAAATCTTTAAAAAAAAAAAAAATTCTGGCACCCGAAGCACAGCACAAAGACCAGGTTCAAAAATGTTGGAAAGAATGTGTGGTTCTACCCCAAAGTTAAAACTCTCCTATGTTTGTTTAGAAATTAAGCCGGAACAGGAGGGATCATGGCTACGGTCCCCCAAACGGGCGACAGGTCAGGAAGAGAGAGATGGTGGCCTGGCGCCAGTCATGCAAAACTGTCACTACGGGCCTAGTAGCACTTCCCACTTCTCTGTGAAGGGTTAGAAAAAACATTGTTTTCATGTAGCCAGCAGCCCCACATCTGCTATAATAGGAGCCCTCGTTCTCCCCATCGATGTGGGGGGGGGGGTGGGACATGGCCCCTAACGTCGTAAATCACTTTCTGAGAGTGATGAGCATAACTTGGCCGACTCCCTGAGGACGGATCAGAACTTGCCCGAAAGCAGGAAGTGGAGGTACCACACTGACCTCCCAGAGAGCTAGCTAGAGCTTATGGGGCCACTGGGAAAAGGCACTACAGGTGAAGGGGGTGGGAAAGGGGGGAAGGAAAAGAGAAGGGGTGACTGAAATGCATCGGCAACATACTGAGAAAGTCTACAGAAAGAAACAGAAGGGGCTGCTCAGACCACATTAGGGATGCCTGCTCCTACCCCCAAGTGCCCACTGACCTCACTTGATGCGCAGTCTTGGGGGCAGCGTCTAGTGGTCCCTGTGTTACAGATGTCAGCGGTGTTCAGAGTGTGGAGACTTGAGTTGATCAGCGGCACGAAGATGAGCTGGTTAAGTCAGGCTTCCTGGGGTAAGGGAAAGGACAAATCCTTCCCCTTCTCTGACCCTAGAAAAAAGCTGATAATGCATTTATAACTCTCTTTCTAAACACGACTGTGATACGTGCAAATAAAGCAATTCAAAGGGCATGCTAGTGACTTGCGACATCTTGCAGGGAGAAAATGCCTTTAAACAGTTGTGTGTTGGCATGTGCTGCCCTCCAAATCCCAGATGTGCTGTGCATGGTGCAGGGCACATGACTATAGCAGTAATACAGAAACTGTTAGAGACACTGAAAGAGAAGACCTGCCAACCACTACATTTAAAGTGTTAAGGTCCTAAGACAGCACCAGAGAGAGGCTTTTAGACTTTTACCGTTTAACATGGGGGAAGGAAACGGAACATCTAAGAAACATGAGCGTGGATTCATGTCCCCCAAACAAGACAGGGGCATGGCAGGCCAAACTCCTTGCCTGGCCCGTGGGGTTCCTGCAGTCAGACCCTAGCCCTGACGGCTCCACACTGGTTTCCCCAATTACCACCCTTCCTTTGCTCCAGCCGCACATGCCATCCTGCCAGTGCTTGACCACTCCACATGGGGTCCTGACTCAGGGTCTTCGCTCTTGCTGAGCCCTCCACCTAGGAAGTTCTTTCTCCAGCCCTATCGTGAGTCCCTGCCCCTCACTCCCTCTGATCTCTGCACAAGCATCAGCTCCTCAGAGAGCAGCCTGGCCAGATGGCCCCTCATCCTCTTGGTTTTCTCCCTAATACCTTTACTGTTAAGAATACTTCATAATATATCACAACATTTGATACTAAAATGACATGATTTATAAATATACTTATTATATGTTACATCTTTGTTATCTAGAATGGCACCATTCAATATGGTAGCCACTGGCCACACATGGCTATGGAGCACTTGAATAGCTCGTCTGAAATGAAGAGGGTTGTAAGTGTGACATCCAGACTGGATTTCAAAGACTTAGCCTAAAAAAAGAATACGAAGTATGCATCACTAATAATTTTATATGGATGATATGATTGAATACATGAACCCAATATATTGGGTTAACCACAATTTATTCTTGAAATTAATTTCATTTACTTCTTTTTACTTTGTCTCTGTATCTACTAGAAAATTTACAGTTCCACATGGGGCTTGCATCTGTGACTTTCACTCTGTTTCCATTGGACAGTGGGGATCTAGGATGAGCTTTCCATGAGAACAGGGACGTTGTCTGTCTTGTCCTGGCGTTCAGAAGAGCACCTGCGCATAGGACAGGCTTAGGCCACACTTGCTGAATGGAACTTTGTGTTTGTGGAAAACTTCTCCATATGCAGTCTCTCTCTCTGCCCTCAATCTCTGTCTTTCCCTTCCCCCACCGCCATTCCTTCCCCTCTGACATCATCGTTACATAAGAAACTGACAGCTTTCCTTGTGTGCTTACTGAAGCCCCTGTCCTGATTTAGCCCCTTCTTGGTTAGGTTCAGAAACATGTTTTAAAAACCCTGTCTTCTGAAAATAAGCTCAGGTCTTTTCCAAAATAGTTATTGCATTTTGCATGGCTCATCTTATGGACAAATTAGTTAATCTAATTAAACTGAGAGAACACCTGAAAGAAAGCAAAAAAAAAAAAAAAAAACAACACCACACACACAAACAAGCGCTCATCCCACGAGAGACAGCAGGGCAAAGCAGCAGGCCTGGGGGTCAGAAAGGTGCTGAGTGCCGCTGAATCAGGGAGGGGTAAGGAGTGAAGGGCGAGTGAAGGGAGGGGTAAAGAGTGAAGGGCAAACCCAGAGAACAAGCTTCTTCCCAGATTTGGAGAGGCAGACCCTGCTCAGAGCAGCTGGCTAATGCAGCAAATATGTCTACAAAAGAAGAGACACAATCCATTCAGCCATTGCACAGATGTACTGAGCACCTCCTATGTATGTGCCAGGTGCTGAGGAGACAGCCAGGATGCCTCTCTTATTGGAGCTTATGTACTCTGTCTGGAGGAGACAGAAAATGAGCAAATAAGCCCATGATTTAATATATGCTTTCTATCTACCTTACTATTGCCTGCTCAGAGAAGAGAATCCATGCTGTCAATTAATTTTTTAAAATCCACAGCTTGGGGGATAAGATTGGGCAGCGGAATTTTTTCAGAGACTAATTGTAGGAATTTTACAAATTAAGGACATTTAAGATAAATCTTGGCAAAAATAAAGCCCGGGCTAGATATGAGAATACACAGGCCACCACCTAAAGAGGCACTCAGGATGGGTGGGGAGATTCAGTCCCAGGAGAATGCCATCAACATGGGATAGCTTCAAGACTCATCACACACATTGCATGTTGAAACCTGGAAAATGCTAACCTCGTGTTTCTAGAGAGGAGAAAATTAATTTTAATACCAGTATTAGCATTCAGACAAAAGTAGTGCCAGATGCACCTGTGTGGTTACTAGAGTTGGTAGGATATTTGGCACAGAATAAAAGAAAGGAAAAACATGACACCCACTGAAAAGCCTGAAAAGTCCTTGAACTCCACAGTGTTCCAGGGCAGGAAAACACGCCACTCTCTTTGTTAGCTCTGAGCATGCCTGAGCATTTTCTGGAAACTGCTAGTACTGCAACCCAGATCGCCTGCTCAGAACTGAAAGGAGACAAAAACCAACAGAGCGGCAGCATTGATTTAACTAGTATTCTGTGGTCACTGCAATGCTGGGGCGGGGGAGCCCATCCCCCGGACTGCAGCTAAGGACACCTGACAAATCTATTGTGCAAGCTCTTAGGCAATGTATAATCGGTTCCCTGGTTTACAAATTACAAAATAGTAAATTTATGCTCATTGAATTTCTGTGGGAGGAATGGGTATGCTATTCACAAGAGGTATCATGTAAAGAAGGAAACACTTGTGTAAAGAATGAGGGTTTGGATGGATATATGTGTAATTATATCATCTGTGTTCATTCATCCATTCACCAAAGATCTATTAGCACCTTTTACAAATCTGGTGTTGGGGATACAAAAGGGAATAAAATATGGCTCCTGACTTTAAGAAGACGACAGTCTAGTTGGAGAGATCAACATGTGAGCAAATCATCATGGTACACATAGTGTAAGTGCCACAAACAATTTGGACAATTTCTTATGGGTTCAAAGAAGAGAAAAGAATGAATCCTGCCCGGTGGGGGATGGGAGTCATGAAAGGCTCCCAGGGGGAGAAGATACTCCACTCAGAGTGGGGTATCAGAGGGTGAGGAGGAGTTTACCAGGCAGAAGAGGGGAGGGGAGGGAAAAACTCACAAGCAAGACCATGCGCATGTGTAAGTGCGAGGTGTCCTCAGAGAGCTCCCGTGTGAAAGGAGGGAGGAAAGCCAGGTAGCATGAAGTTGAGTGTGTCCTCAGCTGCTACATTGGAAATAGGTTCAGCTGTCCTAAAAAATAAGTCACCAAATAAAAGTGGCTTTAAAAATGAAGTTGTTTTGGGGTGCCTGGGTGGCTCAGTGGTTAAGTGTCTGCCTTCGGCTCAGGTCATGATCCCAGGGTCCTGGGATTGAGCCCTACATTGGGCTCCCTGCTCAGCGGGAAGCCTGCTTCTCCCTCTCCCCCTCCCCCTGCTTGTGTTCCCTCTCTCGCTGTGTCTCTCTCTCCAAAAAAATAAATAAAATCTTTAAATTAAAAAAAAATGAAGTTGTTTCTTTCTTTTTTTTTTTTTCTTACACAATCATATGACCATGGGCACAGTAGGGCTGGCAGGAAGGCTTCTCTGTGTGAGAGACCCCAGCTCCTTCTATCGTGGTGCTGCCATGCCAGGGGCTGGGCCCTTGTCCACAGGTGCAACACGCTCAGCCCTGAGCCTCACTGCTCTACTCTGGCTACCTCTGCACTCAACCCTTGCCATGGCTATAATCCCCGGGCACCCTCCATTCACCCCTATGTGGTGCCAGTGTTCTCTCCATTCACCCCTACATGGTCCCAGCATGTTCTCCATTCACCCCTGCTGCATCCATAGTCTACCCCTACCACATCTATATCAGAATTCATTGTATCTTCACTCCTACCACTTTTATGCATTCACATTCCATATTCCATCTGGAAGGGGCATGCAGAGCACAAGCCTCTTCCCTCTAAGGATACAACTTAGAAATTGCACCCATGGCTCATTCATGTGGCATACCAACATGGTAAGAACCTACCTGCAAGGAAGCCTGGGAAATGTAGTTCTTGTTCTGGGCAGCCTTATGGCAGCCATCTGCCAAGTTAAAAGTGGGAGGTCCTATTTCCATGAAGGGGAGAGTGGAGACTATAGGGGCTGTTAGCAGCCTCTGCCTTTGCATGTTGTACTGGTGATCTCTGGACTATTTTGGGGAAAGACTGGTGTAACAGGCTTGTATCTTCTGCTTGATTTATTCTGACATGCTGTCTTGAGAGTGATTTTCTGATTTCTCATAAGTAGAATTGTCAGGATGTGAGAGGTTACTCAATGCCAGCAAGCAATAAATGAGTGCTGCCCCAATCACATGTGCTTCGTAAGCACTAATTCTGGCATTGTTTTAAAGGACATTTTCTAACATCTCTGGCCTGCAGACATTTTAAGAACTTCCCTGCATCTACTACCCATGTGTCAAGAAGCATTTCCACCCCCCAGAGTAAGGAGACAGGAACAGACTTCTAGGCAGGGTAGGGCAGGGAAATAAGGCAGATGTCAGCTTTACACCATCTTGGGTCTGAATCCCAGTGTATCACCTAGGTGCCACTTGGAACAAATCACTTACCTTTGTAGGTCTCAACAGCCTCGTCTATAAATGGGAATAATGGTGACACTCCATGACAAAGTTAAATGAGATACTACATGTGACCCAGAGAGGGAGCTCAACAAATGTTTGTTTTTCACTCCGGACATCAACTGCCAGGTACTATGTGCACAGCACTTGGGTAGAAACCACACCCCAAGAAAGAATCGAAAAACCCAGTTTCCCACGTAACACCGTATGTTAATTATATTTGAATAAAATAAATAAATTTAAAATAAATTTACAAAATAAACCCAGTTTCTTAAAAAGAGATCAGGGCCCCTTCACAATGATACCTTAGCCAAATGATCACGAGTAATAAAGGTACAAAGTGACATCATGTGCCACTATTGTGTTGCACTGAAGATAGAGCATCACTTCTATGGTATTGCTTCCAAAAATATATGACCCGAATGTAAGCATAAAGAAACATAAAACAAACTCAAATCAAGGGACATTCTGGAAAAAACTGGACTGGACTCAATCATACTGATGTCATTAAATGCACACACACACATACACAGAAGCACACACATGAGCACGCAAAGGAAAGGGAACTCTTCCAGCTTAAAGGAGATGAAGAAATAGAACAAATTCATGCAAATATTTGATTAAATCTTTGATCAAAAAAACCAGTAAAGGACATTGTTGGGACAATTGGAGAAATTTGAATACAAGCTATATGCTAAACAGCAGTGTAGATCAATGTTAAATCCATTGGCTGAGATAATCGTGTGGTGATTATGTAGAATGCCCTCTCTCCTAGTAAATACATGCTGACGTATTTAGAGGTGAAATATTACGATGACAAAATTTACTTTCCAATGATTTTTTTAAAATATGTATTTGTGTATGTAAGTATATGAGGAAAGAGAGAGGAAGAGAAAGAGGGAGGGAGGGAGGGAGGCAAAATGTTGCAATATGTTAACAAAATAAACAAAAAACAAAACGTTGCAAAATGTTAACAATTGGTAAATTGATATAGATCATATACCTTTCCACGGTATTATTCTTTTAACTTTTGGGGTGGATTTGAAATTTGTCAAAATGGAAGTTGGAGAAGAAAAATAAGATGTTATTAGGGAAAGAATTTGAGTTACATATAAAGGAGTCAACTTGAGACAATGTATTCAGGAGAGCTTCTGGATCCTACTGACCTATTGTTTCTTCCAATGCCAATGTAGAAAATAAAGAAAAGTATTTACATTAAAAAAAGAAAAAAGCAAGATGTCTTAGTTCTTTTTGGCTGCTATAGCAAAGTATCATAGATGCGGTGACTTATAAACAACAGAAATTTGTTTCTCACAGTTCTGGAGGCTCGAAGTCTGAGTTCAGAGACCCAGCCTGGTCAGGTTCTGGTGAGAATCTTCTTCCCGGTTGCAAGTGGCTGACTTCTTATTGTGTCCTCACATGGCAAAAAGGGGGCTAGAAAGTTCTCTGTGGTTTCTTTCATAAGGGCACTAATTCCATTTATGAGCCCTCCCCATCACCTGGTCACCTCCAGAAGGCCCTGCCTTCTAATACCATCACATGGGGGTGAGGTTTCAACATAAGACTTTTGGGGACATGAACATTCAGTCTATAGCGCAAGGGTCCCTTCCTCACAATGGGTTTGGCACTGTCAGCGGGCAGTGGATGACACAGAACAAAAGACATCGTCTGGGACATCATCAAGTTTGTCACTGATAACGCACAATGAGGTTCACAAGCTGAGGCAGAAAAGTAAGGGGACAACTGTCTGTAAAATATACTTACACAAACATGAGCTTCCACAAGTGATATCAAAAGCCATCAAGTGGCCTATGACAAGGCTGAGCCAGTGACAGACTCCTTATGAATGAGCCAGGAATTCTGGCTACTGGATGGGAGGGGAACCAAGGAAGCAAAACTTCTCAAGGGGATTGGAAATCCCTCCCTCGATTTCTCCGCACGTTTGTAGAAATCATTTACTCATGCAGCTGGATGGCGGGGTAATCCGCAACCCAACTTCATTAGAGGAGGATTTTCCATCTCAGTGTTGAACTGCAGGCTCAGCTGACATGGAACTGCCTGACCTAGTAGGCAGTGAACTTTGCCGAAACCATCGGAAGAAGACTCAATTAAATATATCCATATAAGGAGAACACAGGTGAAAGCTATCAGTATGTGGAGTACAGTAGGTGGTGCACAAATCTTACGTTAAAAATAATTTAAGAAACTTCTAGAACATGATGTATATCCTAAGGGCAGTGGGAGCAGGCCACCCAGATCATTCAGGGAACTCTCAGGTCCCAAGGACAGGCAGGTCCACCCCCCGCATTCACGGGAAGTCTGGAATCTTTACTCTCCCTTCGGGCTCCTATCTCCAGTGTATCCTCAGTATGGACAGTCCATGTTCTGCTTTTAAACGGTAGATTCAAAACAAACAGAGATGGCACAGTGATTTTACAGAGGAGAAAAGGGAACTTGAGTTACTTCAGTTCTGCCTATTCTTTTACATGATGACTTGGAGTTTTTATGTCTTTTTTTTTTTAAGATTTGTTTTTATTTATTTGAGAGAGAGTGGGGAAGGAGGTGCAGAGAGTCCTAAGCGGACTCCAAGCTGAGCACGGAGCCCCACGCGGGGCTAGATCTCACGACTCTGAGATCACCACCTGAGCTGAAACCAAGAGTCAGCGCTGGTGCTCAACCTACTGTGCCACCAGGAGGGACCCCTTGCGATTTTTATTTCTGCTTAAAATTTAAAACACTGAAAGAGAGTATGAATGCAGTGTAAATTCATCCTCTAAAAGTAATGTAATTAGGATCCCTGGTGGCTCAGTTGGTTAAGCATCTGCCTTCGGCTCAGGTCATGATCCCAGGGTCCTGGGATGGAGCCCCGTATCGGGCTCCCTGCTCCGCGGGGAGCCTGCTTCTCCCTCTCCCTCTGCTGCTCCCCCTGCTTGTGCACTCTCTCTCTCTCTCTGTCAAATAAATAAATAAATAAAATCTTTAAAAAATTTTTTAAAGTAAAATTAATGCAATTAAAATAATAATCCAATGTTTTTTCTTTGTTCGTGTATATGTGCACTGACATGATTTAACTATGAAGTTCAAAAAAAATTTTCACTGCAGCATTTCTCTTCTAGATATTCTTCATTATTATTATTACTATTATTATTATTATTTCACGATTGTTATTGAAAATAATTTGGTGTAAGAGAGCTGTTAAAAGAAATATTTTCCTGGGGTGCCCAATAAGTCACACAAGGTAGAGAGAGCAGATTGAACATAGGCTTCTCTTTTGCTCCCTTCCAAAACCCCTTTTAGATGCCAAGAAGAAGGTTGTTTTAAAGCCAGAACCTGCAGGGAAAGGAGAAAGGAAAGAGAAAATTGGGACCCAGTTTTGGCAGCTGGAATGCAGAGGGAAGAAAGGTGAATGACACACTAAGCAGCCCCAAGAAGACCAAGTGCTAAGCTGGCAGAACCAGGATTTACCCTGCAGAATCCCCAGATGCCCAGGAACGAGAGGCGCTGGACACCTCTGGTGGAAGGGTGACATCAATGGGTGACATCAATGGTGATAAGTGGGGTTCTAGGTGCAGCCAGCCACTGAGACCCCCCCTCCCCACTCCACATCATCTGTTACTGCCTTTCTCCCAACCTAGCAGAGGATGAGAAATGTTCTGGGAGGAGAGGATAATAAAAATTAGTCTTCTGGACTGGGAAACACAAGGCACAGTTGAGGCCAGTGTTGTCATTCCAAAAAGACAAAAATGTTATGTGTATAGTGGATGCTGAAATTCCCAGCCCTGCTCCTGACTCATTTTCCAGAAATCTTCACCTTGAGGCAGGAGACCTGAGGATCTTTCTGGATGGATCTGTGGAATGACGTTGGGACATCCCCAACTAAGTGACCTAGCCACATCACCCTGCAGTGAAGCTGAAAGTTAACAGGCCCCACTTACACCCCCGGTTTCCAATAATCATTTTAGTGCCCCATTCCTGAATATGAAAGGCATCAGGGCACATCAGAGGGAAAGCTCTAACCTAAAAATGGACATCAAGGTGCAGGCGGAGATGGACCAAGATGCAGACAGAGAATAGGAATTTGGAGGAAACAGAGATTTTTGCAAGGAGAAGAATGTTTAAAACAAAAAGATTATTAATAGCCTCAGAAAGATAAAAGAAGATATTGCAACCATGAAACAGACAAGATGTCATAAAAATTAGTATTCAGAGAACAAAAAGGAAATCCTAGAAATTAAAGTCATGATAGCTGAAATGAAAAGCACAATAGAAAGCTTAGAAGATAAAAGGACACAACGTAGATAAAAAGACAAAACGCGGGAAGTTAAGGAGAAAAGTTAAAAAAAAAATTAAAGGGGGATGCCTGGGTGGCTCAGTCGGTTAAGCGTCTGCCTTCGGCTCAGCGATCCCAGGGTCCTGGGATCAAGCCCCACATCGGGCTCCCTGCTGGGCAGGAACCCTGCTTTTCCTTCTCCCAATCCCCCTGCTTGTGTTCCCTCTCTCGCTGTCTCTGTCAAATAAATAAATAAAATCTTAAAAAAAAAAAAAATTAAAGGACTAGTCCATGAGGTCCAGTATTCAAATAACATGCATGCTGGAAAAAAGATAATCAAATAGAGGGTGGGTGGGAACAGATAGGGGAGGAGTCTAAAACCCCCCAGAAGATGAGTTGCCCCATTATAAAGACCCACAGAGTACCCACTGAGGCACACCATCCCAAAAGCTCAGGATGCAGGAGGCAGAAAAGATCCTATATGTTTCCAGAGACAGAGAAAGGCTGAGGAGAAAAGATCGAGAATCAGATTGTTATCCACCTATAGTCAGCTATCTATCAGACTATCATTGAAGGGCATTTGTATTTGTTTCCCACCGCTGCTACAAAAAAATAACCACACATTTAGTGCCTTATGACTATGTAAATTTAGTATTTTACAGTTGTGGAGGTCAGGAATCCTAAACAGGTCTCACTGGGCTGAACTCAACCAGCAGGCTGAGCGGCATTCCTTCTGGAAACTCTGGGGGAAAATCTGTTTCCTTGCCTTTTCTAGCTTTTGGAGGTCACCTGTGTTCTTTGGCTCATGGCCCCTCTGTCTTCAAAGCCAGCCAAGAAGCATCTTCAAGTCTCTCCCTCTCTGTCCCCCACCCCACCTCTGCCTCTACTCTCTCATCTTTTTCTCTGATTCCAACTCTCCTGCGCTCTCCTATGAGGACCCTTGTGGCTATATTTGACCCACTATAATCTCCCTGTTTCAAAATCCTTAATTTAATCACACCTGCAAAGTCCCTTTTGTCATGTAAAATAAGAGGTTCACAGGTTCCAGGGATTATGGCCAGGACATCTTTGGGATAAGGCCATTATTCTACCACCACAGCACTGGACTTTTTTAAAGAGCAACACTAGAACCTGGCTGGCAGTGAAGCAACCCTCTTTTCCTGCCTGGAAGACCTCTCTCTCCTCAGCCAAACTATCAGTCAAGTGTGAGAATAAAATAAAGACATTTTCATATGTAAGATTCTCAAGAAATTTGCCTCCCACACATCCTATCTGAAAAGGCTCTTGGAGGATGTTCTCAAACAAATGACTCGACCAAGAAAGAGAAGGCACTAGGGATCCAGGAAATAGTAGATCCCACATAGGGACAAAGAAAAGGGTACAGGCAAGATGATGTTAAAGAGGCATTCTAGAAGGACAGCTGTGCAGCAGGGTGGGTTGGAGTGGTTCAGAAGATTCCAGAAGAGACTTCCTCAGGAAGATGAACTGATAGTGTATCTGATGCATGTGACCTGATTGTGAGAAAATATAGACAATGGGTATGGAGTTTGGGTTTGAATTAATAGTAAGTTCATGAAAACAAAGACAATTATTAACTCCAGGGAAAACAAAAGTTGTGCAGGGGAAAAGAAAAGGTAATCACAGTTTGCTACATTTGGCAGTTCCTTAGCTGCAAATAGCATTTCCATAGCTGTGATGGTGTGAACACTGACCACCCACTTAATCAAGCTAAAACCATGGGAGGGTGAGGGATAGGCCAGAGTGGGAAGCAGAGCCCACCTTGAGTTTCAGAGTGAGGATCAGTAGTCAGGGAGAACAACTGAAAAAGGAGTGATACAAGAATGTTTTTTTAGGGACCTGGAGGCACATTCCAGAATAATCATCCAGAAGAGGTGAAGGCTAAGGAAATTTTTATGGAGAAAGAGAAATGGGGGCTGTCTAGTACAAGGTCAGCAAACTTTTACTGCAAATAGCCCGATAGTAAATATCTACAATACAACAAAAATCTATTCCTTTTCTAGGCTGCATAACAAATGATCTCAAACACAGTGACTTAAAACACCTGTTTATTAGCTCTCAGCTCTGTAGGTCAGAAGTCTGACACAGCATGTCTAGATTCTCTGTTCAGGGCTCACAAGCCAGAAATCAAGGTGTTGGCTGCTAGCCTCTTAACTAGAGTCTCTGAAGAACCTGCTTCCAGAATCCTGCTCCTTTCAGTTATAGGACTGAGGGCTCTGTTTCTGGCCACATGGCCTCTTCTGTCTTCAAGCCCTTTGTGCTTAGAATTTCTCTACTTTCCTTTTCCCCCCCCCCCCCCCCATTGAGGTATAATTGACATGCAATATTATGTTAGTTTTGGGTGTACAACATAATGATTCATATTTGTATACTTTGTGAAATTGTCACCACAGTAAGTCTAGTTAACATCCATCACCATACGTAGTTACAAAAAATAGTTTTTTTGTGTGATGAGAACTTTGAAGTTCTGCTTTTAAGGGCTCATGTGCTTCCATTGGACCCACCCAGATAATCCATGATAGCTGATAGGTCACCTTAATTACAATAGCAAAACGCCTTTGCCAAACAAAGTAACATATTTATGGGAGTAATGCCAGGTGGTAAAGGTCACGTTCTCAATGTTTGTCTCACGTACTCAATTCCACTGCTCTAGCACAAAAACAGCCCTCAGCAAAATATAAATGAAGATGTTCATGGGTACACAAATGCTTAGGGAAAGAACCAGAAAGACACATTCCAAATGCTTAACTGTTACCACTCCTAGGGAAGGAAGTGAGGGCAGTGGGTGGACATGCGCATGCATATTTTATTCTGCATGCTCACTGGTCTGATTACTTCACAATGTACTGACTAATAAATTTTTTAAATTGTACATTTACATAAATACATGAATGTTAATATATGTATATTAAAGCTCAGCCCATGATGGTGATTATATCTGAGGAGAGGAAGTATAAGGAACTTTGTCTTTCCAAATTACATTTTCCTGTCATCTTTGATGTTTTTTGTTACAAGGAGCTTCTATTGCTGTGGTGAGCAGAAAAAGATATACTTTTTTTCTTTTTTCTTTTTTTTTTTTTTAGAGAGAGAGAGAGAGAGAATGAATGGGGGAGGGGCAAAGGGAGAGAGAATCCCAAGCAGACTCTGTGCTGAGCACTGAGCCTGACCCAGGGATCAATCCCATGACCCTGAGATCATGACTTGAGCTGAAGTCAAGAGTTGGACGCTTAACTGACTGAGCCACCCAGGCGCCCCAAAAGATATATATACTTTTAGTTTTACTGATGTTTCTGAAGAGTTTAAGCAAAAAGCTAAAAAAATAAGTAAGAAGCTAGATAGTAAATATCTACAATAGTCATCCATCATGGACAAACGTTCGTGTTATAACTTCAAGTTAAAAGTGCAAGATAAAGACTGTCCCAGAAAATAAATCCAACTATATAAATATTCATAGAAAATGACTGGAAGGAAATCCACTAAAATGTTAACAGTGGGTGTTCCAGGCAGTGAAATCATGAATAATTATTTCTTCCTTTCTAGTTTTTAATACTTCCCAATTTTCTATTATAAGCCTGTATTATTTTTATAATTGAAAAAATAAGCACTATTTTTTTTTTTTTAAAAACTAAATGTAATTGCCAAGTATACTGCAGTATTCATGTCGGCGGGCTGCCAGGTTTTCCTCCCAGTGCAGAAGCTTGCTTGAAAAATAGTCAAATCAGAGTGGATCTTGGCCAGTATGGGTTCTAAGGAAAAGGAACCCGAGGCTTCAGGGGTGAGAAATCATGTCATTTTACAATCAGGTGGGGCCACTCCTGCCCAGTGACCCAAACACTCAGGGACATTGAGAAAGCCACCCCTGGCCCTGGTCCACACTTGATGCATGCTAATGAGATGCTGTTTTCCGTATAGATCAGATTTCTGATTCTCATATTCTTAACAACACCTACTTTTTCAACACCCCCATTTGGTGTGATATTCTCAGCAGGTGGCTTTCTGGGTGTTCCTGAGGTGGCTTCCCCTGCAGGTTGATGATAGGCTTTGTTTGTGGCTATTTTTACAGTTCAGGGGAATAGGCACGCACCTGAAATGCAGCTCTCACCAGCTCCTACTGAACAGGCCCATTCCCAGACACACAGATCCGTGACCGTTCAGCCCCCACCGCACAGATTTTCAGTCCTTGCCGGGGCAACTTGGAGCCCTCGCTTCCTGCAAGGTGCCCTGGGAGAGCCGAGAACACAAAGGGTAGGGCGCCTGCCTTCACAGGAGCTCATAGACAGTGAGACATAAAACGTGTCCAGAAAAGTGGAGAATGGTAAGTGCCCTGAGTCATGTCAAGGGAAGTGCCTCATGGAGGAGGGAGAGATTCAATCAGTTTTAATGGAGGGGATGCCCGTTGAACGGTGCCTTAAAATATGTGGAGGATTTGTTCATAGTGAGATGGAAAGAAAAGGCAGAAGTATTCCAGCCCACTCCCAAAAGAGGCAACATGAACAAAACTGGGATTTCCTGACTCTTCAGGATCCGAAATGTTAAAATATTTCTCACCGCACCCTGGGCGGCTGCAGCCCCACCTACATGCCGTTGCCTTGGGCAGAGACGCCCCCAGGTTGGAGTAAATTAAACTGTCCGTCTGCCTCTAAAGTACTCTAAAAAGTCACCAATAAACTGGTTCTGAAAAGTCCACTTTGCCCTAATATGAGAGGTGCCAAAAAAAACCACACTGGGAAATCAATGTGCTCTTTCAGTGTGTATGTGTTAAATTTAAAAACAGATGGGAACCTTGGAAATCATATGTTTCAATCTCCTCTCATGTCAAAAGGGACACCTGGGATTCAATGTCAGGAAAGTCTCAAGGTCACACCCCAAGCTGGTGGCAGAGCAAGGGTAAAATCTGTGGTTCCTCAACTCCAGATGGAGCTGATCTTTAGCTGGGACTCGGGACCCACTTCTGCCTTAGTTAGTAAATAGCTATTTCCCTAAGCCCTCCGAGGGCCCGTGGCCCATCCCAGCTGCCCTGTCTCCTCCCCTAGAAACTTTCAGACATGTTCACAGTCCAAAACCTACAGGCCTAGCCTATAGACTGATGGTACCTAATGCTAGTCAGGGTAGAGGATGACTGGAACTCTCACACGTTGGTCAGAATGTAGGATGATACGACTACTTTAGAAAAATGTCTGACGCTTTCTTATAAAACAAAACATGCACTTCACCCATGCCCGGGCAAAATCACGCCTGGGTGTTTGCCAAAAGAAATGAAAACATGTGTCCATACAAAGATTAGTTTAAGAATATTCACAGCAGCCCTATTCATAATAGCCCCAAACTGGAAGCAACCCACATGTAGTCAACTGATGACTGGGTACATAGCTTATGGGGCATCTGGGAGTGTGCAAACAGCCTTAGACAAAACAGTACATGTGCAATGATTCCATTTGTTCTAGAACAGGCAAAACTCATCTATGGTGAAGTCAGACAGTGCTTGCCTCTGGAGGGTGGGGATGGGGCAGGCTTGACTTGGAACCAGCAAGAAGGAATTCCTGGGGTGATGGTATCTCTCTTTTTTTAAATCGAAGTATAATTGACATCTAACACTATACTAGTTTCAGATGTACAACATAATGATTCAATATTTATATGTATTGCAAAACGATCACAATGGGTTGAGTTACCATCCATCACCACACATAGTTACAGAATATTTTCCTTGTGATGAGAAGTTTTAAGAACTACTCCCCTAGCAACTTTCACATATGTAATGCTGTATTATTAACTATAGTCACTATGTTGTACATTACATTCCAATGACCTATTTATTTTCTAACTGGAAGTTTGTACCTTTTGACCCCCTGGCTGATGGTATCTCGATGAGGGTCTGGGTTACGTAGGTATGTACATTTGTCAGAACTCATGCTTGAAATTGGGGCATTTCACTGGATGTAAATTTTACCTCCAAGGAAAAAAAGGAAACAAACATGGAACCCTGCTTAATGATATTCATGCTGAAGTGTTTCTGGATAAAGTCCTGATGCCTGCAACCCACTTTGAAATGCATCATGATAAGCTGGACATGTTTAGAGGTACAGATAGATGGATAGATTGGCGATGAAGCAAGTGTGTAGTAAGTATGTAAAAATCTAGGTGATAGATACACAGGAGTTCACTGTACAAGTCTTTTAACTTTTCTGTATGTTGAAACATTTTCATAATAAAATCCTGGGGGGAAATGTATAGGTTAACTAACAAGGAGGTGTGGACAGCAGCTTCCAGGATCCTACTCAAGTGTCCCTGCTGTACCAGTTGCCGACGAGATATTAAATTCTTGTGCAATCACAGTTGTCCCAGTTCAACATGCTTCCCTCTGCCCTCTGGGTCATGCTTCCTCCCTCCTCAGTCTACCCCGGGGCATCTGAGGGATAACAAATACATTGTTCACTGAAATAATCTTCTCATTAAAGTTACCTGGCAGCCCTTGACACCAGTCTCCCTGAGCCCTCTAGTTTGTGAATTCATCACTGTCTTTGGAACGTCTGTTTATTTTTTGGTTGTAGATCAAAGCAAAATTGAGATGTCCATTTAACAAACATTTGTTGAGCGTCTACTACATGCTAGACGGTGGGGATGTGAAGACATTAAGAAACGGTCAGGGGCGCCTGGGTGGCTCAGTCGGTTAAGCGGCTGCCTTCGGCTCAGGTCATGATCCCGGGGTCCTGGGATCAAGCCCCACGTCCAGCTCCCTGCTCGGCGGAGAGCCTGCTTCTCCCTCTCCCTCTGCCTGCCACTCTGCCTGCTTGTGCTGTCTCTCTATCTGTCGAATAAATAAATAAAATCTTAAAAAAAAAGAAAAGAAAAGAAATGGTCAGGAGTTGCCTTAGCGGCCAGAATGGGAAGTTTTAGAGGTGGGGAAGGAGTGGGTGAGGAGAAGGGAAGGAGAACAGGGAGCAGACCATGATCTCATCTTTCATGTCATGCTGAGAGGTTCGACTTCTATTCGCAAAGTAGCAGAGCTCTCCAAGCCCTCCTGAAAAGCCGTGTGTAAATCCTTTCGTGTTTCAAACATTTTACAGAAATGCCCAGGAGATTCTGAAATGCAAAAAACAATATTGGAGATATTTTTGGAAATAAAAAATTATTTTATATTGTCAATCATTCAGTTTTACTTTTTTTTTTTCATTTCAAATTTGAAAATATATCCTATCCCCCGCCTTAAAGTGAAGTGTCCTAATTATAAGACCCCTACCCTCACATGGTCTTCGTGACATCAGTGGGCCATCCGATTACACATGCATGGGGTCATAGCTCTTGGATGAATTGATTCAATCTCAACACATAATAGTTTAACATAGGAATGCAACCTAAGAAGGTTAGGAGGGCTGTAGGAAGCACCTGGTCCAATGTCGCCTCACTTTTTGGAGAAAAAAGATAAAACGAGGCAATATATACATGACTCAGAGCTACATGGCTGGTGAGAGGCAAATGATGAGGCTCAGATTCAAGTTTTCAAATTCCAAATTCAATGTTCACATAGTCAGCTATCATTAAACAACCATTGTCTGTTCCTTTTTCTCCCCCTTAATCCATATTTTTTTAACATTTCTTGAGGGATGGGTACAAATAAAACTTAATTCTAAATATTTTAAAATTTCCTATTATAGAAGTTCTTGTAAGAAAAAAATATTTGAGGAGAAATAATTACTCAAAATGGTTAAAGCTCTTAAATTCCACATATGAGCGAAATCATAAGGCACTTGATATAATGAGCACTGGGTGTTCTATGCAGCTGATGAATCACTAAATTCTACCTCTGAAACTAATAATACACTGTATGTTAATTAAATTGAATTTAAATAAAAAATTTTTTTAAATAAATACCCAAAAAAATGGTTAAAGCTCACGATCTATGATACAATTCAGTCACACACATTTCACATCACCTGGCTCTCTGTCCAGAAAGAAACTTTCCAGCAATTTATGGATTTTGAAAACATGAACTACCTCACTAAAGGGTATTAAAATATCCTTCCATAAAGTCAAGTTCCACCAAATAAGAAAAGAGTTTTTAAAACAGGGTGACTTCTGGGGTGCCTGGGTGGCTCAGTCGTTAAGCGTCTGCCTTCGGCTTCAGGTCATGATCCCAGTATCCTGGGATCGAGCCCCACATCGGGCTCCCTGCTCTGCGGGAAGCCTGTTTCTCCCTCTCCCACTGCCACTGCTTGTGTTGCCTCTCTCGCTGTGTCCCTCTCAGTCAAATTAATTAATTAATTAATATAAAAAAAACAGGGTGACTTCTCTGAGTGCCTTACTCACAAGGCAACCAAAAGGATGAATGTTCCAGGCACTGTTCTGAGGACCGTGCATGCATTAACTCATTTATCCTTACAACAACCCTGTGAGGCATTGCTCTTATCATGGTTCTAGTAGGGAAACTGAGGCACAGTGATCCCTGTTCTGCTAAGAGGCAGAGATTGAACCAGGCAGTCTGGCTCCTGAGCTATTTGCTGAACCTCCCATGCAAGCCACTCGATAATGTCTTATTACCAATTCCACTGCAACTTCGTTGCTTCGGGGGAGTTGGTCCTTTGTGGTGTTTCAACTTTATCTTTTCTTTTTCCCCTTATGCTGTAGGGGATGGAAGTGAGAAACACCCTTGCCCAGATGCCCCTAGCAGCAGGGATCCAGCTGGGCTTTTCCAGGGGGAGGCCAGGCATATGCCACCCAGATGCCAAAGGCAGGTTCCAGCCATCTGCAGCAGCAAAGGGAGCGTCAGCATCTGCAGAGACAAGCAACAGGCAGACTCCATAGTGACAGCGCGGTGGACACCAATGGGGGCATCAGCACATTCATTTACGCCCTGGTCTCTGGGCACCAACACCTCCCCCCCATTATGCACCTCCAGCCCTTCTTAGTTGAAAACCAATTTCCTTCATATAATCCCTCTCTGCTTGAAATATGTAGGTCAATGCTTTTTTTTCTGGACTACTGATTGATTCTGACACCTTACTTAAACGTATTACATTTCCCTGTCTTCTGAAATGAATATAATGAACTTGTGTACCCTCGACTTGACAAATCACAATGCTGTAACAGCGAGGTCCCTGGGACCTATCTCAGGAGCACGCACATCTGCCGCCCCGCTTCCCAACATCACTTTGTAATGATGGGAGAAAAACTTATTTTTCAATTTATGAGCTATAATAAAATTGGAAGGCAAGAAATGGTGCCCCCTGCAGACCAGAGTGTTAGAAGAATTTTAGGAAGGGAAAAAGCAGCTGGAGCCTAATGGGTGAAGAAATCAGGGCAGAGGGTAAAGGCGTTTTTCCTAAGGGAGGCCTGGAGAAGCCCTCTGATGGGCATCAGTAGGTACAGAGAGCAGGAGCAAGCCATTCTTGGGCATCTGAGCCGCATCCAGAACCACTGGGGAAACCCAAGTTCTCCCCTCTGTGTACATACATTTCCTAGCAGTAAAGGCACTCCCAAGAAAGGGCAGGACCCCAGCTGAGGTCCTTGGTGAGAGAAGCAGAGCAGAGCAGACAGACACAGGGAGGATGCAGGACAGAAAGGGGAGTTGCTCAGCCAAGGACTGGGATACGGCAAAACAGAGCCCTTCTTGCCATGGTGCCCCGGGGGCAGCTCCCTGACCTGCACCGCGCAGGGGACCTCTGCCAACATGGGCTTCACTTCCGGTTCACACACAAGCTGCCATCAGAAGACCCAGCCCTGGGGGACAGAGGCTCACAGCAGGGGGACTGACACTGGCCAGGATGGTCCTTCCTTAAGAAATACACACGGCAACAAATGGTCACCAGATATTTGAGGAAGATGGACAGAAAGTTGAAGGACAACTGATCCTGAAGGAACCAGAGGTGATTTGGAACACTCAAGAAAAACACAGAATAAATCCTAAATTTAATGTTTAACTTTTAAAATCTGTACTATCTTTGCATGATTCAAAAATCAAAGAAAAGTAAGAAGGGATACATTGAGAAGTTTTGCTCCCACCCTTGCCTTTCAGCCATACTTTATGTGCAAAGGCAAGAAAATATGAAAAACATATACTTATTTTCCTTCCCATCTTACACAGAACATGGCATGCTACCTGCATTAACAAAGCAGGTGGCTTCAGCAACAGAAACATACTGTCTCCATTCTGGAGTCTAGAAGTCCAAAATCAAGGTGGGCCGGGAGGGAAGGGTCTATTCCAGCCCTCTCTCCTTGGCCTGTAGAAGGCTGTCTTCTTGTTCATAAGGTGCTCTTCCTATATGCATGTCTGTCTCCAGATTTCCCCTTTTTATAAGGACACCAGTTGTATTGGGTTAGGCTCATCCCAATGACCTCACCTGCACTCAGTTACCTCTTTAAAGACCCTATCCTCAAATAAGGTGACAGAGATCCTGAGGGTTAGGACATCAACATACAAATTTTGAGGGGACACAATTCAACCCCTGTCACTACAATACCATTCTACTTTTTTTCACGTACTAATATGCCCCTGAAGACTTTCCCACATCAATACATAGAGCGTTTTTTTCATTTTTTCATGGCTATACATTACTTCGTTCAGAGAATTACTGTGGTGTACCTGATCACTCCTTCATACTTGAATACCTGGGTTGCTTTTTCAATCTGCCACAATTATAAACTAGGCTTCACTTCGTAAGTGTGTTAGGTGTGTCTATATGATCTGATCATAGCCATAGGGTTGCTTGGCCAAAGGGTAAAGGCATTCATAATCCTGAGAGATATTGCCAAAAGGCTCTTCTTGGGGGCTATGCCATTTTGCACTTCCCCCAACATTGTATGAGAGGGCTTGTTTCCCTCAGAGCCTTGCCAACAGGCTATGTTGGTAATCTCTGGAATTTTTGCCTATCCCATAGTTAAGAGATGCTTTCTTCATACAGTTTCATTCTTATTTCTCTTACTAGTAAGGTTAAGCATATTTCATCTATTTTAGGGCCATTTGGATTTTTTTTTGGTTTGCGAATTCGCAATTTTTTATTGGGTTATTACCTCATTTTGCTCTAGATTCCTAGCCATGTCACACATTAACCAGATTAATCCTGTGTCTGCGATGTATGATGAAAGTATTTCCACAAATTTATCATCTGTCTTTTCACTTTGCTTTTTAAACTTTTCATTTGGAAAATTTCAAACACTGACATAGGTAGAGAGATTATATGGTGAACCGCACATACCCATCACTCAAATGCACCCATTACTAATGTGCGGCAAATTTTCCTCTGTCTGTAATCCCACTGATTCCCATCCCAGATTATTTTATTTAAAAAAAAGATTTATTTATTTATTTTAGAGAAACAGAGAGAGCATGAATAGGAGGGGCAGAGGGAGAGAGAGAGAATCTCAAGCAGACTCCCTGCTGAGCACAGAGCCCAATGTGGGGCTCGATCTCACTACACTGAGATCATGACCTGAGATGAAATCAAGAGTCAGACGCTTAAACCAACTACGCCACCCAGGCACCCCCCCATCCCAGATTATTTTAAACACATCCCACCCATCATAGCCTTCATCCGTAAATAACCCAATCCATAAAAGATTCTGCTTGTATCTCTTAAAAAAAAACAAAACTTAATCCCAATACCATTATCACATATACAAAATTAAAGTTTCCTTAATATCATCAGATAACCAATTGGTGTTCAAATTTCCTGAACATACATTATAATTAGTTAATATGTCTCTTAAGTCACTTCTATTTTTTATTTTATTTTTTTAAAGATTTTATTTATTTATTTGACAGAGAGCGAGGGAACACAAGCAGGGGGAGTGGGAGAGGGAGAAGCAGGCTTCCCACTGAGCAGGGAGCCCGATGCGGGGCTCCATCCCAGAACCCTGGGATCATGACCTGAGCCGAAGGCAGATGCTTAATGGCTGAGCTACCCGGGCGCCCCTCTTAAGTCCCTTTTAATCTATAGGTTCAGCCTCTGTCACAGTTTCTTCTTTCCTTTGAAATGAATTTTTGAAGAATCAATTGGGTTGTCAGTCTGGCAAAAACCCCACCGTCTGGATTTTGCTGAGTGTGTCTCTGTGGTGTCTCTGCATATGTTCCTCTGTTGTCTGTACTTCTGTAAACCGGTAGCTAGATTTAGAGGCACTGTCAGATTTTGATTTGATTTTGGCCAGGGACTGGGGGGGACAAGACGACTTCATAGGAGGTGTTGTGAACTTCCTTCAAGAGGCGCTTCATGTCAGGTTGTCCCTCTTTTTGTGATGTTGGCAGCTGTTGATGATCATTGCTGAAATCCACTGGTATGTTCAATGTTGCAAAACGATGCCTTCCAGATTCTAGCACCCCTTCTTCATTTATTTTCTGGAATACACCTATAACGAGAAACTCATCATCTCTTCACTTAACTAGAAGAGGAGTTTATGTGACAGAGGCAAAGTAAGTGTCTGTCTCTTTTCCTCTACTGTCACTTTAAAAAAATAATGACTGGTTCCCTAGGACACTCCAAAGGAGGATAGTATGTGCTTGCTATTATGAACTCATTTCTTTTAACATATGTTGTGTTTCTATCCATCATAGTTATTCTCCCTCTCGATGCTCCATTTGTCCCATCTTTGGCCTGTGGGAGCCTCTCCAGGTTGGCTCCTGAGCGCTCCAGACACAACCTCAGTCCTCATTATGACTTCCCCTGCTGTTCAGTCTAATGAGCTGTTGCGGTTCATCTTGCATATTTCTTGCTCCAGACCTGGAATCAGCTTTTCCTCCAAGAAGCCTGCTTTCTTTTTTGTGAGAATGGTATTTAGAGACCAGAGTACGGACATACTTATGAAATAATCTAGTCCATGTACTGTACACAGCATTATTTTCT
>NW_027397077.1:46048771-46052943 GCF_003265705.2 Callorhinus ursinus | reverse complement strand
ACTTATGAAATAATCTAGTCCATGTACTGTACACAGCATTATTTTCTGCTGTGTAAAAGGAATCATCTGAACCCCAAAGTTCTCGGAAACCAGAACATGCTTCCTGAAATAAAACATTCAGTGGATATAGAGAACGTCATGGGCATAGAGAAATACCAAATTAGTGATCTGGAAAATGAAGCCCAATAAAGCTAAGAGCAAAAAGACAGAGATGAAAAAGATGAGAGAAGAAAATTCAGAGACATAGAAGATAGATCCAAGGTTCAATACTCAATTATTAGGAATTCTAGATGAAATGGAAAGAAACAATGACATAGAGAAAATAATTTTTAAAATGATAATTGTAAATGCTGTTTACATTTACAATTACAATTACAAGGCACTGTCTTAGAAATGGAAACAGTAACTGAATCAGCTTCATCATGAAAATGTTAAAAAAAAAAAAGTAAACTCTGTGGAGACGTGTTTCTGATGTACTAATTTATTACCTGGATTCAGCATTCAGTTACATCTTTCTCTTCTTTTGTTTTTTATAATCACTTATATAATTCTATAAAATTAGAAGACCCGGGTCTACCTGAGTTGAATCCATCTCGTATAAGGTCCCTCCCTTGGAGTGATGAAAATAACCCCAACAGCAAGCTGGTTTATCCTTTGAAAGTCTATTTTCTGGGAATCAAAGCGCCTCCTGTTAGGGAAGAGGATGTTAATGGCAGAAAAAAAGAACATACAGAGCAAACAAAATAAATACACTGAAGAGAGCCTCTCAAACTGGGAAAAATACCATATTGTGCTTTCTCTGTTGGCCTAGAGCAAGGGTGGGCAAAATCAGGTTTGCAGACCAAATCCAAGTGTGCCTGTTTTTGAAGATCCTGCAAGCTCTGGATGCCTCTTCAATGGCTGAGGAAAGAAATCCAAATGAGAGTAATATTTTGTGACATGTGAAAATATATGCAATTCAGATCTCAGCGTGCATCTGTAAAGTTTCATTGGGACACTGCCACGGTGTCCGTTCTGCAATGGAGGAGTGGAGTACTTATGACAGAGGCCCGCTAGCCAGCAGCATGGCTAGCAGAGCCTCCAAGACGCACAATCTAAAATGCTCACTTTCCTAGAAAAGTTGCCAACTTCTGGCCTAGAGGGTGTGGTAGCCTCACAACCTCCCCTTCAGCCCAGTGCTCTAAGGAAGGCAGTCTTCAAGCTAAAAGAACATTGAAGGCCAAGCAGGATTTCATTTTACATAAAAGTCACGGGCAGACACATTCAGGTGAAAATTCAGAAGGAAGGTCAAGAACCTAGCCCGTAGCCCTCAGCGATAAAGCAGGCCTTGTAAAAGGTAAGCGATTAGGCTTTCCCACCAGAATTTTCATTGGCAATACTAGCCACAAGACTACCGTGGAGCCATGTTTCAAAATTCTGGGGTGAAGACTTTGGAAACTAGAATCCTAGACCCACCCACACCTTAGATGAATGTGAAGGTAAGAGAAAGCTGTGTAAAAAGACAAGAACTCATAATTTATTGGCCATAGTCTCTATATTAAAAAAAAAACAAACTATCCTAGGTATTCTAGCAAAACAAACAAGGCTTGAATAAAAAGACCACATAGGATATAGCAAATTGTGGCATCTGTATGTGGCCCAGAAAGAATGAGTGAGCCAGAATGAAAATAAAAAGGATCCAACAGGATGAGGGGTGTCAGTCTTTAATGTGCGGGAGAACCACACTGAGTACCTATGAAAGATACAAATTCCCAAGAGCTCTTTCAGAGATCGCAGTGGGGTGGTCTGGGGTAAGATGATGGATTTTAAGCAAGCTCCCCGGTCACTTCCTTAGCTCTCTTGGAGAAGCCGCACTGCATTCTGGCCTCTTGCCAGCCACAGTACTAATGGCAAAGAATGACATTTTCTTCTCTATGGGTCCAATCATACCACTGAGTATTTTCACTTATTCAGCAAATACTTATTCAAATATTTATTCAGTGCTTACTATGTACCAAGGCACTGTTCTCTTCTAGGCTTTTGGGCTATATTCATGTCAAGCAGATGAAAATCCCTGCCTGTGACACTTTTTCTAAATTCCGGAAGGAACACTTACATGATCATCATGCAGTAAATGAAGTTTATTGGCTTTCCATTTTTAGAATCAGAGCATGGAAGACTTGTTTACAAAGATAAAACAGATGTAAATAATACAAACCTTGGCAACCTAAAAATAATAGGACTTACACAAAATTATATGATAAGGGATAAATGGAGGGGGAGAAGTAAGCATAAATTTCATCATCTCTCCTGGTGGCAATCAGAGGGGTGAGGGGAGAAAAGTGTATGTAACAGCTGGGGAGGAGAAGTTCTCAATTATCATGAACAATGCTGCTAATTTTTTTTTTTTTTTGCACAGTATTCAACTATTTCTTTAGAAGAAATCCTAAAAGAAAAAATTGTTTGGTGAAAGGTTTTGATACAATAAACTGCCAGGTTTATTGTATCCTAAAAAAATTGTACTATTTCGTCCCTCCTAGGTACAAACTGCTAGTTATAAAATAAATAAGCCATGGAGTTAAAAACTACAGCATAGAGAATATGGTCAATAATATTAAAATAAGGTTGTGTGGTGACAGTGACTACACTACATGATGAGCATTTCATAATGTGCAGAGTTGTCGAATTGCTATGGTGTACACCTGAAGATGATGTCATATCATATGTCAACTATATTTCAATCAAGAAAAAAGAATGGTATGGTCAGATACACCCAAAGTATTAAGCTAACCATAAAGAAAGTACTGTATTACTTTATAGTTCTGCTAAGAGTACAGGAAAGTACCCACTACCTGAAACTTCACCTACCTTGAGTTTTAACCAATTTTAAAAATTTCTTACTTGATACATATACAAAAAAAAGACATCTGACATCCCACAGTTTGAGAATTACATTTATTTGTCTACAAGTAGGAAATATTTATGGAGGGGGCGGAGCAAGATGGCGGAGGAGTAGGAGACCTGGATTTCATCTGGTCTCAGGAATTCAGCTGGATAGGGATCAAACCATTCTGAACACCTACGAACTCAACAGGAGATCAAAGAAGAGGGTAGCAACAACTCTCTGAACAGAGAAGCGACCACTTACTGGAAGGTAGGACGTGCGGAGAAGTGAATCCGAGGCGATATTCGGGAGGATAGACGGCGGGGGAGGGGCCTCCCTCGGCCGCTTCTGGCAAGTGATAGACCCGCGGAGCACAAAATCGGACCTTTTAGAAGTCGGCTCCGCTGAGGGACATCGCTCCAGTGGCTAAACGGGGGTGGAACCATCGCGGGACAGTGTGGTCTCAGGACCCTTGGGGTCACAGAAAGACCGGGGGTGCCTGAGTGCGCCAGAGCTCCCAGGTATCGGAGCGGGGAAGCCAGCTGCAGAGACGGAGCCGAGGCGGGGCTCTCAGCTCGGGGTGGCCATAAACTGTGATCCGCGGCCCAGTCGGGCCACTGCGCCTCCAGCAGGGACCCAACAAGCGGCAGAGCCGGGGAGACTCACCTTCCTCCCCCGGGAGGAGAGGCGCGGGAACGCACCGCAGGGATCTGCTGGGTTTGGAGACTCCACACGGGGTCAGGTGCCAGAGATAGCAACGCTCGGTCACAGGCCGGGTGAGCACGGAGTGCGGCCGGAGACCGGGGAGACAGGAGTGAATGCTTTTCTCTGGGGGCGCACTGAGGAGTGGGGCCCCGAGTTCTCAGCTCCTCCGGGCAGAGATTGAGAGGCCACCATTTTCACTCTCATCCTCCAAAGCTGTACGAGAGCTTGCAGGGAACAAAAGCTCCCGAGAGCAAATCCGAGCAGATTGCTTAGACCGGACGGACAAGGGTGGGGCAATTCCGCCTCCGGCAAAGACATTTGGGAACCACGGCAACAGGCCGCTCCCCCAGACGATCAGCACGAACAGCCAGCAAGCCAAGACCAAGTTTACCGATCAAGGAGAATGGGAGAACTCCAGCGCTAGGGGAATACTGCAGATAGAATTCATGGCTTTTTTACCATGATTCATTAGTCTTTCAATTTCTTTTAACTGTTTTTTTTTTTTAATTTTTCTTTTTCCCCTTTTCAACCAACATCTTACCAGTCCCTTTTTTAAAAAAAAATTTTTATTTTTCATTTTTAGAGTCATATTCTATCCCTTCAT
>NW_027397077.1:46044844-46048671 GCF_003265705.2 Callorhinus ursinus | reverse complement strand
ATACCCTAAATCACGAGTGTATGGCTTTGTTCTAGTCTCCTGCCTGATCACATTCTCTCCCCTTTTTTTTTCTTTTTTAAAAATCTTCTTTCTTTTTTCAAACAACTTATCAATTCCTTTTATAAAATCTTATAATTTTCATCTTTACAGCCATATTCCAGCCCTTCATTGTATCAACCCTTATTTTGTACATATATAAGTCTTTCTTTCTTTAAAATTTTAGGAGGCACTTTCTTCTAACAGACCAAAATATACCCAAAATCTAGTGGGTGGCACTGATCTATGCACTAGCCTGATCATATTTGATCATATTCTGTTTTTTTGTTTGTTTATTCTGTTTTTGTTTGTTTTTATCTTTTTCTTTTTCTTTTTTTCTCTCTTTCTTTTTTCTTTCTTTTCCTTTCTTTTCCCCTGGTTTCAGGTCTTTCCTGATTTGTTTAGAGTATATTTTCTGGGGACGTTGTTAACCTGTTAGCATTTTGTTCTCTCATTCATCTATTCTCCTCTGGACAAAATGACAAGACGAAAAAAATCACCTCAGCAAAAAGAACAAGAGGTAGTACCATCTGCCAGGGACCTACTCAATACAGACATTAGTACGATGTTGGACCTAGAGTTCAGAATTATGATTTTCAAGATACTAGCTGGGCTTGAAAAAAGCATGGAAGTTATTAGAGAAACCCTTCCTGGAGAAATAAAAGAACTAAAATCTAACCAAGTCGAAATCAAAAAGGCCATTAATGAGGTACAATCAAAAATGGGGGCACTAACTGCTAGGATAAATGAGGAAGAAGAGAGAATTACCGATATAGAAGACCAAATGATGGAAAATAAAGAAGCTGAGAAAAAGAGAGATAAACAACTACTGGATCACGAGGGCAGAATTCGAGAGATAAGCGATACGATAAGATGAAACATTAGAATAATTGGGATCCCAGAAGAAGAAGAAAGAGAGAGAGGGGCAGAAGGTATATTGGAGCAGATTATAGCAGAGAACTTCCCTAATGTGGGGAAGGAAAGAGGCATCAAAATCCAGGAGGCACAGAGAACCCCTCTCAAAATCAATAAAAATAGATCAACACCCTGACATCTAATAGTAAAACTTACGAGTCTCAGAGACAAAGAGAAAATCCTGAAAGCAGCTTAGGAGAAGAGATATGTAACCTAGAATGGTGGAAACATTAGATTGTCAACAGACCTATCCACAGAGACCTGGGCAGGCCAGAAAGGACTGGCATGATATCTTCAGAGCACTAAATGAGAAAAATATGCAGCCAAGAATACTATATCCAGCTAGGCTGTCATTGAAAATAGAAGGAGAGATAAAAAGCTTCCAGGACAAACAAAAACTAAAGGAATTTGCAAACACGAAACCAGCCCTACAAGAAATATTGAAAGGGGTCCTCTAAGCAAAGAGAGAGCCTAAAAGCAACATAGACCAGAAAGGAACACAGACAATATACAGTAACAGTCACCTTACAGGCAATCCAATGGCACTAAATTTCTATCTTTCAATAGTTACCCTGAATGTAAATGGGCTAAATGCCCCAATCAAAAGACACAGGCTATCAGATTGGATTAAAAAACAAGACCCATCAATATGCTGTCTGCAAGAGACTCATTTTAGACCCCAAAACACCCCCACATTGAAAGTGAGGGGGCGGAAAACCATTTACCATGCTAATGGACACCAAAAGAAAGCTGGGGTGGCAATCCTTATGTCAGACAAATTAGATTTTAAAACAAAGACCGTAATAAGAGATGAGGAAGGACACTATATCCTACTTAAAGGGTCTATCCAACAAGAAGATCTAACAATTGTAAATATCTATGCCCCTAATATGGGAGCAGCCAATTATATAAGGCAATTAATAACAAAAGCAAAGAAACACATTGACAACAACACAATAATAGTGGGGGACTTTCACACCCTCCTGACTGAAAAGGACAGATCATCTAAGCAAAGGATCAACAAGGAAATAAAGATGTTAAATGAAACACTGGACCAAATGGACTTCACAGACATATTCAGAACATTCCATCCCAAAGCAACGGAATACACATTCTTCTCTAGTGCCCATGGAACATTCTCCAGAATAGATCACATCCTAGGTCACAAATCAGGTCTCAATCGGTACCAAAAGATTGGGATTATTCCCTGCATATTTTCAGACCACAATGCTTTGAAACTAGAACTCAATCACAAGAGGAAAGTCGGAAAGAACTCAAATACATGGAGGCTAAAGAGCATCCTACTAAAGAATGTATGGGTCAACCAGGAAACTAAAGAAGAATTAAAAAAATTCATGGAAACCAATGAAAATGAAAACACAACTGTTCAAAATCTTTGGGATACAGCAAAGGCAGCCCTAAGAGGAAAGTATATAGCAATACAAGCCTTTCTCAAGAAACAAGAAAAGTCTCAAATACACAACCTAACCCTACACCTAAAGGAGCTGGAGAAAAAACAGCAAATAAAGCCTAAACCCAGCAGGAGAAGAGAAATAATAAAGATCAGAGCAGAAATCAATGAAACAGAAACCAAAAGAAAAGTAGAACAGATCAACAAAACTAAGAGCTGGTTCTTTGAAAGAATTAACAAGATTGATAAACCCCCCTGGCCAGGGGTTTTCTTATCATTTCTCTTTTCTTATCAAAAAGAAAAGAGAAATGACCCAAATCAACAAAATCATGAATGAAAGAGGAGAGATCACAACCAACACCAAAGAAATACAAACAATTATAAGAACATATTATGAGCAACTCTATGCCAGCAAATTAGAGAACCTGGAAGAAATGGGTGCATTCCTAGAGATGTATCAACTACCAAAATTGAACCAGGAAGAAATAGAAAACCTGAACAGACCTATAACCACTAAGGAAATTGAAGCAGTCATCAAAAATCTCCCAACAAACAAAAGCCCAGGGCCAGATGGTTTCCTGGGGGAATTCTACCAAACATTTAAAGAAGAATTAATACCTATTCTCCTGAGACTGTTCCAAAAAATAGAAATGGAAGGAAAACTTCCAAACTCATTTTATGAGGCCACCATTACCTTGATCCCCAAACCAGACAAAGACCCCATCAAAAAGGAGAATTACAGATCAATATCCTTGATGAACATGGATGCAAAAATTCTCACCAAAATACTAGCCAATAGGATCCAACAGTACATTAAAAGGTTTATTCACCATGACCAAGTGGGATTTATCCCTGGGCTGCAAGGCTGGTTCAACATCCGCAAATCAATCAACGTGATACAGTACATTAACAAAAGAAAGAACAAGAATCGTATGATCCTCTCAATAGATGCAGAAAAAGCATTTGACAGAGTACAGCATCCTTTCTTGATCAAAACTCTTCAGAGTATAGGGATAGAGGGCACATACCTCAATATCATAAAAGCCGTCTATGAATAACCTACAGCAAATATCATTCTCAATGGGGAAAAGCTGAGAGCTTTCCCCTAAGGTCAGGAATGTGGCAGGGATGTCCACTATTACCACTGTCATTCAACATAGTATTAGAAGTCCTAGCCACGGCAATCAGACAACAAAAAGAAATCAAAGGCATCCAAATCGGCAAAGAGGAAGTCAAACTCTCCCTCTTTGCAGATGATATGATACTTTATGTGGAAAACCCAAAAGACTCCACCCCAAAACTGCTAGAACTCATACGGGAATTCAGTAAAGTGGCAGGATATAAAATCAATGCACAGAAATCAGTGGCATTCCTATACACCAACAACAAGACAGAAGAGAGACAAATCAAGGAGTCGATCCCATTTACAATTGCACCCAAAACCATAAGATACCTAGGAATAAAT
>NW_027397077.1:46034445-46039844 GCF_003265705.2 Callorhinus ursinus | reverse complement strand
ATACCCTAAATCACGAGTGTATGGCTTTGTTCTAGTCTCCTGCCTGATCACATTCTCTCCCCTTTTTTTTTCTTTTTTAAAAATCTTCTTTCTTTTTTCAAACAACTTATCAATTCCTTTTATAAAATCTTATAATTTTCATCTTTACAGCCATATTCCAGCCCTTCATTGTATCAACCCTTATTTTGTACATATATAAGTCTTTCTTTCTTTAAAATTTTAGGAGGCATTTTCTTCTAACAGACCAAAATATACCCAAAATCTAGTGGGTGGCACTGATCTATGCACTAGCCTGATCATATTTGATCATATTCTGTTTTTTTGTTTGTTTATTCTGTTTTTGTTTGTTTTTATCTTTTTCTTTTTCTTTTTTTCTCTCTTTCTTTTTTCTTTCTTTTCCTTTCTTTTCCCCTGGTTTCAGGTCTTTCCTGATTTGTTTAGAGTATATTTTCTGGGGACGTTGTTAACCTGTTAGCATTTTGTTCTCTCATTCATCTATTCTCCTCTGGACAAAATGACAAGACGAAAAAAATCACCTCAGCAAAAAGAACAAGAGGTAGTACCATCTGCCAGGGACCTACTCAATACAGACATTAGTACGATGTTGGACCTAGAGTTCAGAATTATGATTTTCAAGATACTAGCTGGGCTTGAAAAAAGCATGGAAGTTATTAGAGAAACCCTTCCTGGAGAAATAAAAGAACTAAAATCTAACCAAGTCGAAATCAAAAAGGCCATTAATGAGGTACAATCAAAAATGGGGGCACTAACTGCTAGGATAAATGAGGAAGAAGAGAGAATTACCGATATAGAAGACCAAATGATGGAAAATAAAGAAGCTGAGAAAAAGAGAGATAAACAACTACTGGATCACGAGGGCAGAATTCGAGAGATAAGCGATACGATAAGATGAAACATTAGAATAATTGGGATCCCAGAAGAAGAAGAAAGAGAGAGAGGGGCAGAAGGTATATTGGAGCAGATTATAGCAGAGAACTTCCCTAATGTGGGGAAGGAAAGAGGCATCAAAATCCAGGAGGCACAGAGAACCCCTCTCAAAATCAATAAAAATAGATCAACACCCTGACATCTAATAGTAAAACTTACGAGTCTCAGAGACAAAGAGAAAATCCTGAAAGCAGCTTAGGAGAAGAGATATGTAACCTAGAATGGTGGAAACATTAGATTGTCAACAGACCTATCCACAGAGACCTGGGCAGGCCAGAAAGGACTGGCATGATATCTTCAGAGCACTAAATGAGAAAAATATGCAGCCAAGAATACTATATCCAGCTAGGCTGTCATTGAAAATAGAAGGAGAGATAAAAAGCTTCCAGGACAAACAAAAACTAAAGGAATTTGCAAACACGAAACCAGCCCTACAAGAAATATTGAAAGGGGTCCTCTAAGCAAAGAGAGAGCCTAAAAGCAACATAGACCAGAAAGGAACACAGACAATATACAGTAACAGTCACCTTACAGGCAATCCAATGGCACTAAATTTCTATCTTTCAATAGTTACCCTGAATGTAAATGGGCTAAATGCCCCAATCAAAAGACACAGGCTATCAGATTGGATTAAAAAACAAGACCCATCAATATGCTGTCTGCAAGAGACTCATTTTAGACCCCAAAACACCCCCACATTGAAAGTGAGGGGGCGGAAAACCATTTACCATGCTAATGGACACCAAAAGAAAGCTGGGGTGGCAATCCTTATGTCAGACAAATTAGATTTTAAAACAAAGACCGTAATAAGAGATGAGGAAGGACACTATATCCTACTTAAAGGGTCTATCCAACAAGAAGATCTAACAATTGTAAATATCTATGCCCCTAATATGGGAGCAGCCAATTATATAAGGCAATTAATAACAAAAGCAAAGAAACACATTGACAACAACACAATAATAGTGGGGGACTTTCACACCCTCCTGACTGAAAAGGACAGATCATCTAAGCAAAGGATCAACAAGGAAATAAAGATGTTAAATGAAACACTGGACCAAATGGACTTCACAGACATATTCAGAACATTCCATCCCAAAGCAACGGAATACACATTCTTCTCTAGTGCCCATGGAACATTCTCCAGAATAGATCACATCCTAGGTCACAAATCAGGTCTCAATCGGTACCAAAAGATTGGGATTATTCCCTGCATATTTTCAGACCACAATGCTTTGAAACTAGAACTCAATCACAAGAGGAAAGTCGGAAAGAACTCAAATACATGGAGGCTAAAGAGCATCCTACTAAAGAATGTATGGGTCAACCAGGAAACTAAAGAAGAATTAAAAAAATTCATGGAAACCAATGAAAATGAAAACACAACTGTTCAAAATCTTTGGGATACAGCAAAGGCAGTCCTAAGAGGAAAGTATATAGCAATACAAGCCTTTCTCAAGAAACAAGAAAAGTCTCAAATACACAACCTAACCCTACACCTAAAGGAGCTGGAGAAAAAACAGCAAATAAAGCCTAAACCCAGCAGGAGAAGAGAAATAATAAAGATCAGAGCAGAAATCAATGAAACAGAAACCAAAAGAAAAGTAGAACAGATCAACAAAACTAAGAGCTGGTTCTTTGAAAGAATTAACAAGATTGATAAACCCCCCTGGCCAGGGGTTTTCTTATCATTTCTCTTTTCTTATCAAAAAGAAAAGAGAAATGACCCAAATCAACAAAATCATGAATGAAAGAGGAGAGATCACAACCAACACCAAAGAAATACAAACAATTATAGGAACATATTATGATCAACTCTATGCCAGCAAATTAGATAACCTGGAAGAAATGGATGCATTCCTAGAGATGTATCTCTAGGATGGTTCAGATACCTGAACCAGGAAGAAATAGAAAACCTGAACAGACCTATAACCACTAAGGAAATTGAAGCAGTCATCAAAAATCTCCCAACAAACAAAAGCCCAGGGCCAGATGGTTTCCTGGGGGAATTCTACCAAACATTTAAAGAAGAATTAATACCTATTCTCCTGAGACTGTTCCAAAAAATAGAAATGGAAGGAAAACTTCCAAACTCATTTTATGAGGCCACCATTACCTTGATCCCCAAACCAGACAAAGACCCCATCAAAAAGGAGAATTACAGATCAATATCCTTGATGAACATGGATGCAAAAATTCTCACCAAAATACTAGCCAATAGGATCCAACAGTACATTAAAAGGTTTATTCACCATGACCAAGTGGGATTTATCCCTGGGCTGCAAGGCTGGTTCAACATCCGCAAATCAATCAACGTGATACAGTACATTAACAAAAGAAAGAACAAGAATCGTATGATCCTCTCAATAGATGCAGAAAAAGCATTTGACAGAGTACAGCATCCTTTCTTGATCAAAACTCTTCAGAGTATAGGGATAGAGGGCACATACCTCAATATCATAAAAGCCGTCTATGAATAACCTACAGCAAATATCATTCTCAATGGGGAAAAGCTGAGAGCTTTCCCCTAAGGTCAGGAATGTGGCAGGGATGTCCACTATTACCACTGTCATTCAACATAGTATTAGAAGTCCTAGCCACGGCAATCAGACAACAAAAAGAAATCAAAGGCATCCAAATCGGCAAAGAGGAAGTCAAACTCTCCCTCTTTGCAGATGATATGATACTTTATGTGGAAAACCCAAAAGACTCCACCCCAAAACTGCTAGAACTCATACGGGAATTCAGTAAAGTGGCAGGATATAAAATCAATGCACAGAAATCAGTGGCATTCCTATACACCAACAACAAGACAGAAGAGAGACAAATCAAGGAGTCGATCCCATTTACAATTGCACCCAAAACCATAAGATACCTAGGAATAAATTTAACCAAAGAGGCAAAGGATCTGTACTCAGAAAACTATAAAATACTCCTGAAAGAAATTGAGGAAGACACAAAGAAATGGATAAACGTTCCACGCTCATGGTTTGGAAGAACAAACACTGTGAAGATGTCAATGCTATCTAGAGCAATCTACACATTCAATGCAATCCCCATCAAAATACCATCCACTTTTTTCAAAGAAATGGAACAAATAATCCTAAAATTTGTATGGAACCAAAAGAGACCCCGAATAGCCAGAGGAATGTTGAAAAAGAAAAGCAAAGCTGGCGGCATCACAATTCCGGACTTCCAGCTCTATTACAAAGCTGTCATCATCAAGACAGTTTGGTACTGGCACAAAAACAGACACAGAGATCAATGGAACAAAGTAGAGACCCCAGAAATGGGCCCTCAACTCTATGGTCAACTCATCTTTGACAAAGCAGGAAAGAATGTCCAATGGAAAAAAGACAGTCTCTTCAACAAATGGTGTTGGGAAAATTGGATAGCCACATGCAGAAGAATGAAAGTGAACCATTTCCTTACACCACACACAAAAATAGACTCCAAATTGTTGAAAGACCTAAATGTGAGACAGGAGTCCATCAAAATCCTAAAGGAGAACACAGGCAGCAACCTCTTCGACCTCAGCCGCAGCAACTTCTTCCTAGAAACATCACCAAAGGCTAGGGAAGCCAGGGCAAAAATGAACTGTTGGGATTTCATCAAGATAAAAAGCTTTTGCACAGCAAAAGAAACAGTCCACAAAACCAAAAGACAACCGACAGAATGGGAGAAGATATTTGCAAATGACATATCAGATAAAGGGCTAGTATCCAAAATCTATAAAGAACTCATCAAACTCAACACCCAAAGAACAAATAATCCAGTCAAGAAATGGGCAGAAGACATGAACAGATGTTTTTCCAAAGAAGACATTCAAATGGCCAACAGGCACATGAAAAAGTGCTCAACATCGCTCGGCATCAGGGAAATGCAAATCAAAACCTCAATGAGATACCACCTCATACCAGTCAGAATGGCTAAAATTAATTCAGGAAATGACAGATGTTGGCAGGGATGCAGAGAAAGGGGAACCCTCCTACACTGTTGGTGGGAATGCAGGCTGGTGCAGCCACTCTGGAAAACAGTACGGAGGTTCCTCAAAAAGTTGAAAATAGAGCTATCATACGATCCAGCAATTGCACTACTGGGTATTTACCACAAAGATACAAATGTAGGGATCCAAAGGGGTACGTGCACCCCAAGGTTTATAGCAGCAATGTCCACAATAGCCGAACTGTGGAAAGAGCCAAGATGTCCATCGACAGATGAATGGATAAAGATGTGGTTTATATACACAATGGAATATTATGCAGCCATCAAAAGGAATGAGATCTTGCCATTTGCAATGACGTGGATGGAACTGGAGGGTGTTATGCTGAGTGAAATAAGTCAATCAGAGAAAGTCATGTATCATATGACCTCACTGATATGAGGAATTCTTAATCTCAGGAAACAAACTGAGCGTTGCTGGAGTGGTGGGGGGGTGGGAGGGATGGGGT
>NW_027397077.1:45822304-46034345 GCF_003265705.2 Callorhinus ursinus | reverse complement strand
AAAGGAAATATTTACTTCATTTTCTACCTTTTTAATGTTTCTTGTCTTTGTGACTGGTCTGTTCATGCCTTTCATTTCTTATTCATTTGTGCAAGCGCTTATATGTTAAAGATATTAATTAGTTGCCTACTAGATAGATAGATACATACATAGCCAAATTTTCCCCAGTTCACATTTGATTTTAATCATTTGTGTGGTGGTTTGTCACATACAAACATTTAAAATTTCAAGTAGTCAATCTTATTATCATTTTCGTTTGTTTTTCTTCTTGAGGCATCAGAATGACCAAGTCCTCCCCTACCAGAAATCACCTACAATTTCCTCATCTTCTTATGTTGCTTCCTATTATTCTTCCTTTTTTTAAACTCTAAGATTCTTAAACTATTAAAGACTTCTTGTGTTACATGTTATGAGATAGCGTTTCAACTTATTCTTCAAATACCTAACAGAATTTATTAAATAATGCCACCAATTTAAGGCACTCCATCTAACAGACACCGATTCCCATAAAAGCACGAGTCAGGGTATAAACTCCATTCTGTTCCAGTGAAATAGCTACCTGTTCTTCCCTCCACTCCACATTGCTTTATTTCCTGCAATTGCATTATAATGTTTCAGTATTCAATAGGGCAAGTCACCCTTCTCTGCTGTTGTCTTTTTTTTTTCTTTTTTTTTTAAGTAGGCCCCATGCCCAGCATGGAGCCCAATGCAGAGCTTGAACTGAGGACCCTCAGATCAAGACCTCAGCTGAGATCAAGAGCCAGACGCTTAACCAACTGAGCCACCCAGGTGCCCCTGCTGTTGTCTTTTCTAAATTGTATTGGCCATTCTCATATTTATTTCAAAAACTTACTAAAGTTTCAGTTAAATAAAAAATAAAAATAAAAATTTAAATAATTTTTTAAATAATTTTGAAAGTATAGAAAACATATTAAAAGTAAGCAAAAACCAACAAAACAAAAAACTGCCCCAAATTCCACCAACCAGGAAAAGAAAACAGTGTTAAGCATGACATAAATATCATTCCAGACCTACATCAGAAGACATACACAAATCAAAGGATTTATATTTAATATTTGACTTTACCAAAAGAATAAAAACTTGTGTGAAATTTAAGAAATTGCTGAACTTCAGAAAAAAATATTTTTTATAAGATGTCCCTAAAAGATTTCTCCAAGGTTATAAAACAATTGAAAAGTTGAATTTATTGTATTTTTTTCTACATGCCTCAATTTTGGATAAAAATTATTGATTCCCTGCTATGAAATATGAGATTTTTATTCTTACATCTCTTTCACCCACCGGCATCTTGTTAGCTGTATTTTCATTTTGTCAAGTGTTATAACACATTTGGTTCAATAAACATTTCCCCAGTTGCTCAGTTTTAGTCTGTGTTTTTATATGAATTTAACACGTAACATTGACCTTTTGTTTTTTCACTGAATAAGGGTAAAAAAATTAATCTCATCATTGGTTCTATTTAATGTCAAGTCATTCTTTTTACAAGAAGTGCCATATGAAATATTTCTGGGACTCTTCCGTGGTTGAGTGTGACTTCCTGTTTCCTTTCTACTAGAAGAACGCTGTGGCTGGTCGTCATCATCTTGGGTCACACCTTCTTCCCCTCAGAACACTACCAGTATTATGCCTCTGCAATGTCTACTAGAAATGAATGCTACTGTGGAGAAATCAAAAGTGATGTCCTCCCTCATAAATGACTTCTTTATCCATCTGGATGCCTGAAAAATTATGTCTTTAGTCTCAAAGTCCAATAACTTAACAATGTGTAAGGTATTGATTGTTCTGTATAAATTTTCCCCCAGAGAGTATGTGCCCCTATGAGCCAAAGATGTTATTGTTCTTTCATTACATGGGATAGGGATGTTTTCCTCTATCATATTAATGAAAATTCTTTCTGGTCAGTATCTTGAGTTCTATATTTGACAAACTCTAGTTATCTTTACGTTGGTTCATTTTGTCATTCCTTCAAATCCATCATCTATTTTCCCCAAGATTTACTTACTTTTAGAGAGACAGAGGAAGAGAGGGCGTGAGAGAGCACAAGTGGGGGAGGGGCAAAGGGAGAGAAATCTCAAGTAGACTCCCCACTGAGCATAGAGCCTGTGGCTCCATCCCACAACCCTGAGATCATGACCTGAGCCAAAACCAAGAGTCGGACGCTTAACCTACTAAGCCACCCAGGGGCCTCCCCATCACCTTCTTAATTGCTTTAGTCCTTTTGTATTTTTCCTCTGAAGTTACTGTGATTATCTTAAACTTTTTTTTTCTATATTAGGAATTTGATTTCTGGCTCTCTCTAAATTATGAATCAGATCTGTAATGGTGTTTGGAGTCTCATTGTTCTTCCACATCTCTTTTCTTTGCATCTCTATTATTTTATTACCCCTGTATTGAGCTAGTTTTATTGAGTTCATACCCTCTTGCAGTTCTTCCATATCATGAAAAACACCTGGAGGTTTCCTTCTGCTCCTTAGATTATGTTTGCTTCCAGCCTGGGCTCTTTGTCATTTCCACGCAACATTTTGTGCATTTTTGTTGTTACAAACTTACAGAGCTACATGCCATTTCTTTTCATCTTGCACATGCTAATGATGGTACCCATCTGTCCAGATCTTCTATTCACTCTGCTATCACGTGGATAAGTTCCCCTTGATATTTTCCACCTGATCTGACACCCATTTGTCTTCCCCTCTGAGCCACAATCTATAGCCTGAGAAGCATGTGCCATGTAGGGTGGGGGGCAATGTTGAGGTAGCTGAGGTGTCTAAAGCCCTTACTAGGGCACTGACCAGCACCCTCTCTCTTTTGAGCATTCATTTAATGTCTTATATCTGGGACAACCATCCTCACAGAGATGTGTCCCACTCTCATGGGCATTGAGTCATTTTCTTCATGTTTTGGGCAAAACACCAAAGAATCCCGGGAAATGGCCTTTTCTGGCCTCCTCTATCATCTGTGCTGATGTGTGAGATGTCCCACTTTCAAAGATATTCCTTCTCTCTTCCCCAGGGCTGCATAGCTACACATTCCATCCACTTTTCTTCCAGTTGGAGGATGTTTGTAAGAACTTTCTGTATTTCCTTTTGTGGCAGGAGGTGAAAGGGAGGATATTCATGAGTTTGAAATTACTCTCAGGGATCTCAGTAAGTTACCTTAAGGACCATCTGACATGTTGAAAGTTAGACCTAGATTGGTGAGGAGGGAAACTACAAATATCTGCAAAGTGAGAAGGAACCCTGGAGATTGCAGGAAGCCAAGGAGGAGAAGAGAAGTGGAAAGGAGAGAGCCCAGATGTTGGATAGCAAATAAAAAGTGGCCAATGAAAGATCCACAGAGGCATATGCATCATTTCATGTGTTATGTTCAATATTAAACTGCTCCACAGCTTCAAAAGTTCAGCCAAATGGACTCCACACACAACCTTGAGTGAAAATATTGTGCTGGTTTTGTGGATGTTATCCCAGGAAAAGAAGGAGTGTGAAAAGAGCAAAGGTAGCAACAGTCTAGGACACATATCACAAAATCAGTAGAAGCAGAGATTTCAAGTCAGCAGTGATCAAGAGAATTATAATCCCTCCCCACTTACTAAGCCCCAGAAATATTGCCAGGGGAAAGCAGGTTTTAAGATTTCTTACCAGCCAAAGGGAGGATGGGGTGACATCCAAGATATTGACACATTTACAGATGTTTAATAATAAGAGTTACAAACTGTCCTTGAAACAGGTTTGGTCACATCCATGTTTTCTGAGTTTTGGTAATGTGGAACTATGGTTTTTAGTGCTTCCTACATTATTAATGTGGGACACATCAGAAGACTTCTAAAGACCTCTCATATGTACATATTAGATGAAACTATTATTCCTTGGGAATCCCTTGGGAATTTTTTTCATTGAAGTAAAATTTACATACAGTGAAATGCATAGATCATAGTGTATAATTCAATACATTTTGAAAAATACCTACACCCATGTAACTAACACTCAGTCAAGATACAGAACATCTCCATCACCCCAGAAAATTCGCTTGTACCCACTTCTAGTCAACTCTCCCCATTCAAAGCACCCACTACTCTGATTTCTGTCACTGTAGATCATTTTGCCTATTGTAGAATTCCGTATAAATGGAATCATGCATATGTACTGTTTTATATCTAGCTTCTTTTACTCACATTTTGAGATTTTTGCTCATATTATTTTTGAGATGCACTATTTTGAGATTCAGTAGTTTGTTCCTCTTTTCCATTCTATGGATATGCTACAAATTGTATATTTATTCTCCTACTATTGGACATTTGTGTTATGTTCAGTTTTTTACTATTTTTTCTGTGTATCTTCAGCTGAACCTACATTTTTGTTTCACTTTGCTAAAACCTGTAAGTGGCACTTCTGGGAACTGCATTAACTGTATTGGAAAACACCAGTTTTCCCAAGTTGTTGTACCATTTTATACTCCCACAAGTCATATATGAGACATTTGTTGCTCCATACCCTTGCCTACACTTGATATTGTCTGTCTTTTTAATGTTAGTCACTTGGTTGGACATATAACAGGACCTCATTTCAGGTTTCAAATTGCATTTCTATGGTGACTAAGAGGTGAGCATCTCTTCATGTGCTCATTGGCTATTTCTGTTTCTTCTTTTTGAAGCACCTGTTTAAGTCTTTTGCCCATTTTGAAAAGTTGGGTTCCAGTGCCATTTGCTGAAGAATCAATCAGCTATGTGTAAGTGTATTTCTGGACTCTCTTCTATTCCAATAATCCATTTGTCCATTATAACACCAATACCATGCTGGGTTTGATTACGTTAGCTTTATAGTAAGTCCTGAATTTAGACTGTGAGGTCTTCAGCTTTGCTGTAGTTTTTTTTTTTTTTTTGAGATTTTATTTATTTATTTGAGAGAGAGAGAGAGAGCACATGAGAGGGGGGAGGGAAGAGGGAGAAGCAGACTCCCTGCTGAGGAGGGACTCGGTCCCGGGACTCCAGGATCATGACCTGAGCCAAAGGCAGTCACCCAACCAACTGAGCCACCCAGGCGCCCCCTTTGCTGTAGTTTTTAAAGGTTATTTTGGCTACTCTATGTTCTTTGTACTTCATTTAAGTTTTAGAATTCACTTATCAATTTTTTCTGGGCTTTTGATTGAAGTCAGATTAAATCTAAAGATCAGTTTGGGGAGATTTTACATTTTAACTAAATTGAACCTTCCACTTTATAAGTATGGTATATTTTCCCACTTACTTAGATCTTTAATTTCTCTCTGTTTTATATGCAAGTGCATTTGACATATATATATGAATTATGATAATTTATATGCAAATAGTCAACCCAAAACTATGTGTGATTTTTTTTTTAAACTCTGGAGTTCTAAATGAACTGATAAAAGACTCAGCACAGAAGGAGAAAGCAGTCAGTGAACACTATATAGAATTTTTAAGTGCTACTATAATAATGGTAATTTGATTTTTAAACATGGTAGCGGCTCTTAGTGAAGAAAACTGATATTGGAAAGAAGACATTAGCCTCACTGAAGCCTTGTGTAAAACATCATCTCCAGCCTTACCTCCCATGACTTGTTGTCCCGCTCTTCATCTGCTCCTCCCAGAGGTCTCTCCTCACTGCCACAAAGGCTGTCTCCTTGCTTCCAACTGAGTACCACTGCCTGGGGTCAGGTGCTCCTCGCCTCCTTCCCTGACCATTGAAATAATGTCCTAACTGCTATGTGTGCCTCCAGCCTTTTAGCTGCCAATTCACCCCACATGCTAGACCCCAACATTACTTTTAAAAACATACACCTGCACATTTAATATGTTTGTTATTTCTGTTAAATAAAGTGGCTCAGACACATGTTGTTGTTGTTTTTTTTAAATATGGCATGCCAGATATATTCCCTATATATCTATGGTTATTTGGGTAAATTAGAAATGATTGGGGGGGAGTTAACCTTTAAACTTGCAAGTGCTTCCTTTTCTCTCTTCTGGGGACGGCGTCCGTAGGCATTCAGAATGGTCCAGCGTTTGACCTACCGTCATAGGCTGTCCTATAATACAGCCTCTAACAAAACTAGGCTGTCCCGAACCCCTGGTAATAGAATCGTTTACCTTTATACCAAGAAGGTTGGGAAAGCACCAAAATCTGCATGTGGCGTGTGCCCAGGCCGACTTCGAGGAGTTCGTGCTGTGAGACCTAAAGTCCTTATGAGGTTGTCCAAAACGAAAAAACACGTCAGCAGGGCCTATGGTGGTTCCATGTGTGCTAAGTGTGTTCGTGACAGGATCAAGCGTGCTTTTCTTATCGAAGAGCAGAAAATCGTTGTGAAAGTGTTGAAGGCCCAAGCACAGAGTCAGAAAGCTAAATAAAAAAATGAAGCTTTCTTGAGTAATAAAAAAAAAAATCAGAAGGCTAAAAAAAAAAAAAGAAAAAAGAAATGATTGGGGGGTGGCTCAGTCGGTTAAGTGACCAACTCTTGATGTCAGTTCAGGTCACGATCTCAGGGTTGTGAGACCGAGCCCCGCATCAGATGAGCACGAAGCCTGCTTAAGATTCTCTCTCTCCCTCTTCCCCTTCCCCTCTCCACCCCTTATCTCTCTGTCTAAAAAAAGAAAAAAAAGATAGAAATGATTAATCCCCCAGTAAAGAAATTAAAAGTATATGCTATGAATAATTTGGTTGTTAAAACACCTGAATCATCAATCTGATTTCTTATTTAGTGATGAAGACATGAAATTTTAAATACTGCATTAAAATAGAATACACCTTCTAACTCTTTGCAGAACACCCATTAACTTACCAGCAAACCAAACTGCTAGACCGCACCCTTTGCAGAAGGGAACAAATAGAAATCGAGTCTCCTTGATTGATGATTTGAATTGAGTCTTCCTGATTGTGACATAAATCATGATTTAAAATGTGATTAACGCTGACCAGATGTGAATAAAATCCACACTACCTGGAAGCCACATATTCAAAGATGGATGGTTTGTCATCATGTAAATTATACTCAGAGAAGACCCCCATGGTATTTTCAAAATATAGATAGGCAACAGAAAATTCCTACTCAATAGAATTACGGCTTTGTGTCTTAAAGTGGTGTATTCACTTTATTTTCATTATCGATGACTCTACAATCCATTCTACAAACCTGTCATAATTATGTCGAGAAAAAAAAAAAAAAAGATGCGGTCCGCTGCTGTGTTTCTGCTTGCCAAGTTGGGAAAGAAGAAAACAGAGTTATTATGCCACCCTGCTCTACCGCAACATTCCAGCAGTTCCAATCGACAAAATAGCATCCATCATGCTTTGCATCGCAATTTTTCCTTGCCATTTTCTCCCAGCTCATCATGACATAATTACGTTCCATTTTTTCTAGCCAGGGGCCTGTGTTTTCTTTCATCCAGGACAGCAGCTGTGAAGCTCAACCTTGATGTTTCCACAAAATGGTGAAATGTGCTTGCTTTTTGTTGCAGCCTTGACAATTCCAATTTTCACACTCCTGCTTGACAAATTTTCTTGCTGCCAAAAAAAATGCAATCAGCCCTGAAACTTTCATAGGGCTGTGCAAAGGAGCTTCCAGGGGGGCTTAGTACTTATCTGTACTGTAATTGATCCTTGAGCCAAGTTGTTTGGAAATGTGTTGAGAACACTATATGCTCTCATTCTTTTTATAGCTTCGTAATTGCTAAAGGAGAATTGTCTTTGTGTCAAACCCATCTGAATATTTTTATTCTTCTTTCTATTTATGTCTACTCATGTATACTCACATCAACATTTTCTGAGAGATGGGGACGTCAGGCCAAAGGCTTGTCAATAAAAATCCGATGCTTCATAGCAAAAAATTCTAAGACCTTGTGTGAATGGTAATAATAGCTAACAGTTTTTTGAGTGTTGCTCTGTGATAGATAGATGTTCTAAACGCTTTTGGTGAAATACCTAATCTATGCTTCACAAAAACGGTGAAATACCCAATCTATGCTTCACAAAAACCATGAGATAGGTGCTACTAGGATCCTCATTTTTCAAAGGAAGACAGGCCAAGAGGGATTGGGGAAACCACATCCGCTTGGAGAGCTCACAACGGATGTGGCTGTGCTGGGAGTTAAATCCAGACAGCCAGAACCCAGATCACACACCTTGCCTTCCCACCTTCCGTGGTGGTCATCACCAGCTCCCAAAACACAAGAGGCCCAGACTTATCCCTTGGGCTTGTTCCTCGGGAAGTAGTACAACGATATTGAAAACCTGATAGCCAATCAAAGACTGGTTACATTGTGTATACCAAATGCCTTCTTGAAATTTCTCTTCCTGATCACATAGAATTTAAACGGCTGTGGTCCTGGTTGTACACTATTCATCTGAATATTCACAGTTTCCTTCATCCCCACGTGGTGATACTGAATAGGAAAGGCAGAGATTCACAAGCCACCAGTGAATGGAGGCTTCCATGGTCCTGTAAGGAGGCTCCATACTGGTGAGACCCCTTATGGGAAGATCAGAGATAGAGGCCTGTGGAGCGCCGCCAGCCATTCTTCCCAGCCCAGGTGCCAAACATAGGACTCAAGAGGCTTTCAAGATGACCCAGACCCAGTCACCAACTGCCTACAACCTCATAAGAGACTCCAAGCAAGGACTATGCAGCTGTTCAACCCCCCAACTCACGGACTTTTGCTCCTTTTTAGACCACTGTTTCGGGGTGCTTTGTTACACAGCCATAGATAACTAAAACACTAGGCAAAATAGCAGCAGAGAACATGGGGGAGAAAAAATTCCAGCAGGCTCACATGTTAACCAAATGTTTGTAGAAGGACCCACCACTGTGATGTACTCATAACACCTGTTGCATTGGGGCTGGGGTTAGTACGTAGGTAGGCAACGTTACCTGCTGGACTTTTATCCCGTGGATTGGGTCTGACTTGAAGAGTGAGATAATCCATTCTGTCAGTTATCAAAATTCTGCCTATCATCTGGGGACTGGGAAGAATCTATCAATCCAGAAACAAGAACCAAGAGGAAGGGCTTTATAAAGGCATATAAAATAGAATCACTCTCTTGACCAGGCAGTGAATGACTTACCATGTCTGAGAGGCTGAGTCTGTGAGCTGTTGGTGATGCCTTCTGCATGGACACAGGCCAGGAGCAGGGAAGTAAGAACCCATGTCAAGAGCCTGTCTAGTTGTACCAGCCTCTGGGGGTTCGGGAGGGAAGAAGTGAGTGGCACAAGGCCTGTGTCCCAATCAAGTCTGTTAAACTAAGATCTTTTGTAAGCTGACCTCTTTTTATGCTTCTTGTATGTTCCTGGTTTTCACTTTTATTCTCCTTGATATTTAGCAAGGTCTTTTTAAAAACTCTGTCCTGCTTTGGCTATGCTATGGGAAATCATATTTGGGCCACAGTTTTATTGTTGTTTTTTTTTTTAAGACTTTATTCTAAAGTAATCTCTACACCCAACATGGGGCTCAAGCCCACAACCCCGAGATCAAAAGTCACACGCTCCAGTGACTGTGCCAGCCAGGCTCCACTGGGCAACAGCTTTAAAAGGGAGTAATACAATAGCAACACAACAACAACAACCACAACAAATAATCCAATTAAAAATGGGCAAAACACCCATATAAACATTTTTTCAAAGAAGATATACAAAAGGCCAACAGGTACCTGAAAAGATGTTCAACATCAGGGACGTGCAAATCAAAATCAAAGTAAGATAGCACCTCACACCTGTTAGAATGGCCATCATCAAAAAGACAAAAGATAACACATGCTGGCAAGGATGTGGGCATGCACTGTGGGCGGGAATGTAAACAGGTGCACCCACTAGGGAAAACAGTGTGGGGGTTCCTCACAAAATTAAAAATAAAACTACCATATGATCCAGCAATCCCACTCTGGGAATATATCCAAAGGAAATGAAATCAGTAACTTGAAAAGATATCATTGTAGCATTATTCACAATAGCCAAGACATGGAAACAACCCAAGTGTCCGCTCGTGGTTGAATGGATAAAGAAGCTGTGATATGTGTACACATACACACACCAAACAATGTATACACACAATATATACAATTGTATATAAATGTGTATATATATACATATACACACACAAATGGAGTATTATTCAGCCATAGAAAACAAGGAAATCTTGCCATTTGGAACAACATGATGGACCCTGAGGGTATGATGCTGAGTGAAATAAGTCAGACAGAGAAAGACAAATACCGTATGATTTCACTTACATGTCTAAAACATCCAAATCTTAAAAAGCCGGAACCCAGAGAAAGAGAGAGTAGAGTGACAGTCACCGGGGGCTGGGGTCTGGGGGAAGTTGGGACATGTTGGTCGAAGGCTGTAAACTTCCAGCCGCGAGATCAACAAGTCCCGGAGCGCTAGCGTACAGCATGGTGACCACAGCTAATAACACTGTATTATGTACTTGATGTTTGCTAAGAGAGTAGATCCTAAGTGTTCCCACCACAAAAAAGAAACAGTAATTACATAATTAGGGTATTATTTTCCTGCATTGTGGTTTGCAAATCACACCCAAGTGGAAGGCCAGGGTAAACATGGAAGTCATCTCAAGTAGCTTCCCTTGGCTCAAAGATCATGGCTCTAAGCTACTCACTAATGCCTGAAAAGTACTGCTTAAGTTTTGTCCATTTTTAAAACAGTTATTAGTGGTAGAAGGTTACATCTAATACCAGCTACTCCATCATGACCAGACTGGAAATCTGTTGAATAAGTAAATATCAGAATAGGACAGCTCAAAGTTACCTAAGATAACCGAACCCTGAAAACCTACTGGCTGTCGCCCTCTGGGCCCATCCCATAGCTGAGCTGCTCTCTTGAGCACAGGTCCTAGTCTCCTCTTTCTCACCAGCAGGCCCTACAGCTGGTCCCATTCCAGTTGACACTCTATCCTTTTTCCCCCCTCCGTCCATTCTGAGCCTTTCCTGAGATACGGGAATTACAAAATGGCCATTGTTTGGAGGAAAGTGAAATTCAAGATAAAAGCTCAAAAGCGTCTCAAAACACAAAGATCATATAACATAATGTGAAACAGGACAATGGCTTCTAAACAGAGGAATATATTCTATTGAAAGGCAAATACAACATGAGAAATTAGAAACCCCTGAAGAGCTGTTGGCTTGTATTGCTCTTTAACAAGGCAGAAAATCCTCTGGATAATATACCCTAATAGAGGAACAGCGATGACAATTCAAAACTCAAAACAGCTCTTCAATGCAAAACAGGAAAACAGATAGATTCTATATATAGATAGATAGATAGATCTTACACTTGAGGTGGTACTGAATCAAGTCATGATCCCAGGGTCCTAGATCGAGCCCCACATCAAGCTCCCTGCTCAGCAGGGAGTCTGGCTCTCCCTCTGCCCCTCCCCCGACTCATGTGCACGCGCTCTCCCTCTCCCTCGCTCTCTCTCTCAAATGAACAGATAAAATCTTAAAAAAAAAAAAAGGCATGTTCCAGGCAGGCAGTCAGGAAGGTCCCAGGAATATTCTGGGCACCTGCTGTAGCTAACCAATACTGGAATTGAAGATTTGTGACAAAGAATCTATAAAATGGAAATAAACATATAGACAATTGACAACATTAACAACCTATTCTATGCAATACTGGGCACACTACAGGTGCTTTAAAGTATTTTTGAATACTTATATTCAAAAATATATTTTTGAATAAATATATATAACCCAAATCTTTAAGCACTCATCCCAAAGCCTTCCTTTCACGGGCCACGCTTCAATTCTTAGATTCTTCCCTGGTTCCCTCTGTTGACCCGAGATCTTATCCATTCACCCTGTTTACTGTTTTTGAAAATTTGTTTAACTCGGAAACCACTGTTGCATCTCTCCACAGCATTCTAGCTTCACATCTGGCTTTGGGAACCATCAGCTTGCTGAGTGCATTCCCGCCTGCTTATATTTCTACAAGCTTTATTTTGGAAATTTGGTGCACTTTGGCTTTGAAACATGTGTACAGAAGATTTTTAACATAAGAAGCCCTGCACGCATTGTTATTTTTAAATAAATGTATGCAACTGTTAAATTTTGTGCTTCTTGGGTTTTGTTTTCCACAGCTGACTGGGCACATTCCAAGTCAGGAAACGAGCTCGGCGAAACAGCTGCCATGAGCAAGGGGACCGTGGCCACAAGAGAGAACGGATGACAAAGTCTGCTACTGTATTGACACAATGTTGTGCCAATGTTTCATATGGCATAATAAAGTGCCATATGAAATCCTAAGGTATGAGACTTCCATGCAAGACTTCTTACAGGTTCAGAAAATCAAAACTGTATGGACACACTAACACATACATAGTATAACACATGAAATGTAACATTTATCTTCAACTATGGTGGGTTCTAAGTCTAATGAGTATTCAGGTGGCAGAGCTGGAAGAAACTTAACATTTTTCTTTCTGGAAAGCAGTAATTTTGTTCTAATCTCAAACCTGCTTCTACCTAGCTGCGTAACCATAGGTGAGTCATTTAAACAATCCGAGTTGTCTTAGTTTCCTTGTTTGAAACCAATGATTCTCAGAATTCCATTATTGTACCCTTCTTCCCTTCCCATCCCACGCCCCTGGAAATCTATAATTCTTTGGGAACTTAATATTATTTGTTTCAGATACTTACGTTCTTTTAGCTAAGTGTTGCAGATTGCAGTGGAAGAATAGTTGGTGGGAAGTATTTTTCACGTGTCAAAGCTAATGTTTAGAGCACGGAGAACAACCAGCAAATGTCTCACTCAGTGTCCTGATTACACTGCCTTTGTTAAGTCTAACCTTTTAAATTTGGTTTTAAGTCAGATGCTCTGGAGTTAGTCATATGATATGAATGAATTCATAAATGACTGTATTTCCTGTTTGGATGTCTCTACACATACCCTCAATGGGCCAGTGTTGCTGTAGATGTTCTCTATAAGGACTATACAGATTTATGCTAAATAATTACTTAGCATTTTCTTTAAAATACTGAAATCATCAAAACTACTTGCTAAAATCTACAGACTCTCAATTCTTTTTGCTCAAACAATGAATCACGCTTCCCTTATGGCTCTTCCAATTTTACTCACCTCTAAACACCCAATTTGCAGGTTATAATGAGATAACACAGTTACACACGTGGGATGTATTTTTTCTCATACGTTGTATACTTTTCCTCTAGAACTATATGATCTTCATTTGCAATGGCTATCAAATATTTAATGGAGTTGATATAACAATTTTTTGTCAGCTTTATCTGTCTTCCACTGAAATAAATGAGTTAAGGTCTATGATCGGTGCGTTTTGTGTATTTCTCCTTATGTCTCCTTAGTTTATGCTTAATAAAAGATGCTACGATTTGATGCATAGATGTGTGTAACTGCTGTATTTCCATGGTGTTCTGTGGCATAATAAAGTGCCAGCTTTTGTCTTATTCAATACTTTGGGGCCTGAATTTTACCTTATTTTATATTAGGATTATGATGACCCCCCCCACACACACACACAGTTCATTTTTCTGCTGGTGTATCTTTGTCTATATGCTTTCTTTTGATTCAACAATTCTGTACATTACTCAGTACTCATCATCATACGCTAAATCCCCTTCACCTACTTCACCCCTCCTCCCACCCACCTCCCCTCTGGCAACCATCCGTTTGTTCTCTGCCTTTGAGAGTCTGGGTTTTTTTTTGCCTCTTTTTTCCTTTGTTTGTTGATTTGTTTTGTTTCTTAAATTCCATAGAGGAGTGAAATCACGTGTTACTTGCCTTTCTCTGTCTGACTTATTTCACTTAGCATAACCCCCTCTAGGTCCATCTGTGTTGTTACAAATGGCTTTTAGTTTTAGTTTTTCTATTTTGCTTTGTGATCCAGTCTGAAGATCTTTTTCTTCTAATGGGAGAATTACATTTACATTTGTTAGTTTGACATATGTTTGGTCTCAGTTTTGTCATATTTTATACGATGTTTTCTGTTTTTAGATGCTGCATTGTAGCAATGCCTGGTCACTTTTTCCCCCATTTTAACATCTTTGGAATTGGGATGTGTCTTACAACTGATGGTGCTTTGTGGTTTCATTGGCAACAGTGATGATTAAAATAATAGCGATCTTACAATCGATACAGTCTTAAGATCTAATAAAATTTGGTATATATTTTAATATATAATGTGATATATTTTCTCTACCTTTTATTGCAGTGCTTCATCTATTAAGGAAGATTTGTATTCTGCTCTAGTGCTTATCTCTACATTTATATGTTTATATAACACCTGTAATGTCTTCTTTGTCTTGTCTAAAAAGTGAACAATAGAATCAGCTTCTGTCTCCTCTTCCTCCACCTCCTCCTATCTTTTCCTACCCAATTTTCGTCAATAATACTGTTTTTCTTATAGTTTATCTTTTTATTCTTAAATATTCTTAAATTTGGACAACGCGATCTGTCAGCATTAAAGGCAAGGCAATCCAAAAACTTACTCCATCTTATTTGTTCATTGCCAGGGCATACAACAATTACATTATGTATCATTTAGCTCTCTCTGTTTAACAAAACACCTCAGAATGGAGAGACTTAAAGCAGTGAACATTCATTATTTGTCATAGTCCTGTGGGTTGGCTAAGCAGCTAGCTCCTCTGGGTCAGCTTGGCCGCGTGGTCTAGTTAAGGGGTTGACAGCAAGACTGGTCCTGAGGGGCCTCACTCAGGGGTCTGGCAGTGGCTGGATGTCAGCTGAGGCAACAGCAATACACCTCTAATCATCCAGCAGGCTAGCCTGGGCTTGTTCAGATGGCCACAGAAGGGCTTCCAGCAGCAAGAGAGGCAAGTCCCAACACCCAAGTGCTTTTCAAAAAGTCTCTGCTTATACTACATCTACTATCACTCCATTGACCAAACAAGTCATGTGGCCAAGCCCAGAGTCAGTGCGGAAGAGAGGCCATTTTGCACGGTCTACCCCACACTCTATTCCATTCATCTTGTCCCCTTCTTTGCTTTTGCCTTATGTCTCTTGTCAAATATTTCCAACATTCAATCCTTTTGTGAAGTTTCCTCTGCCATCTCTTGGCTGGTTGGAACTCATCCTCCAGTGGCTCCCTGAAGAGGGTCTCATGAGCTACCTTCTTCCAGCCTGCACAAAGGCACTGTATATGCTGGCTGCAGCCAGGACCTGAGTCTGAGAAGGAGGAGGATGTGTCTAGAATATATGGGCTGGGGATCAGCCTGCTCATCTGGCCAAACTTCTGTTCCCAGGCTGCTATTTTTTTTTTAAAAGATTTTATTTATTTATTTGAGAGAGAATGAGAGATAGAGAGCACGAGAGGGAAGAGGGTCAGAGGGAGAAGCAGACTCCCCGCTGAGCAGGGAGCCCAACGTGGGACTCGATCCCGGGACTCCAGGATCACGACCCGAGCCGAAGGCAGTCGCTTAACCAACCGAGCCACCCAGGCGCCCAAGGCTGCTATATGTTATTCAAAGTCAGCTGCCAGCCCTTGGGTCTCACTGGATGCAGACAGACTTTTTTTTTTAATTTTTTATTGTTATGTTAATCACCATACATTACATCATTAGTTTGTGATGTAGTGTTCCATGATTCATTGTTTGTGCATAATACCCAGTGCTCCACGCAGAACGTGCCCTCTTTAATACCCATCACCAGGCTAACCCATCCCCCTACCCTCCTCCCCTCTAGAACCCTCAGTTTATTTTTCAGAGTCCATCATCTCTCCTGGTTCATCTCCCCCTCTGACTTACTCCCCTTCATTCTTCCCCTCCTGCTATCTTCTACTTTTTCTTTTCTCTTAAAATATGTTGCGTTATTTGTTTCAGAAGTACAGATCTGTGATTCAACAGTCTTGCACAATTCACAGCACTCACCATAGCACATACCCTCCCCAATGTCTATCACCCAGCCACCCCATCCCTCCCACCCCCAACCACTCCAGTAACACTCAGTTTGTTCCTGAGATTAAGAATTCCTCATATCAGTGAGGTCATATGATACATGTCTTTCTCTGATTGACTTATTTCACTCAGCATAACACCCTCCAGTTCCATCCACGTCATTGCAAATGGCAAGATCTCATTCCTTTTGATGGCTGCATAATATTCCATTGTGTATATATACCACTTCTTCTTTATCCATTCATCTGTCGATGGACATCTTGGCTCTTTCCACAGTTTGGCTATTGTGGACATTGCTGCTATAAACCTTGGGGTGCACGTACCCCTTCGGATCCCTACATTTGTATCTTTGTGGTAAATACCCAGTAGTGCAATTGCTGGATCATATGATAGCTCTATTTTCAACTTTTTGAGGAACCTCCATACTGTTTTCCAGAGGGGTTGCACCAGCCTGCATTCCCACCAACAGTGTAGGAGGGTTCCCCTTTCTCCACATCCCCGCCAACATCTGTCATTTCCTGACTTGTTAATTTTAGCCATTCTGACTGGTGTGAGGTGGTATCTCATGGAGGTTTTGATTTGGATTTCCCTGATGCCGAGTGATGTTGAGCACTTTTTCATGTGTCTGCAGACAGACTTTTTCATATCCAGGAGCCAGAACTGAGGTATCAAAGGCCCTAAGTGGAATTTACATTCCTGAAGGGGAGCTGGCATCCTCAGCCTGGGGTCCTAGAAGGGGTCCTTCCCACGATGTGTCAGACTAGACTACTGTTCTAGTTATTTACTTGTTCCCTGGTACAAGAGTAGACATCCACACCCGTTGCTATGTAACATCCACCCAAAAGGAGCCAGGTATAGTTTCCCATCCTTTGACATGCGTTGGTCGAGGGGATGTTAGCAGATGAGATGCAAGCAGAGGCTTGAAAGTGCTTGCATGGTTAGGCTTGCCATCTTTGCCTCTGTCATATTCATGCGAAGAACATTCCTGGGGAGTCCGTTGGCCCAAAGAAGATGAGAGACATGTAAACAGAGATGCTCCAGCTGACTCACAGACGGGAAGTAGGAAGCAGAGCAGCCCCGGCTGCCACAACCTGGGGCAGGGACACCTGCTGAGCCTAGATCAGATCACCCCAAGGCAACCTGCAGTAATAAATATAATACCGGTTTAAGCGACTGAGTTTTGAGGTGGTTTGTTATGCAGCCATGTTATCATTGCAAACTAACTGACACATGTCAGAATTTCGTTTGTGAGTGTCAGTGTCCCTGGCAAAACCCTCAAGAGCCCCAGTGAAAAAAGGTGACCTACTTTCCAGCTGGCGCCACCTCCCCTCTCAGGCTCAAGCTGGAACTGCTCCTCCCACAGCCACTGAAAGCTGGTGACTGAATTCTGCCCAAGGATAGCCAGGAGCCACACAAACGATATGGGTCTCCTGTCTTCTCCAAATTCTCTTATTCCTTACCACTGCTAGACTCTAAAATATCTCACCGCTCTCAGCACAGTGCTAATGATTCAGAAGTCCTTTAATACCTATTATTTGAATAATCAATGAATACATTAGGTCATTTTCTGAAAGTGTTACATGAGTTAAAAGGTCCACCATTTATTGTATCTAATGCACTTAAGTACACCACTGATGTTATGAATAAATAAGCAAAGTTATATTTCAGTGGAATTTGATTTTGATTGCATTTCATTTAAAATCTAGCTCTAGGGGCGCCTGGGTGGCTCAGTCGTTAAGTATCTGCCTTCAGCTCAGGTCATGGTCCCAGGGTCCTGGGATCGAGCCCCGCATCGGGCTCCCTGCTCCGCAGGAAGCCTACTTCTCCCTCTCCCACTCCCCCTGCTTGTGTTCCCTCTCTCGCTGTGTCTCTCTCTGTCAAATAAATAAAAAATCTTAAAAAAATAAATAAAATCTAGCTCTAGTATTCTGACACTGACACACATTTTAAAGGGCTGCTGGAACCCTCTGACAAAGGAGAGAGTAAAATTCCCTTAAATCTCCTCTAGCCCTTCCAAAGTTGATGTTAAGGGAAACCTGTTTGGCCTAAAAGGAAACTATCCCTTGCACTAATATACTTGCTTAATCACTCAGGGAATTAAAACTGGATTCTTTGCTGCTGTACTTCTCAGAACTTTTAATATGCTAATGCACATTGTAGAGTTCTGAGTGGGGAATTAGCAGGCAGCATTTCCTAAGCCAACTTGGCCCCGGAACCCTGAGAACTTTTTGTGCTTAGGGCATTTGTATGATTAATATCAGCCCATGGAACACAGTTTGAGAAATTCTGCTCTTTTCCAATGACCTACAAAGTAATAAATCATTTTGTCAGCTACACAGTTATATTTAAATCCCACCTTCCTGGATCTAAATTAACTACCCCCCCCCCCACTCCTTGGTAACCTTTTTATGGCTCTAGCACACTTGAAGGGAATAAAGGATCAAGGCAGGGGGCGGGTAGGAAACCACTAAGCAGGTCAGAAATAATTACAGCGAAAACGCTTTTTTCAGTTGAACAAAGTCTCACAGGTCTCTAAAAGAGTCCACGGTTATCTTGCTATTCACCCCCAACACTGGGTCTTTGAGGGAAGCTTGTGACTGGGCCTGCACTAATAAGGAAAAGTTTTGAAGTGTTCCAAGGAACGCTGGATTTTTTTTTTTTGGCACCGGCCAAGGTTACAGGACACCCTTTAACTCTTATTGGTAAAAAGCAGTATCTTGAGTCTTACAACCTGATCATATGCCAGAGCTGCACATGGACTCACTCGGAGTATAGCAAATTTGCACAGGTTCAACATTTAACAGACACCTGCCCTCAGAAGTCAGAGTATCTCTGCAGCGAGCTCCCGGAAACCAAAGGGGAAACACTGAGTCAATCATGGCAAATCATATTGCACCAAAAACTATGTAAGTGCTTCGGATTAAATGGTAACCAAATAGAGCACTATTTTCCTCAACGGTACTCAGTTTAATTTAGTTATTTCAATATAAACAAACACAAAAATAAAAACGAGAATGAAAATACCTCTAGCCCACTTGGCCCTCCAGTGGTCATTTGAACAGCACGCATGATCTTGTGCTCTCATGGGTTGGGTTCTAAAGTCTGCACGTATGGAAAAATCAGTGATAGTCCAAATTGCCCTTAAAAGTCTTAAATTTTTTCTAAGGTGCATGACACATGGTGTGTGCCCCTCAGTGAGATCCACCCAGGCCAAGAACTAGAGGCATTTTTCATGAAGAGAAAAATAATGCTATCAAGGGACATCATGGAAGGCTCCAACGAATGGAACGTCATATCTGAATCTTTTTTTTAATTTTTTTATTGTTATGTTAATCACCATACATTACATCATTAGTTTTTTTTTAAAGGAAGTTGAGGATTTTTTTTTAATTTTATTTATCTATTTATTTGAGAGAGAGAGAGAATGAGAGAGAGAGCACACGAGAGGGGGAAGGGTCAGAGGGAGAAGCAGACTCAGGGAGCCCGATGCGGGACTCGATCCTGAGACTCCAGGATCATGACCTGAGCCGAAAGCAGTCGTTTTGTTTTTTTTTTTTTAAAGATTTTATTTATTTATTTATTCATGAGAGACAGAGGGAGAGAGAGAGAGAGAAGCAGAGGGAGAAACAGGCTCCCAAGGAGCAGTGAGCCCGATGCGGGACTCGATCCCAGGACTCTGGGATCATGACCTGAGCCGAAGGCAGATGCTTAACCATCTGAGCCACCCAGGCGTCCCGAAAGCAGTCGTTTAACCAACTGAGCCACCCAGGCGCCCCTACATCATTAGTTTTTGATGTACTGTTCCATGACGTCATATCTGAATCTTGGATAAAATACCCAATATGGTAAAATTATTTTGTTTCCCCAAATAATATATTGGGCTTTTTTGCAATTCTAAATAACATTACAGAGTGCTTTTTCTTGGACACCAGGCAAAATGATGCTAAAATGAAGTAGATAAAGATAGTCAAGAAAATATTGAAAATGAAGAGAAACTTATCCTAGCATGAGTTAAAGAATATTATAAAGCTAGGGGAATTAAAGTATTATGTTACTGTGACAGGACAAACAGACAGCCCAGTAGGAAAAAAGAGAGTACAGAAATGGACAGAAGTAAGTAAGGAAATTTGATATAGGAGAAAGTTAGAATTTCAAATCAGAACACTCCAGATGGAATGATCAATAAATAGAATTGGAATAACTAACTCAACACTTGGGAAAAAATAATAATAAATCTGGATCCCCACGTCATTCTTGACACCAAAATAAATCCCAAATGGGTCAAAAATTTAAAGATTTTAAGTAGACAAAGCCATAAACACACTAGAAGAAATATTGATGCATTTTTAAAAATATCTTGGGATTGGGGAAAAACATTTCTAACCATATTGCAAAACCCAGAAAGCAACAGAACTTTTAAAAAATCCATAAAGTTGAAAGACAAAGGGGGAGGGGAGAATATTTATAATACATTACAGGGAAAAAATTAATGTTTGATATCATTTCTATCCAAGCCTTAAATAAGCCAATAATAAAATAAAGCAAACCCATAAAAGGAAACTAGGCAAAGAAATTGGGCAAGAAAAGTTACAAAAGAATACAAATGAACAGTAATCATATGCAAAGATGTTCAACTTTGTTAGCAATACAAAGCAAAAATAAAAACAGGATAATAATTCTCGCCTAACAGAATAGAGGAAAGACCACAAAGGCTGGCACTGGCCAAGACGTAGACGTTGGGTACTCTCACACCCTGTGTGTGCAGGCTGCTGGTACAAACCCTGAGGGCAAAGTGTGCACACGTTAACAATATCCAATGGGAAAAGGACAGTTTCTTCAACAAATGGTGCTGAGAAAACTGGATAACGATGTGCAAAATAAAGAAACTGGACCACATTCTTATACCACATAAAAATAAATTCAAAATGGATTAAAGATCTAAATGTGAGACCTGAAACCATTAAAATCCTAGAAGAGAGCACAGGCAGTAACTTCTTTGACATCAGCCATAGCAACTTTTTTCTAGATATATCTCCTTGAGGCAAGAGAAATAAAAGCAAAAATACACTATTAGGACTATAGCAAAATAAAAAGCCTCTGCACAATGAAGGAAACAATCAGTAAAGCTAAAAGGAAACTTATGGAATGGGAGAAGATATCTGCAAATGACATATCCAATAAAGGGCTAGTATCCAAAACATGTAAAGAACTTATACAAATCAACACCCCAATTTAAAAATTGGCATAAGACATGAACAGACATTTCTCCAAAGAAGACATGCAGTTGGCCAACAGACACATGAAAAGATGCTCATCATCACTTATCATCAGGGAAAGTCACATCAAAACTACAATGAGATATCACCCCATACCTATCCAAATGGCTAAAATCAACAACACAAGAAAAAAACAGGTAGGTGTTGGTGAGGATGTGGAGAAAAAGGAACCCTCATGCACTCTTGGTGGGAATGCAAACTGGGGCAGCCACTCTGGAAAACAGTATGGAGGTTCCTCAAAAAATTAAAAATACAACTACCCTACAATCCAGTAATCGCACTATTGCATATTTACCCAAAGAATAGAAAAACACTAATTCACAGGGACACATGCACCCCTATATTTATAGCAGCATTATTTACAACAGCCAAAATATGGAAGCAGCCCAAGTGTCCGTCCATCGATTGATGAATGGATAAAGAAGATATAGTATGTGTGTATATGTATATATTCCATTCCATACATGTATGGCCATAAAAAAAGAATGAAATCTTGCCATTTACCATGACATGGATGGAGCTAGAGAGTATAATGCTAAGTGAAATCAGTCATTCAGAGAAAGACGAGAGAGAAACCAAGAAACAGAAAGAAAGAGAGAGAAACCAAGAAACAGACTCTTAACTATAGAGAACGACCTGATGATTAACAGAGGAGAGGTGGGTGGGGAGATGGGGGAAACAGGTGATGTTTCTTAAGGAGGGCACTGGTGATAAGCACCTGGTGTTGTATGGAAGTGTTGAATCACTATATTGTACACCTGAAACTAATAAACATTGTATGTTAACTAAATGGAATTAAAATAAAAACTTTAAACAAACTACAAAAAATTATAAAACCAAAAAAAAGTATGCACACCTTTTGCCCACGAAATCCCATATCTAAGAATCTATCGGAAGAAGAAAATTATTAGAAGCTCAAAAAGCTGCACATACAAGGAAATTCATCACCATATTTACAATTGCTAGACAAGAGAACAGAAAAAAAGAAAAGACCTGAAATGGAACGAGATCAGTGAGAAGCAGTTACATATATTCTGGTATACTCCCTGCACCATACCATGCAGACGCCAGAAGTGATGATCTATGTCACTGACATGTCTATCAACTGTCAAAACACCAAACCAAGTTACAGAAAAGGAAGTGTCATTCCCGCTGGCAAAAAGTGTGTACCTTTATCAAAACAAGTACATGGTGTTTTTGTCTAGAGCTACGCTTGTCAAAAGGCTTTTGTTGTTGTTATTCTTTGCGGTACGGTTTCTTTTTTCTTTTTTTTTTAAAGGATACGGATTTTATTTATTTATTTGAGAGATAGAATGAGAGAGAGAGAGAGAGAGCACATGAGAGGGGGGAGGGGCAGAGGGAGAAGCAGACTCCCTGGTGAGCAGGGAGCCTGATGCGGGACTCGATCCTGGGACTCCAGGATCCTGACCTGAATCGAAGGCAGTCGCTTAACCAACTGAGCCACCCAGGTGCCCCTGCGGTACAGTTTCAATTAGTTTACTGTGATTACATAAAATTTTCCATAACCAATGTTTTCAAAAGAGAAAAAAGTCATGACTAGATAGGCAAGGAAAGCCGAGAATGTTTTTTAATGTAATGAAGGGGCATTTGCCCTTGCTGGTAGTAAAGCATATTCTAAAGATGTAACCATTAGAACAGAGAGGTAATGCTGCAAATGCGGGTGGAGATTTGAAAGGCAGAGAGCTAACAGAACGCCGAGAAAGTGATCCAGCTACATAGGGAAGTTTAGCTTATGACTAAGGTGGCATTACAAATTAGTAAGAAAGAGACGCGTTCTGAATAAACTGTGGTGGAGAAACTACTGCATCATTGAGGGCAAAGAGGGGCACGCTTCTTTCACACGACTGATCCCAGAGGCATTAAAATTTAAGTGTAAAAGCCAAAGACAAAAGACGACTAGAAAACACAACAGGAGGATGTTTGTACAATCTTTAGGTGTGCGTGCCGGGGGAGGTGTCTTCTAAGTATGTGAATCCCAGAGGCCCAAAAGAGAAAAGATGGATAAATTTGATCACATAACAAATTTAAATCTCTATAGTGAAACATACCATAAACAAAGTTCAAATACAAATCTCACGCAAGAGAAAAATAGAGTATTTACTATAAGTACTACAAATTCTGTCTGCAAAGATATAACCAACACCTTAACTGTGGTGATCTCTATAATGTTTTGCATTTTCTTGACTTTTGTAATTGAATATAATACTTTCATAAATGAACAAAAAACTTCTTATTTTTTTATATTTTTTAAGATTTTATTTACGTGTCAGAGAGAGAGCGCGTGTACAAGCAGGGGGAGCTGCAGGCAGAGGGAGAAGCAGGGTCCCCCTGAGCAAGGAGCCTGATGTGGGACTCGATCCCAGGATCTGGGATCATGACCTGAGTCGAAGGCAGACGCTTAACCAACTGAGCCACCCAGGCGTCCCCAAGAAACCCTTTTTAAAAACTAAAACCAAAAAATGTTGGGAGGAAATAAAATTATTCATAAAAAGTTTTGAAATAGGGGATGGAGAGTAGAATTTTCTAAGCTTAAAGGTTTTAAAGGAAGGAAAGAAAGTCCTTTCCTGTGTGGGGCCAAGACTTACACATCCAATGGCATCCTCGAAATCTCCACTTGGGCATCTTAGACAAACTTCATCCCAGCACAGTGCAACTTCTTGGCTCCCACACCCAGAGAGGGTGGGGGAGATCTAAACCCCAACTACCAAAACAAAATGAAGTCAACGTATAACTTTTTAAATGAGTCCATCAAGACATAACAGGGTCTGCTGTTTTTTTGCTAAAAGCTCTTTAGTACTGTCATCACTTGGAAGGAAAAAGGGCGAGAGGCAGCCATGTCCCTTCCTCCTTGAGGACCTGGCCCAGAAGTCGCGCACCCTCTGGTCTCTCACATGCCATTGGCCAGAACAAAGTCACATGACTGTGCCTAGGTTCAAGGGAGACTGGAAGATGCTGTCTTCACTCTGGGAAGTCATGTGCCTAAATGATATTAGTCTGGGAGGAGGAGAGGCTGGGTATGGAAGGGTCAATGGTCTCTGGCATCAACAGAGCATAGCCTGCAGTGCACAATATCACCTGTGTAAAATACACTGCCCACACTCACACACACATGCACCTTGATGGATGGGAAGACACAACAATATTGGGACTTTGGGGACTTTTACTTACGTCCTTGAATTTTTTGGTAATGATCAAATATTTATAATGGGCATATTTTTCAGTAGAAATGAACAATAGAAATTAAATCTAAGGTCAGAGACTTCCTCGTGAAAGACATACAAGCCATAGGACGCTCTGGGTCTGGGCTGGCTCTTCAAAGCTGTCCCAAAATGAGGGCCTTTATACACCCTCAACATCCAGTCATGGGATGCAGGCTGCCCTCAGGGAGGGGGGAAACTTGACCCAGACACCTCCTCTGGGTCTAGAGCAATTCCAGGAGGGGACTGAACTATGGGTCCTCAGCAGCTAACACTCAGTTGGTGGAATCAGTCAGTGGGATATATCTCTGTGCTGGAGGGGGGAATCTCAGTGGTGGACAAGAGCATACACTATACCAGGGACAGATACGAGGCATGGCCTAGAACCAGAAGAAAGAAAGGAAGGAAAGTCAGAAATATCATTTTACACATACTACGTGCCATGTGTTTGTCACTGTGCATGTTACCTTCTTCAATTCAATAGTCCTGCAAGCTGAGCGCTTAAGTTCACAATTTTTGTATGTATGGAAACTGAAGTAAGGATATTAGGAAAACTTGTCCAGGAAGAGACAACAGAGAAATAATAGAATGAGGATTCAAATCCAGACGGGATATTTTATTGCAAAACCACTTTCTACCCCAGCATTAAGTCATGAAGATTGAGACCTTGTTTGGTTTGATTCAGATGAAAATTGCTAATGGCATCACAAAAGACTTTTTAAAACTATGTTGGCAATGAGAACAAAGAAGGGAAAGTTCTGGTTTAAGGAAAAGGTCGTGAAAACAAATTAATAAATAGAAGAGGGGCGCCTGGGTGGTTCAGTCGGTTAAGCACCTGACTCTTGTTTTCTGCTCAGGTCATGATCTTGGGGGTCCTGGGATCAAGCCCCACTTTGGGCTCCCTGCTCAGAGGGGAGCCTGCTTCTCCCTCTCCCTCTGCGCCACCCCCCCCCCCGCTTGTGCTACCTCTCTCTCTCAAATAAATAAATAAAATCTTTAAAAAAATAAATAAATGCAACATGTGCTCTTGCATTGGGGGAAATTGTATAAAGGGCAACATGAGGGCTTAGGCATAAAGTCAGTATGGATTATAGGTATAGTAACAGTTTTGTTACTGATATTAAATTTTCTAATTTTGATAATCACACCATGGATATGTAAAATATATTCCTGTTCTTAAAATTATATGCATAAGCGTTTAGGGGTAGAGGGTCATGATATCTGGAGTTTATTCTCAAATATTCAGAAAACAATTATATGTAGAATAAAAAAATTATCTATGTATTATATATATATATCAAAAGAGAAAGTAAATGCAGCAAAAAGTTAATAACTGGTGAACCTAGGTGAAAGATATATGAGAATTTATTGTAATATTCTTGAAACCATTTTGTATGTTTGAAATTCTTTCAAAATGAAAGAAGGAGAAAAATCCCCAAGACAGGAGAACCTCATCAATAGGATGATAGAGTCTCCAGCCTTCCTAAAGGAACTCAGATCTGGTAAGTCTCCAGATGGGCAAGTGCTGCAATTGATAAAAAGTGGATTATGATCATTATCGATTAACAAACTTGAAGTTGATCCTTGGGAAAATTCTGAAATGTATTTTCAAATGGATGGGCTAAGAACATTTTAGAAAAGATTGCAATCTCTAGCAGTCAGTATGAACTCCCCCACAAAAACAAATAAATATATGCAAATTCGGTCAGGCTAAGCTCATTTTCTCTTGTAAAGTAAATTAAAGAAATGATCATCTGCACAAGGTGTCCTGATTTTGGCAAAGCTATTGACTAAGTTGTTCATAACATCTTCATGAATCAGAAGACAATACAACCCTTGCAGGCATTTTTACAGCAACCTGAACACCACCACTCACAATGAAGACTGAATCTGCTTGTGGGTAGGGATGGAGTCGTGGATTATTTTCTAGGGCTGCTGTAAGAAAGCATCACACACTGGTACCACCGCAGCATGAAATTTATCTTCTCGAAGTGCTGGAGGCTGGAAGACTGAAATTAAGGTGATGGCAGGGGCAGCAGGTTCCTTCTGAGGACTGGGAAGGATCTATTCCCGCCCTCTTTCCTTGTCTTGTAGATGACCAACTTCACTTGCATGGGCGACCACACATACATGTCTGTCTCCAAGTCTTCCCCCCCCCTTTCTTTTTAGATTTTTATTTATTATTTATTTGCAAGAGAGAGCAAGCAGAAGCAGGGGGAGTAGTAGAGGGAGAGGGAGAAGCAGGCTTCCAGCCAAGCAGGGACGCCTGATGTGGGGGCTTGATCCCAGGACCCTGGGATCATGACCTGAGCCAAAGGCAGACGCTTAACCAACTGAGCCACCCTGGCGCCCCCATGTCTCCCTTTTTGATAAGGACACCAGTCATATTGGATTAAGACCCACACTAATGACCTCATTTTAACTTAATTACCTCTGTACAGACTCTATCTCAAATAAGGTCAGATTCTGAGTTGCCAGGGAGTTAGGACTCCCACACATAAATAGGGGGGACACAATTCAACCCACAACAGTAAGAGGTGGTGGGGGATATCTAGCAAAGTGTCACAAAGCCTTGCTCTGTTAAACTCTAGCGACAGGAGATCCTCTCTTCACACTTGGGGACTATCTAAAGATGCAAAGGGAAAATAACCAGTAGGATGATGAAGCAGCTGGTATAACAGATACGGAATGAGGGTGTGGGATTCTGTGGCCACATCCCTCACCGGCCAGTGGCACCGCCCTGTTATTCCTCACACACACTCTTGGGTGGCGTGTGGATTAAATGAGAACTAGGCAGGAGGCATTATGCAAACGGCAAGGCTCACACGACCCACTAATCACTGGCACCGCCACCTGCTGGAGACAGAGTCAGAGCCCCCGCAGGAGCACCAGGCGGAAGACAGCATCGACATACATGAGTGACAGCACTCTGTCATTTCCTTTACAGCTGTCTTTAGTAGGTCTGGGAGATGGAGAGGTGCTTGTGCCACTTTGGTTTCTGGTTCCTTCCCACCTCCCCGCCTTGATCCCATAACCTTCCACCTCTCTGACACTAGGGATCTCCCCCTTTCCAAGGATGTCTCTCAGTTCTTGTCTTTACAGAGACTTAAAGCTTCTATCTGAACATATTCTTAACTTATGCTGAGGTCCTCTTCCACCCCTGTTTCTCAGGTGTGCCCCACAGGGTCTTAGCATGCATCATACCCAGACCCATAGTCACATCATTGATCCAGAGTCAAGAATGTTTAGGAAATGCTTTGCATCTTTTTTTTTTTAAGATTTTATTTATTTATTCATGAGGGGGGGGGGCAAAGGGAGAAGCAGGCTCCCAAGGAGCAAGGAGCTCGATGCAGGACTCGATCCCAGGACCCTGGGATCATGACCTGAGCCGAAGGCAGACGCTTAACCATCTGAATCCCCCAGGTGCCTGAACTGCTTTGCATCTTTACTGTAGGATTCATCAGAACCTTTCATTCTGCATTCTGATTCTCCAATAAGGGTTATGGAACAAAGCGTTTCTCAAATTGTTCTAACTCTGAACTCCATTTTCCAATCTGTAGGAACTATTGTCCTGTGTTCGTCAGTGCTGGTTTGCACTCAGTGTCTCTGCTTCCAGTTGGTCCATGACACACAGATACCCACCAAAATCCTTTTCCCCTTTTTTTTGGACATGGAACTAGACTCCACTTCTCACCCTTCCTCAAAGCTATGCACCTTCATCCTCTCCAGTGGGATGTGAGCAGTGAGATTTACCCCTTCTGGGCCTGACCCACAAACCAGCTATGTACCCTCTACAGCATCCCTTTCCTTCTGGCTGGCCAGGAGATGAAGACCCGGGGGCCCTCGGGGGGGCCACTGTCAGCTGGAGTCCCCGGACCACTAGATGAAGGACAGCTACCTCGATGGCCTAAATATCTGCCTCAGGCTTTGCATCAGCAAAAGATCATTTCTATTATGTTAAGCCATGAACCACTGAGGCCAGTTATTATGGTGCCTCACACTGCCCCATCTGCTTCTTCACTCCCTGTAATTCTGCATGAAGGAAAAAGAAATTTCATTTTTCGTTAGGGAACTATTAGTCAAATTGGTTGTTAGAGCAGCAAAACCTATATACCTGAACTTACACAGTGTATGAATAGTGGTCACTGCATAATAATGCAACAGACGATGATAATTAGTTATACCTGTGTTGAGAAACTACTTGCTTAAAAAGCAAGATTTGATGATTCATATACTCGGGATTTGAGGATTTCATTGCTGGGGAACATGAAATAATCTTGGGGTATGGAGAGAAATTTGGCTTCCAGAAAGTTCATGATCTTTGAAAACCCCTCAGATCTACTAGATTTAGGGTGCAGCCTTGAACACCTGTAGGCTGAAGGCTGGACTGTCTGAGCATGGTTTATCATCACTGAAGGGGGAAAGCAGGGCTGAGTAGCTGAGAACTCCCTTCCCCATGCTTCCCTGTGACAGATTCTGAAAGTGGAAGAGCCTCTGGAAGAAATATGGTCCATATCTCTGCCTCAAGATGGGATACGATCAATATTACCAGGAAGAAATGGCTTTCGGTCCCATTTTCAAGATCTTTGGGGAAAGGAGTTTCCAGTGAATATCACATGCCTCATTAGGGAAAATGACGTTGAGTTACTTTACAGTTTATCAAAGCCCTTTTACATATCCGTTCGCTCCCCTCGCCCATCCTCCTAATAACTTGGCCGTGAAGTAGATGCATCTTCACTTTGCCTTTATCCTCCAGGAGTCTGAGTTACACGAGTCTGTGAGGCCTTCAGGAGTGGTGCCAGGTTAGGATACCGGGTGTCCCATTCCCCAGCCCCACTTTCCTGTCACTTACCAGCCTTGCCTCTCGGTCATCCAAATCAGTGAACGTTCCCTGACCATCTATTCTCCGGAGGGGCTGAGGCAGCCACGTGAATGCACCACAGAGGTGAACAGGACAGGGCCCTTGGCCTCTGGGAGCTTTCGGGCTTGATGGGAAACTATGACAAGTGTGGACACATGCTACAAAACAAAGCTCTGTAGGGTGAACACCATGTGACAGCCACAGGCAACAATGCTCTGAGCCCTTCAGACCAAAACAGCCAATGAGGATATGAAAATGAAGGTGTTGCAATTGCTAGAACCCTCGCCCTTTCCACCCGCACAGACGCTGAGCCCGAAGCTGCAGGCACAAATACCCTACTCCTACACACACACACACACACACACCTCTGGCCCTGTCAGGTCGTGGTGGCCTCATTCCTCACAGCCCACAAACCTCGGCGGGGGAGGGGGGTGGCAACACGTATCCCAACCCTCCAACTATGAGAGCTGGAAAGTATAAAAACACTTTTTTCTTCAGGTTCCATTTCTCAGCCTCTCTCAAAGCCAGGGTGTGGAGAGGTGACCCGGCTTCTGTCAATCAGAGGCACCCACAGTTCACCTGGAGGTGGAGGAGAGTCAGGTCACCTGGAAGTGAATCAAGGTCCTCTGACAAGCTCTGTGAAGGGAGAGTATGAGGCAGTTGTAGAAGTTTCTGATGTCCATGCCCTCATGGGGCAGAGCAGCAGGCGACGGGGGCATTTCTTCTGTTGCCCTGGGACACACCGCCCCCAGTGCTCTAACATCCAAGCCTGCTTCCAGGGCATCCTACACTAGCCACACTGAATTCCACTACCCGCAACAAACGGTTCTGACCCACTTACTTGTTCACTCCCTAAGAATTATTGAGCACCGCCTTTGTGCCAGGCACTTTTCCAGGTGCTAAGGATCCAGCAGTGAACAAGAAAGACATACTCCCTGCCCCTCAGGGCGCTAACATTCAGGATGAGAAGAGAACCAGCTACAGACAAAAGACATAAATTAACAGTGTGATAACTTTGGTTCTTGTTTCGTCCCTCTCCCTTTCAAGGTGCTCCTTGTTGCTTGCTGAAACTCAAGTTGAAAGAAGAATCTCCAGGTTCCCTGAACCCTGTCCCACATAGGGTGACAAACCACTTCTGCGGATGCTCAATGCTTCTGCACCAGACTCTGTGGGTGTCAAGCCCTCCATTTCCACAGTCCACAAACTACAGTGTGGGTGAAATACTACTTTATTAGTGTCAACACGTTCTAGTTGAAGTTCTCATGCCACCAGGATAGCCAAACCTTCCCTTTCCTCAGGGTCACATCTAAGTTCTGGGGGGCAGGGGTGTCTAACCAACACTGGAGTCAGGCCAAGGGGTGTGCCTTTGCTTGCTCAATGTCTGTCATCTGTCTGCACGGACCCACAAGAAGTCCGTTGCCCCTAGGTCCTTGGTCTTGCCAGAAGCTTCACGTACCTGTCTGCACAGGCCTCTCTGGTTCGGTGGCTCTCTCTACCACTGGGACCCCAGGAGGATAGGCAAGCCTCTGGAATGGTTACCTGAAGCCCTCGCTGGCCAAGATGCTGTGGGGTTATTTTTTTTTTGGGTTCTGGCTGCCAAACCACCCCACACTTAGTCTGGCTGAACAGGGCATGGGTCTTCTTTTTTTTGCACATCAGAAATGCTTTTTTATTTTTATTTGAAATGGCATGGGTCTTCTTTATTCTCCTCCAGAGACCTTCCTGTTTCTCAGTTGGGGAAAGGGGTACTATGGGAAGAAGATCCATTACTGTAATTTAGGTTTCCTCCCAAATGTATTACAAATGCCAATAATTCATTTCTTTCTTGAAAGAACCGAGGCTTCTGGAATCAGAAGAGAGCGTTTCTTCCATTCCCCACCTGCCAGGTTTTCTGAGGTCCTGATTCCTACCCACCCCCACCCCTGAGGCAATGAATATGTACTTTACTTTTAGAGCACTTTACTTTAGAGCACTTTCAACTTTGAAACGGCATAGAGAGGCAAAGCATCATAAGGAAATATATGATGAAGGAAGGAGGGTGGGAAGAAACAGATAATATTTCAAAAATATCACTCCATAGACAAGAAGATAGAGCAGAAGAACTACAGCAGGAGAGTAAGAATGAAGACCACGAAAAGAAAGCTGCTACCACTGGTGTGTATCCATTTGTCACTCTGTGGCAGGCTGGTTTTTTTGGGGGGGGGGCGTGTTAAATTAAGTTTAAAATAATCAGGTTGGTTGTTCATTTTTTCATTTAGAAGCCTGGTTTTCCCTAATCAAGGAACTGCTCAAGCCAAGTGATAGAAAATAGTTCAAGATGGGAACCAGTGTCAGGAATAGTAGTTCAGCTGTGTGTACTTTTCCTTTAAAATGTGGCAATGTCATGGCACAGAAGTGGATATGTGGGGAGAAAAGTGACTTCTCTATTAAGGAAAAGCTGCTCAGAGGCAAATCACAATCGAAGGGAGTCAGGCACAGGGTAGATTAGCTTCAAGGCACCAGAAGGAAGAATAAATTAAACCAAAATGGCAAAATATACCCAAAGGAATATAGGAGAAGCAACTCAGCATTTTAAGAAAGTGAAGGCTAAAAATGAAGCAGTAAGTCACTTCTGAGTAAAGTACATATTCATATATAATCTATTCAAAAAGCATGTTCCCTAAAACAAGTTTTGGGTACATCAGTATATTTGATAATATTAATCCATCATTAATCATCTGGTGAATCATCCGAGAATCAGCTAAAGTCCCTGAGAGCCCAGCTTCCAACTTAGCCTCTCTACCCACAGAAAGCCCTAGCTCTTGACACCATATTTCACTTCCTCTAGAAACAAATGAACGAGGGGAAATAAAGTAGCCACATGGGAAATCAGTCTTCAGAGCAAATGGAGAAAGATTCATTAGCTTAGCACAATCATCTGGTAAACAAAACCAGAAGCAAGAATAGAATCAGGTGTAGAAGGACCTAAATGGGGCTCACAGATCAGGAGATGTTTGTGGGAAAGGGAGACAGGAATTTTATCAAACTCTAATATGTACATGTAAATATAAATGAATGCAAGGATTGACATGAGCTTCTAAAATGCTTTAAGGAATTTTATTTACCAACATGGGGAAATGTGTTTTGTTTTAAATATGCTATGTGTGTAAACGCATAGACGCATATGTGCACGCACACACACAATGGAATATCATTCAACTTTTTAAAAGGAATGAAATACGGATGCATACCACGACATGGATAAATCTTGAGGATTATGCTAACTAAAATAAGCCAGACATATATGGACAAATACTGTATGATTCTACTTATATGAGGCACCTGAAATAGGCAAATTCATAGAGACGGAAAGTGGAATAGAGGTCTCCAGGTGCTGGGAGGAGAGAGGAAGCAGGGGAGTAGGGGTGGTAATTGGGAGTTAATGGGTATAGAGTTGCTGTTTGGGAGACTGTTTTTCTTTCTGATGACGAAATTCTGGAAATGGTTAGTGGGGATGGCTGCACAACATTGTGAATGTATTCAATGCCACTGAATTATACACTTAAAAAGGGTTAAAATTTTGGGGCACCTGGATGTCTCAGTCGGTTAAGCGTCTGCCTTCGCCTCGGGTCATGATCCCAGGGTCCTGGAATCAAACCCCGTATCTGGCGCCCTGCTCAGCAGGGAGTCTGCTTCTCCCTCTCCCTCTGTCCCTGCTTGTGTTCCCTCTCTTGCTGTGTCTCTGTCAAATAAATAAATAAAATCTTTTAAAAAATGGTTAAAATTTTATGTATATGGTAAATGGTAAATTTTACGTATATTTAACCACACTTTAAATAAAGGAAAGAGGGAAGCAGAAAAATCAGTACCAAGTGCAATCTGGGAAAGACTCAGCTGTTTTCCAAAGGCTTTGAAGATGGAGGAAAGGGCCATGAGCTGCAGAGAGAATGAGTACAGTTAATAGAAGCTGGAAAGGCAAGGAAACAGATTCTCCCCTAGGGCCTCCAAAAAAAAAAAAAAAAGTGCAGCCCTGCAGACACTTTGCTTTTACCCCAGGGATACCAGTTTTGGACGTCTGCACTCCAGAATATAAGAAATAAATTTGCATAAGATAACAATTTTTTTTTACCACAAATTTGTTTTATTTTAAACCGGCTGACCTAATACTACTGCCTTATCCACCCACTAGATATTCTGTTACACTTCCCTCCAGGGAACATTCCTCTTCCCTGCACCACCCCAAACCTGGGCATAACTCATCAGTCTTTTCTCAGGCTTATAGGGGACCTCCCACTTGAGGCCGAAGGTCATGGGTCCGCTGATTTTTCCAGGCAGACTTGCCAGACGTAGCAAATAAAAGTACGGAACCCAAAAGAAGCAACAACAAGCACCCACATTCCATTAAATGTGAATTGACCATGCAGTATTTGGGACATATACTTAAAAACTGTTGGTTGTTTATCAGAAATTTATATTTAACTAGCATTTCATCTGGCAACCCTATTCCCTGGCCACATTCAGTGAGCCCACACATAGTGGGTTTTGGTCGTTTGCATTTTTTAAAAAAGATTAAGCGGATAGATGTGTCATTTATAGAAATCTGATTTCCAGATGCTCTTTAAAACTATGTCCTCGCCCACTGCGGGCAGATCTTCCGCCGCCCTGGCACGCGGGCCCGCGCGGGAAGACTAGCGCAGGCGCAGAGCGGCCCGCGGGCCCGCAGATTGCGGATTGCCTTCGCAGAGCCGCTTGGACGACTAGCGCAGGCGCAGAGCGGCCCGATCCCGGGCTCCCGGGGAGCGGAGGGCGAGCACCTGTCACTTCAGAGGAGCTGCCAGCGCCCTCCCGCCCCCTCCGCAGGGCGCGGGCCCTCGGTCCCCTGCGCTCCCAGCGCGGTCTATTTATATCGTCAGGCCTGCACAGGCCCATATTGGGCAGTGCCCGCTGGTCAAGCCCGCTAGCTGCCCCGCCCCGGCCAGACTGGCCCGATCCGCGCGGCCACAAGGCCAGGTCGCGGCGCCATCCCTGCGGCCTCTGCGGAGCCAGTGGGGCCGTGCCTCAAGCCGGGGGTCAGCAGCTTGTAAGTAACGGTGACAGAGGAAACGCGGGCCCCTGTAGAGGGCCTTGTCTTAGCTCTAGGGCCAGGCCAATGGAGAAAGGTCGAGGGCCGGAGTTGGGGGCAGCCTCCCGGCCCTTGGCACTTGTGGGACGCACTGCGCTTCCCTCCCGTCGTCATGGGGCCGGCTCCTACCTTCACAGCCCAGCCCAGCCAGCCGCTTCCTTCTCGAGACCAGTTTTGCTCAGCCAGGAGTCTCTTCCCTCTTTAATGTGGCAGTAGTCACCGTCCTAGCATTATCTACGTTAACGTTTGCCTCCCTCACTAGACTATAAGCTCCATAAAGGGAGGGACTCTTCTGTCTTTCCCTTCCTGGCTGTCTGCCTAGTACCTTGAATAGTGCCTGGCACTTTAAAAAGCTTCAATAAGCATCAAAAGTATCCCCAGGCAACTCTCTTAACTTTAAAGCCAGGAATATAATTACTCTGCATTTCCCCCCCACACACGTGATTCTTAAGAGGAACTAATGAGCTGCATAATGCATATTAAAGCACTTTGGAAAAGTATAAAGTGCTCTGAGAATGCAAAACAGTGTGAACTCCTCAAAGGAAAGCAAACAAAACTTGTCTTTTTTAGCTTTATCACTTACAGGCCTGGCCGTTATTAAACACCTAGAGTATGGGATGGATTATTGCTATTAAGTGAATCAGGTGTTTTTCCATACTAGTGGGAGACTCAAAGTGCATTTAAGGTAGACATTTCCTACCAGTGCCTGTGCAAGTTTGTGATACTGAAGCAAAATAAGGTGTGGGGATGGAATGGTGAAAACCAGAGGTCACAAAGAAGTGGCTGGAGGGTAACTAAAAGGGTGGGGGGAGAAAAGCAACAGCGTGAGAATTATAAATGAGGACTGACACTCAGGATAATGGGGGCTGGGGAAAGTAGATAAGATATGCCATCTGAGAGGTGGCAACTGTCTACTCAGGTGGAATACACTGTTGTCACCATGGGAATGAAGGCTCCAATGTTGCCAAACCTTCCATTTTTTTCAGTAGATGTTACAGTGTTACAGTTGCACGTTAACAACTACTTTGCAAAAAAAAAAGTGTGAGCAGCCAATTTGTGATCTCTGGCTTCAGTTCTCTAAAAATTGGGGCCGAATCCCTGAGAGCACGTGGTAACTGGGAATTAATTTTGAAAGTAGAAGTGAAGTGAGAAGTGGGTGTCTCAGTGCATCAGGGAAATCAAGTTAAGGATTCTGGGTGATTTGCTTGACTCGGACAAAACATGAGCAACTTAAAGAATCAAGCACAACTTTTAAATGTAGAAAAGAATCTTCAAGATAATGGTTTATTAACATGCATAAAACAAGAAGAAAAAAGGTTATCATGAAATTGTAATTTAGGACAAAGCAAAACATTTAGTTGCACAGACCTTATTGAGCAGCCCTAATGTAGCAGACATCATCACAGACAGATGTTAAGAGTATGGAAATGACTAAAACATGAGCCCCCTACCCTCAATGTGCTCATTATTGAAAGGGGAGGCAGGCAGATGCAACTATGTTCAAGGTACAGGCAAGGAAAAGCAGAGAAGGCTTTACAGGGGAAGTGATGTCTAGCTGAATTTGGGAGAACCACTTGTATTTCTTCAGGTGGAAGGGGGAGAAGGATATTCCCGACAGAGCACCATGTGTAAAGGTAACACGCATTAGAATTGTTAGTGGTTCGGTACTACTAAAAGACTGAAGTATAAGGAAGGAAAGCCAGGAGATGAGGTAGGAAAGGTGGGGGGATGCCAGACTGTGAAGGGCCTGGTAATGTTTGAATGAGGGGTGGTGCTGGTGACAATAGGCTCAGGATACATTTTTTTATCTTTATTATTGGAGTATATGTGACATATAATGTCGTATCAGTTTCAGGTGTACAACACAGTAATTGGACAATTTCAGACATTGTGCAGTGCTCACTACGGTAAGTGCAGTTCTTCAATTGTATCCCCTCCTTCCATACTTCCTCAAGGCAACCCTAATTTGATGTTTTTTATAATTACCCTTCATTTCTTTATATTCCACCAGAGTTGTATGTATCCTTAAAGAATATATAATTTTTTAAACTTTTTTTAAGATTTTATTTTATTTGGCAGAGAGAGAAAGCACATTTATTTATTTTGTCAGAATATATTGTCTATATTTACTCTATTAGAACATAATTATTTTGCATATTTTATTTTTTTTTAAAGATTTTTTATTTATTTGACAGAGAGAGAGACAGCGAGAGAGGGAACACAAGCAGGGGGAGGGGGAGAGGGAGAAGCAGGCTTCTTGCAGAGCAGGGAGCCCCATGCGGGGTTTGATCCCAGGGCCCTGGGATCATGACCTGAGCTGAAGGCAGACGCTTAATGACTAAGCCACGCAGGTGTCCCTAGAGATCTCACTTTAATACTACATTAAAGCAATCAGCTTTCCAGTAGAGAATCTACTGGAAAGCAGGGAGCCCGATGCGGGGCTGGATCCCAGGACCCTGGGACCATGACCTGAGCCGAAGGCAGATGCTTAACCGTCTGCGCCACTCAGGCGTCCCAATTTTGCATATTTTAAACATGAGATCAATGGTTTGTAGCATCTATTCTTCTGCAGTCTTTTGCACAGATTATGATGTTTGTGAAATTCATGTTGATACATGTAGCTCTAGTTCATTTTTTGTTTATGCTGTGCAGTATTCTCTTGAGTGAATATCCTCCAGTTTATCTGTTCTCATGTTAATCAATATTTAGGTCATTTCCACATTTTGCTATTTCAAACAGTGCTACTATGAATTTAAACTAGTTTTGACTTCAGCAAAACATGGAAGCAAGCTCATGTATCATTCGTTATGTAGAAAAAGTAGCAACTTCAAAGAATAATATCAAACATTATAAAAGTAAATCCTTGGCAGCTTAAATTAACATTTTTATGCCACATTAGAATTTGTAGCAGTCCATCTCTCAAAACTAAATATACTGGACATGGGTATAACTGCATTTTGGATTTGCAGAGTAATTAGGCTTTATTCTTGTGATTTGTATTTATCTTTGCTACTTATTTTTTCTCTATTATTATGGATACTATTAATATGAATGCACCAGTTCAGTCTTCTATAAATTGGAGCAGAGAATAACTTCCCATTGATATCATGAGAACATTTATACAATTTTGTTTTGCTGATGAGAGGAGAATGCCCTCTCTGCCCTCATTATAAGAAAAAGTTGCTGTCAGCTCTCTTTTATTTATGAGCTGTCTGTACCCACAAGCAGTTTGTATCTGGACCCAAACATTGTTATTATTAGAAAATTATTTATACAGGTATATCCTGCTTCAGCTGTACCAAGCAGATTTTACCAGGCAAATGATGTATTGTACACGCACGGCCTTATTTAATTCTCCCAACTATTCTTAAATAATTCTCAAAGCTAATCTCAAGTGAGGATACTGAACGAGGCTAAGAAACTTGCTCATGTTACTAGATAGTAGAGCAAGGATTCAAACCCAGGCCTCGGCAATCCAGCCAAAGCCCGTGTTTCTAGCCTCTGAGCTGCATTCTGCTACACTGTAAAATAACAATAATTTCCATTTATGGAGCACTTGGATGCCAAGAACTGACCTAACTACTTTTATATACATCCTCCCCATTTTACAGATGAACAAACCAAGGTTTAGAAAGGTTAAGTCATTTTAGGATTATAGCAAGTAAGTGGCTAAACTGAGATTCAAACCCAGGACTCTCTCAAAGCCCCCATCTGCAATGCTAGTATCTTCTCTGCACCTTACAGGAACAGGACACATTGCTGAGAATGTCTTTGAAGTGTGTTAGAATGTCTTTTAACTGCCTGGATATTTTTCAGGATTTCCATCAGTAGATTCATTTGGTCCATAAATCCATAGAAATTTCGAGTAGCTTTCAGGGGGTGTATAAAAGGCAAGTAAAAGAAGGGAATACTTAATAAATATATACGCCCCTGGGTGGCTCAGTTGGTTAAGCAACTGCCTTCAGCTCAGGTCATGATCCTGGAGTCCTGGGATCGAGTCCCGCGTCGGGCTCCCTACTCAGCAGGGAGTCTGCTTCTCCCTCTGACCCTCTTCCCTCTCATGCTCTCTATCTCTCATTCTCTCTCTCTCTCTCTCAAATAAATAAATAAAATCTTTAAAAAAATAAAATAAAATAAAAATAAAAAATTTATAAATGCTTCTTCAGATTGTTGGGAACGATTATTTCTGTTTTAAAAGTGTTTGTTGTTGTTGTTAAAGCCAATATCTGGGGCAGACAGGCTGCATCCAAATTTATTCAAGAAATTGATTTATATTTGGGAATCTTGGGGACCACCAGATGATCTTTTTGAATCAAAACTCTTCAACTGGGCTTAAGCAGAGAAGTGGAGGTTGGGCACCCAGATGAGATATTGTCCTCCTCAGGATCTAGAAAGTGGATTTATTTATAGTAGAGCAAGAGTTGTTGACCTGCGGCCTGTTTTTGTATAGCCCACAAGCTAAGAATGGATTTTATCATTCTAAATAGCTTTTAAAAATCAAAAGAATACTGTTTCATGACACATGAAAATATATGAAATTCAAGTTTCAATAGCCCTAAAACAGTTCATTGGCACACAGCCATGCTCATTTGTTTATGTATTGTTTATGCCTGGTTTTGCATTACAACAGCAGAGTTGAGTTGTTAGGACAGAGACCCTAGAGCCTACAGAGCCTGAAATATTTACTCTCCGGCCCTCCTTTGTCCACACTTGCACGAGAGTGAATGTTTAAGAGTATAGACTTTGGAGTCAGATAGAACTGTATTCAAAACTCAGTTCCTGCACCTGTAAAATGTTGTGGCCATTTAATGAGAAGAGGTAAACTTAGAAGAGTGACTTAGTGTATATTGCCTTCAAGAAGAAATGAAGGGGTGCCTGGGTGGCTCAGCTGGTTAAGCATCTGACTCTTGGTTTCAGCTCAGGTCATGATCTCGGGATTGTGAGATCGAGCCCCGTATTAGCTCTGCGCTCAGTGCAGAGTCTGCCTGAGATTCTTTCCCCCTCCTCTTCCCTCCCTCTCTGCTCTTCCCCGTCTCTCTCTTTCTCTCGCTCTCAAATAAATAAATAAAATCTTTAAAAAAAATGAAGATAACTAGAAGCTTCTATGGTTCTTTTACTTGACAGCATACTAATAGAAAACATAAGAATATAACAAAAGTGGAATTTTACAAAATATATATTAATGTAATTACCTTAGGCAACCTTTTCTCAACCTTTTTGCATATGTCACTTATACCAGTAAGGACTCTTGAGTGTCAGTTACAGCAATCCCAATTCAAACTAGCTTAAACAATAAAGGAAATAGTTTGTCACTGAAGCCTGAAAAATACAGATATAAAGCATGTTTCAAACCCATTACTCTGGATTCTCTGCCTTCTTCCCTGTATTAGCTGTGTCCTCATGCTGACTTATGGGGACATGGCTGTAGCAGTTCCAGACCTCTCATCTGCAGAACACATGGATGCCGCCAGCCACTAACCAGAAACCTGAGCTTCACTCTGATTAAGCCCATCTCTGGTCTCACACCCGTCCCTGAACCAGTCACAGTGGTCCTACACCATCCACTCCAACAGAAGGCAGGTTGGATTCTGGGGGAAACCCAACATTATCCACAGTGTTTATAAGGTACTACTATATTTATAAAGAAAAGGAACACATACTTCTCTTTCAAACTAATGCTGCTTGTGTTTTTATTAAGATAGCCTTATGCCACAAAGTTCAACAAGGGTGGTTTGGTTCCTGCATTAAAGATACAAAATCCTGAGGTGCCTGGGTGGCTCAGTCGGTTAAGTGTCTGCCTTTGGCTCAGGTCATGACCCTAGGGTCCTGGGATTGAGCCCTGCATCGGGCTCCCTGCTCCGCGGGAAGCCTGCTTCTCCCTCTCCCTCTGCCCCTCCCCCCGCTGGTGCGTGCGCGCTCTCTCTCTCTCTCTCTCAAATAAATATATCTTTAAAATATATATATATATATATATATATATATATACACACACACACACACACACACATACACACACAAAATCCTAGAGTTACAGCCACAACATCTGAGCCCCCAGCATCTCATTTCTTCCTAGCAGCAACAAGGTCAACACTCTGGGAACTTGAGGCACTTTCTGAACGGCCTGCCTCGTACTCGATCTAGTGATCCTATCTGGAAACTGCTCTTGGCTTTCTAGCACTGGTATCGATATCATCTAAGTGATTCTTAGGTATCAGTACAAATGGAATAGGAGAAACTTGTTCGTATTTATCTCCTTATAAGGAAACTTTTCTGGTTTTCAGCTCAAAGTAACAGCTGCCATCTTTAAAGTTGACTGATGTGTTTGTGTACAAAGAGGCCCACATAATATGATTTGGGCTACTCATAATGTGTTGTAGGAGAGCTCAGAAATATAATGACCTCTTAATTACCCATAACTGGATTCTCTTTGTAAAAATCTAAAACAAAGTTTCACTTTTAATCTGCAGGACCTCACAAAGAAAGTTTTAAGCTTTTATTGAAATAAAGCTGAGGCATTACTGCTGGAAAATCTGGCAAGAAGGGTTTTTATTCCTATTTCAAGTATACAGATTCTTGGATCGGCTAGTTGTTATCATTCCACACACTCCAGCACAGTGATTTTTTAGGTCTTATAGTTGCCATCATATACTTAAACATTCCTGTCGTGCTTAACACTTGTTTCCTGAAATGAACTTTAATTCAACACTGAAAAAAGTGCCATTTCTCATTGAGACACAGTGAGAATTGAGATGGAGAAATCTTGCTGCGATTTCTAATCTTGATAGGATTACAGAAATGTAGAACCTTTGCAGCTGACAAATTATGCTTTCATATGCTCTCTTAACTCCTAGGACTGACTTTTTTACCATGGCTCATTCTTACCTAGAAAGTGGATTTATTTATAACTGCAGAGCAAGGACTGACTTTTTTACCATGGTTCATTCCTACCGCGTACAACTTCTAGCCAAGTAAGAACTAGACAGGGTGATAGGCCCCAGAGATGTGCTCCTCATTGTGAAGGTTGCTGACTCTAGGAATTCCTTCTTTAAATCCAAACAGCTAATTAGCTTCCTTGAAACACCCTGTTTCCATTCCCCTGGGCAAGGTGAAGACAGACAACTAGCTGAAAGAGACTTCTGATTAGACCAGGGCTTTTTAAGGGGAGAAGTGAGTCCATTTCCACTACTGTGAAGTAAGGAATGAAGAGAAGCTGAGCAAGGAGTGGGGATAGAGAAACGGGATGGTTTTTGTGCACATTCTAGGTTGAGGATGATTTAGCTGTAAGTTTCAAGTCTTGTGAATTCTCAGATCAGCAGACGTTTGGCTGTGCTTTCCAAAGCACTGTTTTGAATTATTTGCCCCATAGGAAAAGTCTGGGCAGAATTTTAATAGACTTTTTTTTTTTTTCCTCAGCCATCCTGTGTGGTTCTGGGGCCATTATAACATTTGAGTGCAGTTTTTTGTTTTTGTTTTTTTTTTGGCAGGGACACATGACATTTTCAGAGATGCACGTCCTCAGAGGGCAGGTTACCTAATGCCCCTGCCCCCTTGGCCTGCAGGCAGCTGTGTTTGGTAACTGCAAATGGAGTTGCAAAACGGGCTATCTTATCACTTCTCTCTCCATTCATCTTGGGAGGGAGGACTTTCCAGCTCTCCTAGAAAAAAAAAATCTCTGCTGCTGCTTAGGTTAATGTTAGAAGTTGATAATTTACTGTTTACGCAATCACTGACATTATTTCTAGGTACAAAAGTGGTTGTCTTAAACTACTGCATTTGGAGTGAATAACATTTATTTATAAATACTTTTTAGTACTAATGCTGCATATTTAAATCACAGAGAACTGTTTTCTTATGGGAAACCAGATTCTTTTCTTTCCCTCAGGAGTGTTCCAGCACATCTCTGTAGCTTTTTGAGTAATCAGACATGCAAATAGCCCCACAAGAATCCAGCTACCTTTAAAGAAGACGTACTTAAAAACACTGAAAAGTGTATCATGGAGTGCAAGGCTGAGGGAAAAGAAAAATACCAACATAGTTTGAATTTACTGAATCAAGTTAAGAGCATGAAAGAATTAACAGAAATGATCGATGTCGTACTCATAGCAGAAGGGGAGAAATTTCCTTGCCACAGGCTAGTCCTGGCTGCATTTAGTCCTTATTTCAAAGCTATGTTCACCTGTGGACTACTCGAATGTACTCAAAGGGAAGTCATACTTTATGACATCACAGCAGAAAGCGTGTCCGTGATACTGAATTACATGTACAATGCGGCTTTAGAGATTGATAACACCAATGTTCAGACTGTAGCTATGGCTGCCTATTTTATGCAGATGGAAGAAATCTTTAGGGTGTGTCAAAAATATATGATGGACCATATGGACGCCTCGAACTGTGTAGGTATCTATTATTTTGCAAAGCAGATTGGAGCTGAAGATTTATCTGATCAGTCGAAGAAATACTTGTATCAGCACTTTGCTGAGGTGAGCTTACATGAAGAAATACTAGAAATTGAAGCACACCAATTTCTGACACTTATTAAATCAGATGACCTTAACATATCCCGGGAGGAGAGCATTCTGGACTTAGTCCTGAGATGGGTAAATCATAACCAAGAACTGCGTACAGAGCATCTTGTTGAGCTTTTGAAGCAAGTCAGATTGGAACTTATAAATCCTTCTTTTTTAAGACAAGCCCTGAAAAGGAACACAATGCTTCTGTGTGATGCAGATTGCATTGACATAATTCAAAATGCATTCAAAGCCATCAAGACACCCCAACAGCACTCTCTAAATCTTCGTTATGGCATGGAGACTACTAGTCTTTTGCTTTGCATTGGCAACAACTCTTCAGGAATCAGGTCAAGACATAGGAACTATGGGGACACAAGTTTTTGTTATGATCCCGCTTCACGGAAGACCTATTTTGTCTCATCTCCCAAGTATGGAGAGGGCTTGGGAACTGTGTGTGCTGGTGTGGTCCTGGAAAACAACACCATAATTGTGGCCGGAGAAGCAAGTGCCTCTAAACTCTCTAGACAAAAGAACAAGAATGTTGAAATCTATAGGTTTGTATCTTGCAAATTTGTAAATTGGTTTTAATTATCTTGCTCTGACATTAGCAATGGTAGAAGAAAGTACTCCTGAAAGAGTGATCATCTCTTCAAAGATGTGTAGTCAAAATTACCCTGTAATTACATTTTACATATATAGAAAACTCATAATGAAATCACCCACATTTCAAAATTATTTTTTCTCCTTTTATTTGTTCAGAGCATACAGCTGGATTTCCATAAGTTAAATGTATATATGTTATGATTCCATTGTACAATTTCATGCTTAGCTTTCATTATTGATCCATATGAAAGGATGTAATTGTTTAGTTACAAGTTTTGAAGAGCTTAAGACAACTTTTAACAAGAAGAAAAGTTTATTAATATGGATTCCTTTGAACTTTTTCATAATTCAGAGTAGTAAATAATTTTTTTCCTCAACCAAAAATTACTAATTATCTGTCGGTTTTCATTCTGCATCCTTAATTTGTAGATCTTTCCTAAACCTCCAATAGCATGAAATGTTCGTGGCCTGAGAATCCTTTAAGTCTAGAATCATTGGAGAAAGGAGTGTCTGCTAAGAAGTACCTTGTCCTCTAGGTCTCCTGTGTGAGGACTAGTCATTCATTTACTGTTTCTTCAGCAAGTATTGAGTAAGCAATTCAGGGCTTCAGTCCAACTGGGTAAATAAGAAATATGTACATAGAATAAGCACTAGGCGTAAAGCTCTCCTTCAGTATCCTCCCCCTCTCAGTTCCCTCTGTGAGGGTTTGTTCAGACTTTTCAGTGAGAAAGGAATTCTTGCCGGCAAAGTTGGGACAAAGAAAGAAGTAAGAGGTCTACTATTTTCCTGTCATCTTTTAACATTCCATTATCTGCTTTCAGTGATAGACCTGTCCCTTTTTCACCTTCATCTCCCCTGGTAGTGATGGGGGAGGGACTGCAGAGCCCTGGGTGAATGACCTGGCCCTATGCCCTTGGGGGCCGAGCATGTCCCTGGGCAGCAAGCACAGCCTTCTTCAGAATCATCAGGTAGAGACTACAGAGCCAGGATGTCAGATCCCAAGGGCCATTCTTTTCATCATAGATGCATAGCTCTTTTTCTTCCTCATCAAGACAGTCCACAGTTCTGCCATTATTTTTATTTGTTTATTTTATTTAAATTCACTTAATTAACATATAGTATATGATTAGTTTCAGAGGTAGAGTTTAATGATTCATCGGGTGCATCTAACATCCAGTGCTCATTACATCACATGCCCTTCTTAATGCCCATCACCCAGTTACCCCATCCCCAAACCCCCTCCCCTCCAGCAACCCTCAGTTTGTTTCCTAGACTTAAGAGTCTCTTATGGTTTGTCTTCCTCTCTGATTATGTCCTATTTTATTTTTCTCTCCCTTCCCCTATGATCCTCTGTTTTGTTTCTTAAATTCCACTATGAGTGAAGTCGTATGATAATTGTCTTTCTCTGATTGACTTATTTCACTTAGCATAATACCCTCTAGTTCCATACACATTGTTGAAAATGGTAAGATTTCAATTTTTTGATGGCTCAGTAATATTCCATTGTGTGTGTGTGTATGTGTGTGTGTATGTATATATATATCTATCACATCTTCTTTATCCATTCATCTGTCAATGGACAATTGGGCTCTTTTCGTATTTTGACTATTGTAGACGTTGCTGCTATAAACATTGGGGTACAGGTGGCCCTCCAAATCACTGTTTGTATCCTTTGGATAAATACCTAGTAGTGCAATTGCTGGGTCATAGGGTAGCTCTATTTTTAACTTTTTGTGGAACCTCCATACTGTTTTCCAGAGTGGCTGCACCAGCTTGCATTCCCACCAACAGTGTAAGAGGGTTCCCCTCTCTCTGCATCCTCACCCATATTTGTTGTTTCCTGACTTGTTAATTTTAGCCATTATGACCTGTGTGAGGTGGTATTTCATTGTGATTTTGATTTGTATTTCCCTAATGCCGAGTGATGTTGAGCATTTTTTCATGAGTCTGTTTACCATTTGTATGTCTTCTTTGGAGAAATGTCTGTTCATGTCTTCTGCCCATTTCTTGACTGCCATTATTTTTAATAAACATCCAGCCCTGTCCATGTGTCTTTCTTATGATCCTCAGGCATCTTTCCTCTTAACTTTTTTGAAAGCCTACTTCCCTTTTTGATGACATATGTCTAACTATATACTCTGTGTTTTCCTTCTTATCTGTCTTGAACTCAGCCACATTCCCATCACCAACCAGCTACTCCACAGTGGTCAGAGTTAGGGTAAAAGTATCCATTACCCTGCTTACCTCCTTCAATAATGAAATTGTCAGCAAGGCAAATAATGAAATTATCAAAAGCATTGCTTTGGGCTTCAATGAGCCGGACTTCCAGCAGATACCCAGATAGTTAAAATCTTAGAGCACTCCTGAAGGTCATGTTAGTGCCAGTTTTGTGATATGTGTGAGAAATGATCATTTTTGGTACATTCCTACTCTATTATTTCTGTTCTTATCCCTTTTATCTTTGCCTGGATGCTCTTCAACTTGCCTCTGTATAGTTCATAGATTTCTATGCAGATATATTTCTTCTTGACTTAGGAAATAGACCTGTACCCTAGTAGGCCATTTCTTTTCAGAAAAGATATACCTTCCTGTGTCCTTTAACTCTCTCTCATACTTGGGTGTACACACAGCTGAGGATGTAAGTGTTGTCTTTACACTATCAACCTCTGTGAAACTGAGCCACTTTTGTCACTATTTCCTTTTTATGTCATATCCATTTTTCTTAATAATATGTTTTATAGTTTTATCTGGGCATTTTCCCTCCCCATTTTCAGTTCAAAGTGTTGAAAATCAGATTAGCAAGCTTGCCCAGCAAACACGTACTTCCCAACCTTCATGGGATGTATTTCATTCTTGGCCTGTTTTCTTTTTTTTTTTTTTTCTTTTTTTTTTAAAGATTTTATTTATTTATTTGAGAGAGAGAGAATGAGAGGGAAGAGGGTCAGAGGGAGAAGCAGACTCCCTGCTGAGCAGGGAGCCCGATGCGGGCCTCGATCCCAGGACTCCAGGATTATGACCTGAGCCGAAGGCAGTCGCTTAACCAACTGAGCCACCCAGGCGCCCTCTTGGCCTGTTTTCTTAAACCATGTCTCAGAAAGCCAAAAACCCATTTTTTTAGTTCTGTTGATATATTCATCCACTGGCTTTACTTCAGTATCCCCCACACTTGACACCTAATCCTCCTTCCTCTTCTAAAATCTAGTATAATTAAAAGTAGTGATGAAAATAACTGTGATTCTAGGGACTGGTTTCCTACCCAGATTACACAGAAGACAACGATGACTGGATTTGTTGAGTTTCTGCTTTCAGTTTGTGACAAGCCAGACAGGAAAGGAACATTGTCTTCCAACTTCCCTGTCAAGCCTGAAGCAAGGAGTTGTGTCTAGGGAAGAATGTAAAAGTTGCTCAGTTGGGCAAAACTCATATAATCTGATTCACTGTCAAATGTTTGATACAAAGTAAGTAGGGTACTTTAAACTGTACTGTACTCTATACTTTAAAACTGTACTCCGTATAGAACATTCATCATTTCTTCATTTGTTTCCAAACAGAACTTTTTTTTTCTTATTTTCCATATTTTCCTGGTTTTGTTTTACTTTTGAATTCCAGAATATATTCTGGATTTTCTGGGACAGATCCAATTTCATATCCCACTGTCCCCATAAGTACTTTTGTTCTTCTTAGACTATTTGTCCCAAATCATGATTGGAGAAAACAGACTTACCATTATCAAGAGGCAAGACAAAGGATACCCACAAAATCATAGATTTAGTGACTACATAATGCCACACACACACATACACACACACACACACACACAATCAATTAATGTGTTGGACTCTAGGAGGTATTTAAAGACCATATATCCTGGTGTCCCTACCTCCCAAAACTCTTCTCAGACTGACATACTTTTTCATGGAAGAAATTACTAAAATTATACTACCCAGAGCATTAAAATAGATGTTAAATGTAGCAGACACCTACAGGTGTTCCTGACCCTGTTCTAAGCCAGTTAGAACTATAAGAACAATCCTTAAAATTCTACATACTCTACCTTGTCCCATTAGAAATCTCTGAATTGAGATATTTTGAGATTCTCTACTGGAAAGCTGATTGCTTTAATGTAGTATTAAAGTGAGACCTCTAGGGACACCTGCGTGGCTTAGTCATTAAGCGTCTGCCTTCAGCTCAGGTCATGATCCCAGGGCCCTGGGATCAAACCCCGCATGGGGCTCCCTGCTCTGCAAGAAGCCTGCTTCTCCCTCTCCCCCTCCCCCTGCTTGTGTTCCCTCTCTCGCTGTGTCTCTCTCTGTCAAATAAATAAATAAATAAAATCTTCAAAAAAAATTAAATAAAAACAAAGTGAGACTTCTAGTCCACAGAATAAGACATTTTTGTATTTTTCTTCATTTTTACTTATTCCTCTTTTATAGTAAAATTACAAATGACTTGCTGCAAGATTTCCTATTTGTTCTTGATTTTCTTTCCCAGAATCAGGAAATGAAAGCTAGTCCTGGATAATCTATACTTTGTCCATATATTTTCTAAAATTCTGCAGAGATGGGGTTAGTTATTTCCATGCACGTTATAGTTTGTTCATCAATCCTTGCCAAAAAAAAGCAGCACAAACCTGTGCTACTATCTTATACTAATGTTTCTTCCTCCCCAATTAGATCAACCAAATCGTGTTGTTTCTAGCTAGAAAAGAAATTTAAGTGTGTTTCTTGGATAACTTGTTTTCCAGTTAACACTAATCCTGGGTTTTCTCTCTTAATTTGCAGGTATCACGATAGAGGAAACCAGTTTTGGGAAAAGTTATGCACTGCTGAATTTCGAGAGCTCTATGCTCTGGGCAGTGTCCATAATGACCTCTATGTTATAGGAGGACAGATGAAAGTTAAAAACCAGTATCTCATTACAAACTGTGTGGATAAGTACTCTGTAGAACGGGATAGTTGGAGAAGGGTGTCTCCCCTTCCACTGCAGTTGGCATGCCATGCTGTAGTAACCGTGAATAATAAACTTTATGTGATCGGAGGCTGGACCCCTCAGGTTAAGAAATTTCCTATATACCTAGTTGGCATGGCTGTGCTACGTCTGGTGCTGTGTTGAAAAATATTGTAGTTGTTGAACACTAAAAGAGCATGACTTACATCTTGGTAAAATGCCTTTTACTTTATAGACTATTAAACTTAAGATCGTAAAGTGTTAAAGCAGTTTAGGAGAATGAATTTTAAACTGTGTTATTCATAGACATGACTTCATTCAGTATTCATGCTTTGCTCTTTATAATCCTTCCCATTCTTGATAATTATGAAAGATGCTTATGCTGAGAAATTATCTGTAGGGAGCATCTAAGCAAGAGGTGGAGACACTAGATCCTCATTCCACTTCTGTCTGCTTAATAGTTGTGTAAGCTGAGGCAAGTAAGGCTCAGGTCTTTTCCGAATTTAAAGTTCTTACTCTACATGGGAAACCAGAATATTCAACCTGTGATGGCCCAGTCATTTCCACAAAAGTATATTGTGATTTAAAACATTTTATGGCTTTGCTGGGCACCAGCAGATAGAGAAACCAGGATGCCATTTGCATGGAAGCCCAGCAAAGAGATGGCAAGCCAAGACTGCTGAGTCAGTAGAGCATGACCACAGGGGCCCACCCCTTCTCTCTGGGTGTCTACCCCCCCCCCCGCCAAGTGCCTTGAACTCTCGTGGTAGTAGCAGGCCAGCTGCCTTCTGCCCTGGCCTACCAGTTGTTCTCATAAGATGAATCTTACTAGCTCATTGTCCATCCCCATGACAGAAAGCAAACTTATTTTTGCCTGTATGCTTTCTTGTTTGGGAAATTGGCTTCATGATAAAACTGATAAAACTGATGCTTTTTGCATTCGTTTCATAAGCTTGGATTTTGCCATATATCATACCTGTTTTTAAACCTTAAACATCACATTTAATACATTTTGAAATGTGTCCTGTGTATCAAAAAGTAGTACAGATTTAATCACAGCTAGAGGCTAAAACCTTTGTAATTAAGCATTTTCGGAGCTATCCATTACATAGTTAATTTTGAATGAATAAGCTCCAAAGACAATGTAGAAGCTTTTCTTTGGTTTTCTTGCCACTAAAATAAAGATCAAATACTTAAAAATTAGAAGGAAAATTAAAACAATAAAGTCAATATGTGTTACAGTATAATGTATTTGAACAAATGACACATGGATATTTATTGCATAACAAAAGCGGTCCCTATCTAATACAATACATTAAATTGCAAGATAACCTGGGGTTGTGATTGCAACATAATGATCTTATCCCTGGTGTATTTAAAGTAATTAAATTAATTACAACTTTCATAAGTATAGCAGTTATTTCTGTGTCAAACACCTGCATCCAAAACAAAAGACATTTAAAAAGCATCCTTAGACTGAAGTTATAAAAGTTCTTGACACACTGAAGGCAAAAAAGCACTACTTCGCCTGAAGTTTATGATCAGGGGAAGCCATATTCATGTGTATAAGAATAAATAGTTCAATTTTTACTGTCTCTAGTCATTAAAAATGTATATAAGTAAAATAAATACATAAAAATAACTGCAAATAATGTATATTAATCCATCAATCTTGGAGATGAAGTTCAGACCATTCCCATATAGGTCATAATTATAGTATAAAAATACTCTAATTACTAAAACACTAAAATGTTTTCTTAATTTTGTTCCATTTGGATTAGAAAGATATAAAGAAAAATGCCTTATGAATTATTAAAATGAGTTTCTCACAAATATCATTAAACTCTAGCACTATAAAGTTTGCTGAAATAAAATTGCACTTTAAATACTGTTCAAGAAAGTTGGGTTTCATTTTTAAGGCTCTGCCATTGCTTCATTTTTTTTTTTAAAGTGCTGTCTTGTCTCCTTGCTCAGATCACAGATAATTTGCTATGAGCCGACCCCCTAGCTCCATTATTACAGAATACAAATTCCTCTGACATTGATGGTAGACTTATCACCCCAAGTCACGGGATCTGGTTGGTGTGTTTGTGAGTGTGAGTCTCAGCAGCTAACTCCTCTTCATCTCCTTGGCTGTCTGCTTAGATTAATTGCATTCACGTACTCACAGAGATTTCCGAGTGGTATGTTATTATACCAGCTGTCATATCTCACACAGATGGATCTCCCTGATGAAGAACCAGATCGACTAAGCAACAGACTATTGCAGTATGACCCCAGCCAAGATCAATGGACAGAGCGGGCGCCCATGAAGTTCTCTAAATACCGATTCAGTACAGCTGTAGTCAACAGTGAGATTTATGTTTTGGGTAAGAAGAAAGCAGATTGCTAAAAGAGTATGACTACTTTTATTTTTCTCAGCAGTTTGCCTCAGTAAATATGACCTATTCTCCCTTCCTCTTGCATCCCAGTTCAGATGTATCTGTAACTAGCCAAATGTGTTTTTTTACTTCTTGTTTTTCTAGAGCACAGTCAGATAAGATTAAATGGAAGTCCATTGACTTATGGAAAACAAAATTATTTGTATGGAATTTTCAAGTCCCTTGGAATTCAAGAACAATAGTGATACATCTTTATATATAGTATCAAGTAAAATATTTTGAAATGGGAATAAGCCTTTGACCACCTTCAGTTGATGAAGTGTGTGTTTTAGCAACCAGCTGTGATCATCTGCGCTAATAGAGTAAGCCGCCATAGGTAAGACACGCATTACGCCAGCCCTCTTCATTTGGCCTCACCCACCAAATTTCTGTAGAGGTGTTATCAAGTAATTCTCATCTGAATGTATTTTTTTTCTTATTTCTTAAATATGTGTGACCTTGTACTAATCAGTAGGAATTGGTGAAAGACTGGTTCATTTCCACTCAAGTGGGTAAAAATTCTAGAACATCTCCTATGCTTCCCTTATCCTTCTTCACTTCTTATTTTTTGCTCTTTTATTAAGTCCTTTGCTCTTCTAAGCACATTTCGTCACCTCCTCTCCCTCTCCCACTGTCCCTGTCCCGTGTGGGAAAGGGTGAGACTGGGACAAGGAGGCTGACTGGCTGGTAAACTGATAAGGATTCCAGTATTCTCTACTTCATCTCATGCACATTGATGACTAACCGGCAAGAACATAGGGAAGGTGATGGATACCAAAAAGAAGGCAAAGAAAAAACATGAGATATGGGCTGAGAGCAAACCAGGCATTTGAATAGACTTTTTTTTTTTTGCTGAAGGGAAGCCATTATCTCTTGGCTGCCTGCACAGCATGAAGCAAAATAATTAATGCACTCAAATATTAATAGTTTTATAATTTTAAGAACATTATGCAACATAATTTATGACTACCTCAGTGATGAGACTCGTAATTATAATTAAGTTTTTCCCCTGGAAATATATCTGTTACTTGGTTATAACCATATGCTGTGTCATAGGCCCAGAAGAGACAGTATCTAAACCAGGATAGATTGCTTAGGATAGATGTATAACTCCAGGGAGGGAAGGGCTGATCTCCTAATTATATTAAAGTTGGAGGTAGTCAAAAGTGGGATAAAAGTGATTTATCAACTGAACAAAAATGAGATTTCTGCCACATGTGGAGCCACAGCTAGGCTAGATGTAGGATAAAAATGTAATGTTTTGTTTGTTTTTGGTAAGTTATATGGGGAAAAGCACCTTCCAGACAGCCTTTGGAGCTCACCCTTGTTGGCATGAACAAATGCCCACTAGATGAATGAAAGAGGCAGATGCTAACAGATCTGTAAGATCTGGGTGGGTGACACCCAGGAAGGGAGATGATGCAGAGCAGCAGGGAAGAAGACAAGGAGGAGAAAGCTCAAGCAAAGGCTTGGAGGTGAGAGTGGAGGTGGTAAGAATAGAAAATGAAAGGAGAGTGAGTAAACGAACCCACCAGGGGCAGGGAGCTGCAGGAGACAGAGTTTACAGGTTAAACTGGGAGCCAGGTTACAAAGGACTATAGTGGAGAACCAAGAGAATAATAGAAAGTAATGAAAAACCATGCAGAAGCAACATGATTACATCAAAAACTAATGATGTATTGTATGGTGATTAACATAACATAATAAAATTAAATTAAATTAAAAAAAAGAATATTTGGGGAGTATTGGTGAGGTGAGGATTAAAGAACAGATCAAAGGTGCGAAGAGACTGAAAATGGAGAGACCAGTCAGGAAGGCTTTTGTAGTAGCATAGAATATAGTTTCTGAATATTCAGAACTGAGTCATGATTAAATAAAACAAAGTTGTAAAGTCCCTACAATATAAGTGTTCAGACATTATTATAACTACTGTTTTTTGAGCCCCTTTGTATTACAGATACTTTGCTGAATTCTTTGCATAAAGAAATTAATTTAATGCTCATAAAAAACTGATAAAGTATTAACTTTTCTGTATAACAGACTAGATATCTAGACTAATCCACTAAAAATGCGAAAAAAAATTGTTGGGAAAACATTTTTAAAATTTTTCTGAAGAGCTTCTAAGATCTTGTAATGGCAGTAGGAATTTAGCAGGCCAAAAGCTAAGTGAAAGCAGGCGGCTTCCAACTATGAAGAAGTGAGTGAGTCGACATCCTCTCCCCAAAAAGCAACTATAAAACCAGAGAGATTTTTCAAAAACAGCCATTTCAGATCTCTAGAAACCAACCAAAAACAACAAATTGAGAAGAGCTTATCTTCTCAAAACTGCTAAACTTGAGGTAAGTCTTCAGGCAGTCCTTGGCATTCTTTCCTGAGCTGCCCCAGTTCCCTACCCAAGTTGATCCAGCATGGGAATTCTAGCAGAGTGGGCTAGCTGTGAAAACCAGCATCTTTGTTTGCCAGAGGAGGCTGACATGTTTGGGAGTGAAGGGTGGGAACCTACACTTACAGTGACAAATGGGAAAAGCCCACATTTCTTCTAACCTGAGTTTTTAGTCCTGTTTGGGACAGCAGCAGACAGGAGAATTAGCCGGAAATTTAATAGGGATGTTCCAGGAAAATCCTGGATGTGAGAGTCCTAGAGGGCCTTAATAAATTCTCCACGCATCCCTGGAGACTAGGGAAGCTGCACAGACATGGAGCCCATAAGAGAATATAAGCTCTTCACACATTCCTGGATGACTGGGAGTCTGAGCACATGTACAGAGATCTGAGAAGGCCAGGCAGAAGGTAAAAGTCATGGTAGACTTGAAAACTGCCTGAGCTTTGAATGTGCTCCCAGCCTACACATAGACCCACCAAGCGAGGCTGGAAGCCTTACCAGTGTTTGAGTACAAACAATTAGTCTTGACTTGACCTGAGCCATGAAGAAATATGCTTTAAAAAGAGAGAGAGAGAGAGAGAGAATTTTTAAAAATGGAGGAGAAACCAAAACAAACCACAGGAGAGGCATATTAAATCTAAGCAAATTACTTAAAAACAACAGCAACAATAACAAAAGAGAAAAAGTACCCGAGGGGGGAATATAAAATTAAAAGTTGCTACAATGTATTATTTTAAATGTCTAGTTACCAACAAAAATTTACATACAAAGGAAAATAGGGAAGTGTAACCCATGCTGGGGTGGGGGCAGGGAAGCATTCAATAAAACCTGTTTCTGAGGGGTTCCAGATGTTAGATTTAGCAGGCATAGTCTTCAAAGTAGCTATTAAATATATGTTCATAGAATGAACAAAAATCATTTTTAAAGAATTTTTAAAGAATTCCTTTAAAGAATTAAAGGAAAATAAAATGACAGTGACTCCCCAATGATATCAATAAAGAAATAGAAATTATCTAAGAGAACCAAATGGAAATTCTAAAGTTGTAAAGTATAATAACCCAAATGAAAAATTTACTAAGTGGGCTCAAAAACAGATTTGAGTTGTCAGAAGAAAGAATCCATGCACTTGAAATAGATTAGTGGAAATTATTAATCTGAAGAAGAGAGGGGGGATATTGGAGAAAAATTAGCAAAGCCTCAGAGACAATATAAAATACCATCGAGTCTACCAACATACGTATGATTCCCCAAAGAAGACAGAAAGGAACAGAATTTTTTTTTTAACTAATAATGGTCAAAAACTTCTCAAACTTGATGGAAAAACTTTAATCTCTATATCCAAGAAGTTCATTAAACTCCAAATAAGCTAAATTCACATAGATCCTCACCTAAACAGATTGTAGACCATTCATTGAAATATATCATAGACAAAAAAATTCTTAAAAGCAGTAAGAAAGAAATAACATACAGATCATAGTATATGATCATAACATCATAATATACTCAACAGGTGACTTATCATCAGAAATAGTGGAGGCAAGAAGGCACTGGAATAATATATTCAAAGTACTGCAAGGAAAAATACTCAACCAAGAATGTTTCTGTGTCCATCTTCTATGTTCAGCAAAACTATTCTTTTAAAATGGAAGTGCAGCAAAGACATTCTCAGATAAAAAAAGACTGAGATAATTTGTGGCTAGCAGACTTGCAAGAAATACTAAAGGAATACTAAAGAAATACTGAAATCCTTCAGATTAAAAAGAAATATACCAGAATAATTCTAATCCATAGGAAGAAATGAAAAGCACTGGAAATGACAAATATATAGGTAAATATAAAAGACTTTATACATATTCTTTTTTCATCTCTTAATTTCTTTAAATGATATAAGAGCAGATAAAACAATAATTATGAAACTATACTGTTGGATTTATGACATATGTAGATATAGTACATATAACTATCAGAATTGGAGAGGAACAAGAGATGTATTGGAACAGTGTTGCTATATTTTAATAAAATTAAGGCAGTATTAACCTGAAGTAGATTGTGATAAAGTAGCATACATATTAGAATTTCTAGAGCAACTACTAAAAAAATTTCAAATAGTTTAAAAATCAAAAGAATTAAAATGGTACACTTAGAAAATGATAAACACAAAAGAAGGCAGTGAAGGAGGAACAGAGGAACAAAAACAGTATGAGACGTTGTAAATCCAACTACATAAAAAATTACATTAAATGGGAATGGACCAAATACTTCTATCAAAAGGCAGAGATTTCAGACTGAATAAGAAAATAAGACCAAGTATATGCTGTCTATAAGAGACACATTTTATATTCAATTACACGAATAAGTTGAAAGTTTTATTATTTTATAGAGAAAGACCTGCCATGCAAACAGAAACTTTAAGAGAATTGAAGACGGTTTATCATTATCATACAAAATTGACTTTAAGAAAAGAACTATTGCTATAAAGATAATTTTGTAATAATAAAATGATCAATAGACCAGGAATATATACATATATTACATATATATCTCAATTATAAATGTGTCACACCCAAAAACAGAGCTCTAAAATACATGAGGCAAAAACTAAAATGAGAACTAGAAAATCACCATTGGAGATCTGTATCCCACCTTCAATAATTGATTGAATGACCAGACAGAAAATCAGCAAAATGACAAAGACTTGAACAACGCTATTGACCAACTTAACCTACCTGACATTTGTAGTACACACATATAATAGTGAAATACATATTCTTTTCAAGTGTACATGGCACATTCTCTAGGCTTAATCATTTGCCAGGTCATAAAACAAGTCTCAATAGATTTTTTTTTATTTCTTTTAAAGATTTTATTTATTCATTTGATAGAGAGAGAGACAGGGAGCACAAGCTGGGGGAGGGGCAGAGGGAGAGGGAGAAGCAGGGAGCATGATGCAGGGCTTGATCCCAGGACCCGGGGATCATGACCTGAGCTGAAGGCAGATACCCAACTGACTGAGCCACCCAGGTGCCTCTTAATAGATGTTTTAAATTGATGTTATTCAAAGTAAATAACTGACCATAAAATAATTAAATTATAAATCAAAGACAGAAAAAGGAAATGCTCAAATATATGGAAATTAAACAGCATACTTCTAAAACTTTGGGTAAAGAAATCACAAAGGAAATAAAATATTTTAAATTGAATGAAAACTATAGGTGTATATCCCTCATGACCATAGATTCAAAAATCTTTAAGAAACACTTAGCAAATTGAATCTAGCAACATAAAAATGATTATGTGTCATAAAAAATCCTTAAGAAACAATAAGCAAAGTGACTCCAGCAACATAAAAAATTATTATATGCCATGGCCAAGTGGGATTTAGCCCAGAAATGCAGGAATGCAAGGTTGGTTCAATATCCAAAACTCAATGTAATACACCATTTTAATAAAGGACAAAAACCAAATGATCACCTCAATGATGTAGAAAAAGTATTTGACAAAATTCAACCCCCATTCTTGATAAAATTCTCAACAAATTAGGAATAGAAGGGAATTTTCTCCACTTGTTAAAAGGTGTCTATGAAAAACCTACAGCTAAGATGATACTTAGTGGTGATTTTTCTACCTCCGGTCAGGAACAGGGAAAGATGCCTGCTCTGGCTCCTCCTATTCAACATTGAACCAGAGGTTCCAACCCATGCAATAAGGCAAGAAAAAGAAGTTAAAGGTATATAGATTAGAAAGGAAGAATTTAAAAAGTCCTATTCACAGATTATATATTCTTGTGTGTAGAAACTCCTAATGAAGCTACAAAAAGTAAATAAATAGAAAGGAAAGACTACTAGAGCTAATAATTAATTTTAGCCAAGGTCACAGTCTAAAGAGATCACAGGATATGAGATCGTACACACAAATTAACTGTATTTCTATGTGCTAGCAACTAACATTCCAAAAATGAAATTGAGAAAATAATTCTATTTCCAATAGTATCAAAAAGAAGAAGAAGGGTACCTGGGTGATTCAGTTAAGCATCCAACTCTTGATCTCAGCTCAGGTCTTAATCTCAGGGTCATAAGATCAAGCCCTGCATTGGGCTCCACTCTGGGCATGGAGCCTACTTAAAAGAAGGAGGAGAAGTGTATGAATACATTTAACCCCCAAACTGTGAGAATCATATGCAGAAAATTATAAAACACTCCCGAGAGTTAAAGAAGATCTAAATAAATGAGATATATTCCTTGATTATGTATTCAAAGATTCAATATCATTAAGATAGCAAGTTTCCCCAAATTGAGCTATATATTCAATACAACCCCTATAATATCCCAGCATTATTTTATTTCTATTTTTTAGTCTTAAACATTTTTTAATTTTTTAAATTCCTGTATAGTTAACATACAATGTTCTATTAGTTTCAAGTGTACAATATAGTGATTCACCAATTCTATATATTACTCAGTGCTCAACAAGATGAGTGTACTCTTAATCCCCTTCACCTATTTCACCCATTCCTCCCACCCACCTCCCCTCTGGTAACCGTATTTGTTCTTTATAATTAAAAGTCTTTTGGTTTGTCTCTTTTTTTTCCTTTGTTCATTTTCTTAAATTCCACATATGAGTGAAATCCTATGGTATTTGTCTTTCTTTGACTAACTTATTTCACTTAACATTACACTCTGTAGCTTGTTGCAAATGGCAAGATTTCCTTTTTTTAATGGCTGAATAATATTTCATTGTATATATACATATATATATATATATATATATATATATATATATATATATATATATATACCATACCCTCTTTATCCATTCATCTATCAGTGGACATAGGTTGCTTCCATAATTTGGCTATTGTAAATAACCAACATTGTTTTTTAAAATTGACAAGCTGATTCTAAAATTATGTGAAAACATAAGGGATGTAGAATAACCAAAATGATTTTTAAAAAGAGGAAAGTTTGAGGACTTAACTCATTTTAAAAACCTATTATAAAGCTATAGTAATTAAGATGTAGTATTGGCCTAAGGACAGGCAGCTAAATCAATAGAACAGAAATGAGAGTCTAAAAATAAATTGGTCTTTGACAAAGCTGTCAAGGCAATCAGTGGGGCAAGATGAACTTTTCAGCAAATATGCCAAGACAATTGGGTAGCTATATGCAAACCAATGAGCTTTTTCCTTAGGAAAAAGGAAGGAAAAAAACACAAAAACCTCAGTATGGACTCCAGATTTAAGAAAACATAGGAGAAAATGTGGTGACTTTGGATTAGCAAAGATATGAAACTAAAGGCATGATCCATAAGAGGAAAAGTGTTGAGTTGGACTTTCTTAAAATTTAAAAATTTTTGTTCTTCAAAGGGCAACATTAAGAAAAAAGAAAAGCAAGAAACTGGGAGAAAATATTTATAAATCGTATATCTGATAAAAGTTTTGTATTCAGGGGGTGCCTGGGTGGTTCAGTTGGCTGAGCATCCAACTCTTGGTTTTGGCTAAGGTCATGGTCTTGTGGTTGTAGGATCAAGCCCTGCATTGGGCTCTGTGCTCAGTACAGAGTCTGCTTCAGATTCTTTCTTCCACCCCCTGTGCCCCTCCTCACTATCTCTCTATCTCTCAAATAATTTTTTTTTAAAAATTTGTATTCAGAATAAAGTAGTGTGTAAATAATTTTTGCAACTCAATTTTAAGAAAACAATCTAGTTTAAGATGGGCAAAAGGTTTGAATAGACATGTCACGTAAGAAGATATATGCCTATCTGGTAAGCACATGAAAAGATGATGATTTCTCATCAAAAACCATGGGAGCAAGTAGGCAGGGAAAAAACATTTTTAAAGTGTTAAAAGTACTGTCAACATAGAATTGTATATTTCATGAAAATATCTTTCAGAAGTGGAAATGAAATACTTTCAAGGAAAGAAAACTAAAATGCATGGGAATAGATTTACTCTAAAACAATTTACTCTAGCGAGTAGCAAGTAGATTTACTCCAAAAGAATTGTTTAAGGAAGTTCTTCAGACAGAAGGAAATGATGACAGAAGGAAACTGGGAACATCAAGAATGAAATAAGACCAATAGAAATGGTAAATATCTGGGTAAATATAATAGAAAGTTCTTCCCCTTTTGAGTGCTTTAGAATGCCTTTAGTGATTGAAAGTAAAAAACTACATTTTCTGATGGGATTTTCAATGCATGTAATATATGAGACATATATTTATATAGTATAAAGAGGGAAGGTTAACGGCACTTAGAAGGAAGCAAGTTTTCTACATTCCAATTACAATGGCAAAATATTGATTCTAAGTAGACTATGAAGTGTTAAATAATTTATTAATCCCCAAACCAACCACTGGAAGAACTATAGTTAGAGATACAGTCAAATCACAATAAATACATTAAGATAGAAAACTAAAAAATGTTCACATAATCCGAGAGTAGACAAGGAAAAGAGGAACAACAACAACAACAAAGAGCAGAGGGAATAAACACAACACAAACAATAAAATGGTAGACCTTATTCCAGCCATAAAAAATACCTTAAGTGCAAATGGAATAATGATACCAATCAGAAAACAGAAACTGTCAGGATGGATTAAAAATAGAATGATCTAATAATATGCTGTCTACAAGAAATCCACTGCAACTATAATGATGTAGATAATTTAAGAGTGAGAGGATGGAAAAAATATATGATGCAAAACTAATGAAGTTAAAGCTGGAGTGTCTATATTAATGTCAAAGTTAACTTCAGTGCAAAGACAATTACCAGGAATAAAGGAGGACATTTCATAATGATAAAATGATTGATTTACCAAGAAGACATAACAGCAGTAAATGTGTATGCACATAACAATAGAACTTCCAAATACATGAAGGAAAAATTGAACTGAAAGGTGAAAGAGACAAATCAACAAATATATATTTAACATTCCTCTCTCAGTAACAAACAGACACTTAATTATAGAGAACAAACTGATGGTTACCAGGGGGGATGGGTTAAATAGGTGATGAGGATTAAGGAGTGCACTTGTGATGAGCACCAGGTGTTGTATGGAAGGGTTGAATCACTATATTATACACCTAAAACTAGTATTACACTGTATATTCACTAGAATTTAAATAAAAATTTAAAAAAAGAAAATATATTGAGTTGAATGAAAACACAATATATCAAAAATTATGGGGGTGCCTGGGTGGCTCAGTCAGTAAGTGTCTGCCTTCGGCTCAGGTCATGATCCCAGGGTCCTGGGCTCGAGCCCCACATTGGGCTCCCTGCTCAGCGGGAAACCTGCTTCTCCCTCTCCCACTTCCCCCTGCTTGTGTTCCCTCTTTCACTGTCTCTCTCTCTCTCTGTCAAAAAATAAATAAAATCTTAAAAAAAAATTACAGAGTGCTATGGAAGTAGTGCTTAGAATTTAATTTGTAGCATTTAGTGCTTACATTAGAAAAGAAAAAAGGTCGCAAATATCTAAGCACTCACCTTAGGAAACTAGAAAAAGTAGAGCAACATAAATCCAAATCAAGCAGAAGGAAGGAAATAAGAGAAGAGAACAATGAAATTGAAAGCTAAAAAAATAAAATAAAATATAGAGACAATCAATGAAAACAAAGCTGTTTCTTTGAAAAGATCAACAATTGATAAACATCTAGCAAGAGTGACAAATAAAAAGAGAAATAAGGTGCAAACTACCAGTATCAGAAATGAGAAAGAGCATATCATTACAGTCTTCCCAGACATTAAAAGGATAACAGAGCAGTGCTACAAAAAACTCTAGACACATATATTCAACAACTTAAATGAAATGGACCAATTCCTTGAAAACCACAAACTACATAGCCACTTAAGATGAAATCAGGAACTCAAAACTATTAAATGTATTGAATTCTTAGTTTATAACATTCCAAAAAATAAATTGCCAGACTTAGAAGTTTTCACTGGTAAATTTAACCAAACATGTAAGAAAGAAATAACACCAATTCTGCAACCTCTTTCAGAACATATAGGGAGAGGAAACACTCAAAAACTCATTTTATGAGGCAACATTGCCTGATCTGAAACCAAAGATGGTACAGAAAAAGAAAAGTACAGACCAATATCCCTCATGAACATAGACACAAAAATCCTCAAGAAAATATTGGCAAGTTCAACCCAGCAATATATAAAAAGAATAACACACTGTGACCAAAAATGAGTTTTATCCTGGGAATGCAAGATTGGTCCAATATTCAGAAATTAATCAATGTAATCTACTGTATTAATTCTATAGGCGAAACCACATGCTCACATCAATTGATGCAGAAAAATCACTTGAAAAAATATAACACCCATTCATGATTAGAAACTCTCAGCAAACTAGGAAGAGAAGGAAACTTCCTCAACTTCTCAACCTATTAAAGGGGACCTATGAAAAAGTTACAGTTAACATTATTCTTAGTGGAAAAATTGAATGCTTTTTCCCCTAAGTTCACGCATAAGGAAAGGATGTCCACTGTTACTATTCAACATCATACTCGGAGTCTTAATGCAATAAGGAAAGAAAAAGAAAAGTTAGGCAAAGAAAAAGAAGAAATAAAATTCCGTTTCAAATGACATCTACATAGAATCATCTGTGTAGAAAATCTCAAAGAATCTATTTCTTAAGTTCTTAGAATTGAGTTTAGTGTTGCCAAAGAATAAAAAAAGTCAATCTTATTTCTATACATTAGCAAAGTACAAAAACAAAATTTGAAAACTATTTACAATTGCTCCAAAGAAAATGAAATATTTATATATAAATCTAACAAAACATGTATAGGACCTATATGCTAAAATTACAAAATGCTGATGAAATCAAGGAGGATTGGAAGATGCAAGTATAAATGTCAATTCTCCCCAAATTGATCTATAAACTTAATGTAATGTCAATCAAAATGCCAGGAATTCTTTTGTAGCTAGACTATCTCATCTAAAATTTATATGAGAAGACAAAGAAACTAGAGTAGCTAAAATAATTTTGAAAAAGTATAAAATTGGAAGAATCACACTATCTGGTTGTAAGGTTTTCTATAAAGCTAAAATAAGGCAGTGTGGCATTCGCACAAAGATAGGTAGATAGATACATCTATGGAACAGAATACAGAGCCCCAAAAATAGATCCACACAGGTATGGTCAGTTGGTTTTTGACAAAGATGCAAAAGAAATTCAATGAAGAAAGGATAGTCTTTCAGGCAGACAGCATTGGTGTTCTAATGAACTTTTATAGATTCTGTCATTGAAGATTTGGCATCCATTGATCACAGGGCCAAACTAACTGCCAAAGTTTACATCTCTCCACCTTCTGGGTTTTGTGGATGCTTGAAAATGATATAACAAATCTCCAACCACAATTCCTGACATCTGTGTTTCTCTTCCTGCCAAATAGGGGCTATCTCCACCTAATAACTTCCTGCCATATAGTAAAAAAGCTTGTTTTCATGCTTTCCCTCTGCCCCTTCTGCCTCCGACTGACCTTGGTTCTTCTCCCCTGCAGCCCCTTGTGGCATGGCATGCCCACTTCTCTTAGGAATTGTAACTAATAAATTCTTATTTCAATGTCACTGATCTCTCCATGTCCTCACTCAGTCACCTCTATAAATTAAAATTTTATACAATCAAGATAATTGGAAAAAATGGTCATATGTAAGAGAAAAAAAGAACTTCAGCCTAAACCTCATACCTTACACAAAAATTAACTGAAAATGGATCATATATATAAATGTAAAACAATGGGGTATCTTGGTGGCTCAGTTGGTTAAATGTTCAACTCTTGTTTTCAGCTAGGTCATGATCTCAGGGACATGAGATTGAGCCCTGCATTAGGCTCTGGCTGAATGTGAAGCCTGCATAAGATACTCTCTCTCTCCCTTTCCCTCTGCAACACCCCCCCAACTTGCACACGCTCTCTCTTTCTCCCTCTCTCTCTCAAAAAAAAGTACAAGAATTTAAAACTTCCAGAGTTATAAAGAAGAAAATCTTCATGACCTTGAGATATGCAATGAGTTCTTACATATGGTACCAAAACCTTAATCTATGAAAGAAAATATTTTTTTAAATTTTATTATGTTATGTTAGTCACCATACAATAATACATCATTAGTTTTTGATGTGGTGATCCACGATCCATTGTTTTCGTATAACACCCAGTGCTCCATGCAGTACGTTCCCTCCTTAATACCCATCACCGAACTAACCAATCCCCCCTCCCCCCTCCCCTCTAAAACCTTGTTTGTTTCTCAGAGTCCATAGTCTCTCATGGTTCGTTTCCCCCTCCGATTCCCCCCCCTTCATTTTTCCCTTCCTTCTCCTAATGTCCTCCATGCTATTCCTTATGTTCCACAAATAAATGAAACCATATGATAATGGACTTTCTCTGCTTGACTTATTTCACTTAGCATAATCTCCTCCAGTCCCATCCATGTGGATGTAAAAGTTGGGTATTCATCCTTTCTGATGGCTGAGTAATATTCCATTGTATATATGGACCACATCTTCTTTATCCATTATGAAAGAAAATATTGGTATATTAGACTTTATCACAATTTAAAACTTTTGCTCTCTGAAAGACACTGTTAAGAAAATGAAGATACACTGTAGACTGGGGGGAAATATTTCTTTAAGACTTTCTCTTTACCTTTGTTTTCAGCAATTTCACTGAGATCTGCCTAAGTGTGATGTCTTTGTTTTCATTCTATCTGGGGTTCACTGAGCTTTTGGAATTTACAGATTGATGTTTTCATCAGTTTGGAGGAACTCTTCAGCTGTTATCTTGTTGAATATTGCTTCTACTTTATTCTCTCCCTTCTTTCCTTTTGTGAGACTCTACTTAGCTGTATGTTAGACCTTTAGATGTGGGCTATGATCTTATCTGGACTCTCCATTCATACTTTTTTCTTCCTATACTTCAGATTGAATATTTTTTATTGAGCTATCTTCAGATTCACTTATCCCTTCTTCTATTGTGTTCAGACTGCTGTTAACTATCCTATGAGTTCTTATTTTCAGATACGATTTTTTTGTTTCCAGAATATCCACCTTACTCTTTTTCAGGAATTCCAATTCTTTGATGAATTTCTCCAATTTTTTCATTCCCCTTTGTCCATCTTTTCCTCTATTTTGTCTTATTAATCAGTTATTTTATTGGTCTGTTAATTCCAATATTTGGATAATTCATGAGTCTGCTTCTATTATGGTTTTTTTCCCTTTAATTGGCCCTATTTCCCTGCCTACTCCCATGTCTGGTAATTTTTCATTGTATGCTGAACAATGGGAAGGCACCAAAAAGTGTCCTTCCACCAGAGAAGATTATGCCCTTCATTGGTAAGACAGAGCAAGGGACTAATCACCTCATCCAATCAGGGGTTGAGTTGGCCCAGGGCTGGGTCACAGCCTTAGCAACACTCAGTTCACCTGTTGTTTGTCCCTGTTCCCTGGTCATGGTTCTTCCAGGCTTTGGACTGAGCACTTCATGGATCTCTGTGTCGTCTCCCCTGAAAGACTGTGGGGATTCAGTTCTTACCTTCAGAATTTTTTTAGCTTTGCTCTTTAGCCTTCCTGAACAGCTTCAAAACCTGACAATATCTCAAAGGGAGACCTCTCGTTTGCCACAGGGCTCCTCGCTTTAGTCAGGTTTGGTCTTCCACATGCCATGCAACTCTGGGAGATGTTCCTCTGACCATTAAAAGTATTTGGCCCAGAATCCCAGATTGCCTTTATAACTCAGCATTTTCAAGTAAAAAAAATTGGCCACGTGTGGGAAGTTCCTCTTTGCAGATCCTCTAGTTTTCAATCTGTCACACCAGCCCCACACAACTCACCCTCCCCCCCTCCCACCCTGGTTTCTCTTTCCCTCACTAGAGTCTCTCTGTCTGTGTCCAGTCCAGTTCTTTGCCTTGGTCTAGAATTAGCAAATATCCCAGGTGCAGAAAATGGCCCAGAAAGGGCTTTTTCCTCTCTGGAATTTTAGTTCATCCAGTCCTTATTGTTTCCACACCTCTCTAATGTCTTTAAAAATGTGATTTTTTCCAATTTACCCATTTTTTTCTAGTTGCATTAGGATCATTAGCCTGCCAAGACCTACTACTACATGTTACCAAGAAAAGGAAAAATGATTGCTGTACTTCATTTTTTTAGACACAATTCTTTTTGTATGATATGTTTGTTTTACAATTTTATAAAGGGAAAAAGGGGAAAGAACAAGATCTGAGGGTAAGTACCTTATTCAAACTTACAGCTATCAAATGGCATAGCAGAAACAGAACCAGTCATCTGACAACAGAGCCTTACTTTCTACCTTTCTTACAACAAGATTACTGATTTTAATCCTGCCATTCAACTAAGACTGCTTTGGTAGCCATCATCAGGGGTTTGCAGAGGCCCTTAGGGAAGTACCTGGTTCTGTCTTTACCTTGAGTCAGCTGAGGGTGGGCGTCAGTAATCCCGCTGAGTTATATATTGGATGGTGCTGGCCCTGCAACTCTCTGCCTTCAAGATTAGGGCTTTAGGGTTTCACGATTTCCTTATCTCTTGCCAAACATCATAAGCTAGGTGCTCCCCACAAGGGCTGAGTTGGGAAATCTGGTTTACCACTATGTAAGCATATAAGTCCTGTGATGTTTTTTCATAACTGGAAGAATGGGATAAAGCAGAAACTCACATGCTCTAGGCAAGATCGTACATCTCACCTATAAGTCCTGAATTCACAGGATCTTAGGGTCTTCTCAAAAAGAGAGGAGTGGAGAAATAGAATGGTTGAATGTTTGAAGTTAAAGTTCTAACTGGGTCTTTGAAGAAATTCTCACTCTTTAGAGACTGAGGCAAGTGAGGTCTCTGCTTCTTTCCAGTACCTGAATTTTGGTCACTACACAGTTGATGTGCAAGCTGGATGGTGAGCCAGAGAAAGGAAAGGAGCTGAAAAATCTAATTAGCTGATTTGCCCTCTGACTTTAATAACTTTTGTAAGTGGTTTGCCAGGGCAGTAGCTAAATTATGGCTTGGACAAAATGTGAGTTTTATTATCTATGCTTTCTTTCTTCCCTCTTAGCAAGAGAATTTAAGAATTGGCTTTATAGTTTGACCCATTGGATTTGGGTAAAAATATAATGTGATTTCTGTTACTTTTGTAGTTTTATTGCTATCTGAACTTCTAGTAATATTGGCAATATGTATAAAAATTAAAATTACAAACCCCTTACCAGATACACAGTTTGCAAATATTTCCTCCCATTCCATAGGATGCCTTTTTACCCTGTTAATTATTTCCTTTGTTGTGCAGAAACTTATAGTTTGATTTAGTCCCATTTGTTTATTTTTGTTTTTGTTGCCTGTGCTTTTGGTGTCATATCCATCAAACCATTGTAAAACCAATGTCACTAAGCTTTTCTCCTAAGTTTTCTTCTAAGAGTTTTATAGTTTCATGTCTTATATTTAAGTCTTAATACATATTGAGCTGACTTTTGTGTATGGTGTGAGATAAGGGTTCAATTTCAATTTTTTGCATGTGAATAAGTGTTGGCAAGGATGTGAAGTAATTGGAACCCTTGCATGCTGTTAGTAAGAATGCAAAACAATGTAGTCACTATGGAAAATAGTATGGAGGTTCCTAAAAAAAATAAAAATAGAAATACCATATGATACAGCAACCCAGAATTTATTCAGGGATTTTATCCAAACCTGGGTATTTATCCAAATATTTGAAATTAGGATCTCAAAGAGATATTAGCACTCCCATGTTCATTGAAACACTATTCACAATAGAGAGGGGTGGAAACTACCTAAGTGTTCATTGACATATGAATGGATAAAATGTAGCACGTAGATGCAATGGAATATTATTCAGCCTTAAAAAAGAAGGAAATTTTGTAATATGCAAAAATATGGATGAACCTTGAGGATATTATGCTAAGTGAAATAAGCCAGTCACAGAAGGACAAAAACTGCATGATTTCACTTATCTGAGGTATCTAAAATGGTAAAATTCACAGAATCAAAGGGTGGAATGGTGTTGCCAGGGGCGGGAGGTGGAAATGGGGATTATTAATCAATGGGCATAAAGTCTTAGTTAAGCAAGATGGATACAGTATAGAGAGCTACTGTACAACATTGTATCTAGAGTCAACAATACTGTATTGTACATTTTAAAATGTGTTAAGAGGATAGAGCTCATTTAAGTGTTCTTACCACAATAAAATTTTTAAAAATTAAAATTACAAAACATGCCATTTGAGCTAAGAAAGATGTAAAACGGTGGGGGAAACACATGAAGTACGGAAAGAAAATATGGTATAGAAACTCAAAATTTGTACAGTGAGGGAAGTGGAAAGAAGGAGGTAGCAGGGCCTGGGCTAATGGGGAAGAAGCAGCATCAAGAGACTTACGAATGAAAACAGTTCTTGGGAACTAGATGAATGAAAACGAGCAAAATTTGGCCTTTCCAAATTGAGAGGAGAAATAATTCAGTGCAAGGAAACCCTTTCTAAATAACAGGCAAGATTCAATTGAGTAACACTGACGTCATATAGACTATGAATTTCCATGGGAGAGATACTGTATTTTCTTATCATACTGTAATTTGATTCAACAAATACTTGTTGGGCATGTGGTATGTTGGGCTCTGGGCTGGGTGCTGAGGATCTAGAAACAAAATCACACTCTATGCCCAGAAGGAACTTGTGGACCAGAATAAGATACAGTCAGATCAGTCATGCATACAGTTAAGTGCACACATAGGGACATATGGAGGGTCAAGTCACTCACTCTATAGGTAGGACTTAGAAGAAGGAAAAGGAGAAAGATATTTGGCACCAGGGACAATATAAGTCAAAGCATGATAGAGAAAGATTAGATTGAGTTACTTTCATGCTTTAATATCTTCATTTCATGAGTGCATATTAAATTAGTCTGTTTCTCAATTCAATGTCAATTATTGATCACCATTCAAGGATGAGACCAGCACTCAGTATCTGGAATCAAAAAGAGCTGAGCGTATTGTTTATTTATGTGTAGGAATGATTAACTGGTCAGAGACACTTCGATTGAACAAAGCTGCCTAATAATCTCAGGGTTGTGGGCAGGAGTTTATTTTGGATTACTGTTTGTTACACAGGTGGGAGTGGGTTGCTGTCAGAAGTATGGTTTGTGCTCATGATAGAGGCAGGGGTGGGTCAAGCCAGACGTAGCAGAAAAGTCAGTGGAACCGGTCCGCTGCCGATTGGCTCCCTTTCAGAGTCTGCAGCTCCATCTGACTGATTGGTTCTAGAAGCACGTTCACTGAAGCAAGCTGTCACTGATTGATTAATCAGGTTGAAAACCACTTCTGATATTGATGTGTTCCCATGGCCATAGAACAGCTAGGCTTTTCCTAGGAGTGTGGAACTTTGATATATTCTCATTCTCCCCTCCTAGTCTCTTATTAACCTAAGCAACAGGAGACATCATTGGGGTTGTCCAGATGCTCTCTGCTATTGTTGATTCTTCTTGAAGATAAGGTTTTACTTGTGGGTCTGCTTTTTAATTTGCTTATCGATTGGCATGAGTTTGTCCTGCTTTTGTCTTCAAATCATTTGTTGAAACATTTGTTAGGACAGTGGCTGTGTAGACTTAAGACTCTGGAGAAATAAATCAAGCTGTGTGATATACGAGTATAACAAAGTATTACAAGAAGGGAGTGGAGGGCACTCTCGTGGCACGATCTAGACTTTTCCAGGTCTCATCATCAAAACAAGGCCCAGCAATTCCCTGAGTCAATAGTTTGCCTCTTCTTTTTGCATGGATAGAAATCGTTCTAACTTCTCTGTGGTGGTAATCAACATACAAAATGAAGTGTCAGCAATAGCAGACTCTTTTGGGTTAGCAATAGAAAAACCAAAGGCAATGCTGATTTCCATAGCTATTTGGGCAAAGGAATTTTAACTGTTTTGTTTACTATTTTCTATATCAGCCAAAGTGAGGGAGAAATTTTCAAGGATCACCTGAGTTGAGCAGCACGTGGGGATGGTATTGTTATCCTCAGGAATCTGTCCCACCAGTGTGGGAAGGGTTTTATCCCTTCAGACTCTTTATATGAAGACACAGCCCCCCAGAGGGTATTGGAGAGTCGTACACCTGGTCTAACTAAGAGACTGATAGAACAATTAATTGGTCCCGGTCTCGGGTTGGCAAAGAGCCTGGCTCCTACACAGAAGAAAAGAACCTGAGCACTGCAATAGAGATGTGATCAGCTCTACTGGAGCTGGAGGTATATTGTCTCTAGGGCTCATGATAAACAGTCACTGTTATATATCCTGTTAAGTAACAAAATTCACCCAAGTAAATCTAAAGATCTAATTGGCTTTATTCAATGATTCGTGAATCAGGCAGCACCCCATCTAGCAAGTGGAGAGGCGCTCCGAGGAGTTGTACAAAATAGACGGAGGGTAGGGACAAGAAAGTTATTAGCAAAAGGAGAGGATTGTTCCAGGCAAGGCTGTTTTCTAAGGGGAAAAGCAAGGTGTCTGATCGTGCAGATGACCTCATCTTTCCTAGGGAGCTGGAGAGGACCCAGGTGCAGACTAACGGGCAGGGATTGAAAAATTCCTGACTGACCAGTTAGGACCACATTTCTGGGGGAGGTTGAAACTGCAATTAGGTTATGTCATAAGCACCGGTGTGAGAACTTGGTCTAAATGACACCATTTGGGGCCTATGTGTACTTTTTGTGGATGGTTCTTTTTTCTTAACAATCTTGAGAAAATTATTATCCCCCTCTCTCAGTGGAGGGACATTGTTTTCATTTCTGTATTGTGTCATTGTTGGTGACCTCAGTTTGACATATCTCCATACGATACTTCGAGTTAGCTGCTCAGGCAATAGTTTAGGAGAGGCAAATTAAAAAGTTAGGATGGTCCTCAGCCCTTGGGAAACCAGTAAAGAGAAAAAATATGATCAAAAAGGTAAAGAATAAAGTTACACAAAGAAGAGCATGACCGTGATTGTAGTAGAATCTTGTTCTGATGATCTCCTCAGTCTGATGCCGCATGGAGTAAATGCTTCTGGGGCGGGCTGTGGGTGGGTGGAGAACCTCAGTTTAAGATCCCCAGTGGCTGTGTGTCCAGTTCTACCGCTTTTTCTAAAGCTCTTTGAAAATGTTCAGCCGATCTACTTTTTTCATTCCTTCCCATTGTAACTATGCACCAATGACATACTGCATGTCCACACAGCCTGCTTTTCTGTGTAGAGCAGGTACACATTTTCATGTGAGGGACTCTTGGAAAATATCGTCCAGAATGTGTTCTTTCCATTTGAACTACTGGACACCGTGGCCATGGCTGACCTTCAAGGTTTGATATGAGTTGTCAAGATGTTAGAATATTGGTTTCAGTTCACATCTGTGCTAAGTTTCTGGGGAAATGTCTTTGAAAAGTGTCTTGCCACAGATAATAATAACTTGAATTTAGTTGAAAACAGCTCCTGGGATTATGGCAAACTAGCCAAGAGCCTTATTTGTCAGATATTGGGTAGTTTTTCCTGGAAATCTATCAATTGCCTTCTTAACATAAAAATACAGGAAAAGATACGGCTAGAGTGTTTGCCTAAGTGACTCTGCTGTTCGCTCAGTTACATGTGTTATTGTCAGTTTTGCGCACTATAGTTGGCTCTTCTGTTGCATAACTTCCTGGAGAGCTTGAAATAATTTAAAGAGTCTATATAAGCCTTATGAGTAAATGACACCCTATTGAAAACCCAGGTATTTAATACTGGCTGATTTTCATTTTGGCTGTTTTCTCAAGAGTGTGGCCATTTTCACTGGGACGTGCAAGAAGGAGTGGGCCATGGGCTCAATGGCTGAACCGACTGAAACTCTCTGGGAAGAGACCAGAGGGTGCTGTTGAAAGCCATGCATTTTTTTTTTTAAAGATTTTATTTATTTATTTGACAGAGAGAGTTAGCGAGAACAGGAACACAAGCAGGGGAAATGGGAGAGGGAGAAGCAGGCTTCCTGCTGAGCAGGAAGCCCAATGCGGGGCTCGATCCCAGGACTCTGGGATCGTGACCTGAGCCAAAGGCAGATGTTTAACGACTGAGCCACCCAGGCGCCCCGAAAACCATGCATTTTTGAATGATTTATTTTTTATTTTTATTTTTTTAAAAGATTCATTTGTTTATTTACTTATTTATTTCACAGAGAGAGACACAGCAAAAGAGGGAACACAAGCAGGGGGAGTGGGAGAGGGAGAAGCAGACCTTCTGCCGAGCAGGGAACCCGACACGGGGCTCGATCCCAGGACCCTGGGATCATGACCTGAGCCAGAGGCAGATGCTTAAAGACTGAGCCACCCAGGCGCCCCTAAATGCTTTATTTTTTAAGAACAATCTTTTGTCATGTGTACTATGAAAGCTCATTATAACAGATAGTTAAGCTACTTTAACCCAAATATATCCTAATCTTCCAAAAAATGTCCTTTAAACAGGTAGCCTAAAAAAATTTAGGGTAATATATCCTATTACTGTGAGAAAATGTTAACTCCTTGTTTTCAAGGTTTAAAATCATATTTTTATGAGTAATAATGTAGGAGATGAATTAAATGCAGACTCCTATTAGTAAAGTTTGGAGAAATATCAAACCTTCTGGCCTCCACCTCTTTAAACCCTAGTCGTGAGCTCTTGTTGAGTGTCTGTATTAGAAAAACAAATGATTTTAAATATGGTACCAGAGGTTCTCTTTGAAAAATAAAAGCCTTTGTGAAATAAACTAGGAGGCATTTTAGATTTCCTACTATTAGTTATGCTTTTGAATTAATTATGCTTGCTTCTGGAATGACAACAGATACTCATAAATAGGGATTTCCAGCAAGTGTTATTAAAAAGTCAAATTGTATTCAGACAGTGCTTCAGCTTGGTGGGTCAGGAAAATCAAATACAGAAAGTGAGCACCAGCATCTATTTGTGGAAATGTTCAGATCTTTCCCAAACTGGCCCCAGCCTGCCTATGCAGCCTCATCTCCTCTAGCCTCTTCCCTCCCAACCCTGCAAAACCTGAATTCCAGCCTCGGGAATGGACAGTCATTTCCTGAACATACCTCCATTCTGTGCCTGTGCTTACTCTCCTCTCTCTGCTTTTAATGCCTCCACCCCTGTTTCGCTAACTCTTACACATCTGGCAAAAGATGCCCTTGGTGGTTGTGTGACCACAGGTCAGGGTTGATTGCACTGGTTCCCTGCGCAAGCTGCTCTGGGCCGGTCACTGCCCTCCTCACCACTTAGGGGAAGAGACCTTGCCTCTTTTCGTGTCCGTGTGCCTTCCAAGAGCCCGCCCAGGGCCTGGCTTCTATGATAGGAGCTTGGTAAATATTGGTTTACTGAACTGACTTCTCTCATCTCTGTAGCCTGTCCACCCCCTAGAAAGCCACAAAAATAATCAGACTTACAGGTATTGTGGGTGATTTTTTAAAGTAGGATTTTTCCTTTCCCTGTCTGGGGAGCCAGCTAACCAGAAGCCTTCCCACACAACTGATGTCCCAAACCACTGGTGTCACTTTCTCCAGGAGACTGCTCTGGGCCTCACTGGCTTACTGAAGCGGTCACACTGCAGTCTGCCCCCCAGCTGGAGAGCCACTGTGGGTGACGCAGGGGAAGTCACCCCGAAGGTCCCAGTCACTAGAGTAATGCACTTCAAAGATCTCTTTAGAGGTGAATGATTGTATGAGATGAAAGAAGTGTTATTATGGTAAGGTCCTGCCTTTATCTTTCTTTGGATAAAACTCTAAGCACCTTTTTAAAGGTTAATATAAGTGTTTCTCAAATTCCCTCAGTTCTTTATTAAAATGGCATCTCCCTGGCCCTCGCCCTCGGCAAATTCTGAGCTAGGAGGTCTGGAGTGGGACTTAGGAATCTGAATTATAGGAAGCATCCAGGCAGTTCTGGTGTGCGTAATTGTAGGACTAGACTTTGAGAAATACAAATAATGGTGAGAACAGCGAAGAGGTGGAGGGATCACATACCCAGAATATTTACTAAACATGTATCACATAAGCCAGGCCCCAGGGCCAGCTCTTAGAAGAGATGCAGAGATGAATGAGGCAAACTCCCTTCCCATGGGCAGCACCGTATAGTCAGGTACCCTAGGAGGATGGCAAGCTCATTCGGTCAAAGTATCCTGGCATTGGGAGCCTGGGCGGCTCAGTTAAGCATCTGCCTTTGGCTCAGGTCATGATCCCAGGGTCCTGGGATGGAGCCCCACATCGGGCTCTCTGCTCAGCAGGGAGGCTGCTCCCCCCTCTACCTCTGCCCCTCCCTGCTGCTCATGCTCTCTCTCATGCTCGCTCTCTCTCTCAAATAAATAAATAAAATATTTTTTTAAAAAATGTACCCTGGCATTCATAAGTTATCAGAGCAGGCTGTTGGGTGTAGTCTGCTCGAATCCCAGAAGTGTTCTGGACTTAGATAGACGTTTCTTAAGTTCATGCTGCACCAAAAAAAGCACTATGTTTTTACAATGGCCAAAGACGCCAGACAAGGTATTCTTCGTGCCAACTTTCTCTGAGAAAAGGCTTGGATTTAGAGATTCATTAGCTGAGGTGGCTTTGAACTGGAGTGAACGGCTCATCTTCTTTTTGTTATGGGTGTCCATGAAATGTATTTCCAGTTAATCATATGAAGGATTTTTTAAAAGATTTATTTAGTATTTGAAAGAGAGAAAGAGAGGGAGAGCCAGCAAGAGGAGGGGCAGAGGGAGAGGGAGAGAATCTTAAACAGACACCCTGCTGAGCACAGAGCCCAATGCGGGGCTCCATCTCATGACCCTTACATCACGACCTGAGTGAAATCAAGAGTTGGACACTTAACCAACTGAGCCACCCAGTCGCCCCCATATGAAGGATTTTAACCTTGATTATCTAGCACTCTCAACAGGGAACCCTGAAAAAGTACTCTAAGAGACCAAAGTTTGCCTATGGCTCCCAAATTGCAACTAGCTATAGTAATTTTTATCATTGGTATCCTGTAGGTTCATGGAGAGTTGGCAGTCCCACATTTCATTATGACCATTAGTTAGAAATTCTACTTCATTCAATCCATGTATAATCATAGTGCTATATTACTTATGGTTTCATATTTGCCTTTGGTTTCCCAGTTGACTGTGTCTTTTTTTTTTTTAAGATTTTATTTATTTGAGAGAGAGAGAATGAGAGACAGAGAGCACGAGAGGGAAGAGGGTCAGAGGGAGAAGCAGACTCCCTGCTGAGCAGGGAGCCCGATGTGGGACTCGATCCCGGGATTCCGGGATCATGACCTGAGCTGAAGGCAGTCGCTTAACCAACTGAGCCACCCAGGCGCCCAGTTGACTGTGTCTTAAGGACAAAAACAAAAAGAGAATCTTTAACGTGTTATTCTCTGATACCTAGTACAAACACAAAGGGAATATCCAAAATGTGCATAAAATTAACTAGAAGTTTAAAGTACTATACATTCTATGCTCTTTGCTATGAAAAGAGATAAATTGCTAACAGCCATACCAATAGCAAGGATTTGTTCAAGAAAGTAAATTTTAGGTCTATTTTCATGAAGCCTGATGTATAGAGTCTCGTACGTATCTATGGCATATTATGACAACAGGTCATATTGTTACTCCTGAATACTTAAGAAAATGTTTAATTACATTTGGAATCTTCCACTCACTAAGGCAGAGATAACATACGTTTTAAAACATCATAAAAGAGTAGAATGTGTTATCTTCAACTAGTTTATCCTAATTCATAGATGTAATCATTTTTTATCACTCTCTTTCTGTACTAGTTCTTGGGTAAATATGGAAATGAGCACAAAATGATGGTTTTTTGCAAATCATTTTGTTTACACATGAGATAAATATGCCAAACATTAATAGTTAGTCAATAAATATTATTAAGATCCCTTAGAAGAAAGACATTATACTTAGCAGCTCAGAGAATGTAATAATGCATACCTCGCTTTCAAGGATTTATATCCTGTGTGTCTACATTTTTCAGCTGTGGAATATATCTGATGACTAGTTCTCACAAGGCCACTTTAGAGAAGTATTTGCAGGGGGTTGACCTGTGTCCTGTCAGGTTAGGTCCAGCCCAGGTTAAGAGAAGTTACTGATTCTTTAGGCAGGCCAAACTGGGGGAAGAGAGGGGCCCCAAAACAGACTCACACCAACAATTTCTCCCAATACCTGGTCTGAGATTCCTATATCCTTAAGAAGATAACCTTTATAAACTGACAGGAAGTGAGTTTTCAGCTCTCTGGACCCAGGGCTTGCCCCATTCTGGAAAACCAGTTATCGCCTTTTGTTTTGACAAAAAAAGTATAAGAAACAAAGATACCTGGGATGAAGGTGAGGAGCTGATCCATTTATGCATTTAGTTAAATTTTTCTTAACTATCTATAAACTGTTGAGGATGCAGATGTGAATTAGACACTATTCTGCTCTCAAGTGACTTACAATCTAATAGACAAACATAAATAAAGAGCAATATATTTTATAGGAATCTAATTTCTGTTCAAAGGACAGTGGAAGCCCAAAGAAAGGAATGGCCAATTTTGTGTAGAGAGACGTAAAGACTTCTTTTCTTTTAAGATTTTTTATTTTTAAGTAATCTCTACACCCAACATAGGGCTCTAACTCACAACCCAAGGTTAAGAGTCACATGCTCTGTGGACTGAGCCAGCCAGGCACCCCAGACATGAGAAATTTCTTAGTGGTGACTATTGAACTGAGCCTTAAAAGAAAGGTAAGAGTTTATGAAGTGGGGGAGGAGGAGGAGAGAGAGACCATTCTAGGCAGAGACCAGCCTAAGCAAAGGCCAAGAGCTGAATGGCCTTAACCTGTTTGGGGAACTGCCAGCAGCCCAGCGTGCCTGGAGCATAAGGCGGTGGGGTGTGTTGGAGGAAACGTGAAGCTCCTGACAGTGTCTGGATCATGAAAGCTTGTGTATCTTTCAAGGAAGGGATAGACACAAGAAGAGTTGAGGAGGTGCAACCAACAGAATTGGGTGACAGATGAGATACGGAGGGTGCTGAACCAAGTTGGATGGTGGTGATATTCATCTGAGGCTGTGCCCTGTCACCTCTGACCTGTTGCGACATCTCCAGGTCATCCACTAAGCATGCTCCTACCCACCGTTCCCAGGCTCTCCCTTGTTCTCCCCATACTGGCTCAGCCTTCTGACCGGCCGGGGCCCACAGCACAAGCTAGTGAAGAGGAACAGGGAAGGAATGAGGGAAAGACAGGCCCAGGGCTTGAAAGAACTGACAGGGTGAAGCCAGACTTGACTCACATAGTGAAATCCACTGATGCCCCAATACCAGGTCAAGACATAAAGCCCAGGGGCCATTCAGAATCAGGTGGGGCGGCAACTTTGTAATTGCAGCTTATTTGACACCCACAGGCTCAGTGACAGAACTTAACTATTCAGCTGCCTACAATTCCACTTGGAAATGTATTTCTAATTCCGGTGGAAATGTAAGACATTGCAAACACCTGATTTTCCCTCCAAAATCAAGCAAAATCAAGCTTTAACAAATGGAGCTTGATCTTCCTTTTCAACTCTTTTATTTGATTTTCATGGTATTGTGTTTTGAAGAGCTAACAAAATGCAGACGGATGACTGTTTTCTTAGCCTGGTGAGAAAAAACTGGCAAAGGGCAGTAAAGGGTTAGCCAGTGAAGAGAATGGCCTTATTATAAATGAGGACTACCAGCCCATGTTCACACAAAATAAGCAGGGCTGGCGTCACCTGGAATTTTGTAAATGGCAGATAAGCGTGCTTTCAACCCAGTCCTCGGGGACTTTTTTTTCTGAAAACAGCTGAGATGCCTGTGTTAGACTAAGAAAGGAACAAGATCATGTCTTCTAGGGTCGTGGGCTCCACATCGGGAACTCTAAAATGAGAGTAAAAAAACTCAGAGAGCAGACAACTCCAGTGAGAACAAAATGGTCACAGGCATTATATCAGCAGTGAACAGATTGCATTTGGACATGCAAGTCAGAAAGTAGCCCATCCACTCAGATGTGTGGGCCAGCCTCACTCCTGGAGGCCTGGGGCTGCAAAGTCCTTGTCTGGCCTTTAGGACATCACCTGACGGCTCCTACCTCTCTCAGACCTTTAGGACCAGATGAATTCCTCTAAATCCCATCCGGGAGCCTTCCTCCCCACCTGATGGAGGAGGTGAAGGCTTGGCCTGCTTGAACGGCAGCCCTCTGACCTTTTGATTGTCTCTACCCAACCTTGGAAGAAACTTTTAAGAGAGATTTGACCATACAGTCAGTAACCATCAACTATAGACCTAGCAAATAGTTAAATCCAGAGAAAGCAAATGTAAGATTTCAGCTACTTCAGCGAACACTGGCTTATTTACCCAATGCTCTAGAACATTCAGGAGAAGGAATTAACTTGACTGAGTACCTGCTACATGCTAACCACTTTGTTCACAAGCAGTACATGAGAATAAAGAAATTCCAGTAGTAATGCCCTTCTCCCCCGTTACAGTTATGTAATTACTTACTCTTTGCCACAACTTAGGAAATTGGTATTATTATCATTCATTTACAGATGAGAAAATTGAGGCCTAAAGAGGTTATATGGACCCACATTAGGAAATGGACACAAGCGTATGAACCAGGATCTGTTTCCAAAAGCCTACCTGCTTTTTTTCTGTGTCACAAGAAAGCCTACGACAGTAAACATATTTACTAAAGCTTGTTTCCAAAAAGCTTCTTTAGCAATGCAAGTAACTTTGGGAGTTTGCCCAAGCAATTACACAATCCCTTTCCTCTTTTGGATCCAGCCCAGGGAAGAATAGAGTAAGCCTGCCACCTGAAGGCAGCCCAGCAGGCAGAAGCAGGGAGCCAATACCACTGTAGGCAGGGTGCTGCGGACAGGGAATCCTAGGAGGTCATCTCACCGGTGACCTCAGCCAGCTCCCTGACAGGCTTTCCCCGTGTGCACACCCACAGAAGGGGAAGAATCTATAGCAGCGAAACATAAGAGTGGGTCTTCATCTTTGTAGAAACAAAAACGAGAGGGAGGCATTGTCCTATCATTTTCTCCCTCCTCTGTCCCCCACCACCAAAAAACCCTAAGGTATATAGTTTGCATTCGAGGTCGATTTGGGCATGACTTGCAAAGATGATTTCTATTCATTGGTCTGTTTTGAATAAAGAAAAGTCAGGCTGAGAGGTTCTGATAGCATATAAATTAAAGATATGGAGGTATCTCATTGAAATTCTAAAGATGTACTGATCCTACCCTAGATTTCTCTCATCAAAAGAGTTCTCTTGTAGTGCTGCTGCTGACTTATTAATAAAGATCATGCTTGTATTTGAGTATTTATCTAATTAGGATTCACCTTCAGTTTAAGCTCATTAGTCTGCTGTCACAGAGTGACACTCTAAGTGTACCTGTTGGTGGGATTACATCCAAGTGAGACGGAGAATGCATTCGGGCGTTAATGGCCAGAAGCCGAGACAATGGCCCGCCAGCCATGGCACCCTCGAGTAGAGCGTGTGCGCTGTCTGCCAACCAAACAGAAAAGGCTCATGTTTCAAAGAGCAGCGGAAGGGCTCGACATTATAATTAAATACACCTAGTAACAGAGAAACAGAAACGGCAAGCGCCCTAATTATTTCAAAAACCAAGAGAACAATACCCATTCTTTATATGCATTATGTTGGGGAAGCTTTTCTAATGGGCTTTTATTGAAACTTCTAAGTTATGTTCAGGGTGCTGGTTGCTCGGCATGCCCCAGCCTGACTCCCAGTGACTTGCATTTAACCTGTTTGCTTCCCCTTGTTAATAGGTCTTCTGAAGTGGTTGTAATATCATCCAGCCTAGTAATCTCTCTCCTGGGTCTTGGGGAGCAGGTAACTAAAGCATCTCATTCTTACCTGATGGGTGGTTGCCAGGTTTAGCTGCTGGTGATAAATCCTCTTCTTTAAGGCTGTCTTGCCCCACAAATCAGAAATTCCCCTTCGTGTTGAACTAAGAAACCTCTAGCTACCACAGTACCACACTGAAAGAGAGCCATGAACAGCAGAGCCGTGCAGATAACCAAGGCCAGCGTGCTCCCCTCCTCAGAAACGCTGCGGCTCACACTTGGCACTGGAATGGGCTAAATTATTTATCCAGTCGGATAAGAGAGAAAGCTGCTAAGAGCTTCCTGAGTTGATAGCCTCACTCCCTGGATCCATACTGAGAGAGGAAACAGGCTGGGCTCCCTCAGCAAAGAGGGAAAAAAAAAAAAAAAAACTTCCTCCATAGTTCTCTGCCATCATCACTGTTACTTACAGATACCTAATTGGTATCTCTTTTCAGTTACCTGTCACCATGCTGTCTACCTATTTATTTGCATACGTGACCCTTTTTCCACCGCATTAATTTCTTAACGGCAGAAAATATGCCTTATTCATCTTCCTAAACTTCTTATCATTTAGCATGTTGCCTTGATAACACAGGAAACCCGTGAATATCTGTTGAGTGAACCGTATCATCCAAAAATGGGAGATGCACTGGGCATTTGGAGCCTTTCTTTGACCCTAAACTTGAAATTTATCAGAGAATGGCCCTTCCCTAATGGGGAAAAGTTCATGCAACCTAAGAAGAGAGGAAGAGACAGGTTTACATTGATGAGGAAGAGAAAGGACGCATCCCTACTGGAGGTCAGTGAAATCATTGCTAACGATCAACTGAAAGACAGCTGTCAGAGTCGAGTTGCGCTCACATGCAAACCTGAAATTCTTATCCTAAAGGGGTTGCTCATGGTGTGAACCAGCGTTGGATATTGTAGAACATAAAGCCTGCAGTGGAATCCGCTTCATGCATAAGCACAAACAGAACACTCTACAAAACTGATATTAAACTTGGCTATGGAGTACAGAGCAGGCATCACTATTGCTTAGAAATTATCTGAGAAGTAGCACCAGGCAAGACAGGAAAGCCAGAGGCCTGTAAATGTGTGATACAGACCGTAAGAGGAGGGGGGTGCAAGCCACAGGGAAATTCCAGTTCTTGGTCATCTCATTTCTGTGTACCATTCTCTGTAGGTGGAATTGGCTGTGTAGGTCAAGACAAAGGCCAGGTTCGAAAGTGCCTGGATGTGGTGGAGATCTATAACCCTGATGGGGACTTCTGGAGAGAGGGCCCACCCATGCCAAGTCCCCTGCTCTCCCTTCGAACCAATTCTACCAATGCCGGAACGGTGGATGGCAAGCTCTATGTCTGCGGGGGATTCCACGGAGCAGGTAAATTGATCCAATTCTAAATGCTTTATAACCTCCCTCGGCATTGACTTTAACACCCCCCCCTTAATTGACCCTGCCACCAAAAAATAATCCTGAGAGCAGATTGAGCCCTGGCAAAAGCCCGGCCTTCAGAGTTCAGTGACACTGAGCAGCTCACCAAAGCTCTGAACTTGGCTTTTCACATCTGCAAAAGGGAGCTGCTACTGCCACAGGCTACTGCACAAGTTAAATGAGATCTAGTTTATAATGTGTCTGGCACTCAGTAACTCTTAGCTGAATAAGAGGAGAAGAGAAATGGGAGAAGCAAGTCTAATCCCGATTGCAGGGCTGACAAGAGATCGGAAAATGCGAAGAACAGGCAGAAGTAGAGTCATGACCGGAAGTGTTGGATTTTAACCCCGTCTTTATTGACCAACAGATCCCACCCTCAGAGGACCCACTTATTCCTTCTCCATTACTCCCACTTCAAATAAATTGCTTGAAAGCATTTCTGAAATAATACCTAATGCATATATTACCACACTTAGTTCCCAAGTATCAAATTGTACCATCTTCGCAATATACAGTATGGATTTGTCATTTTTAACGTACCAGGGAAATTTTTAAATATGCACAAAGCTAATAAGCAACTCTCTGCAAGGTTTGACTAGTTGCATCAGTAAATAAGGCAGAGTGCAGTTATATTAAAATGACTAACTGTTCAATTCTAGCCTCACTAATAGAAGCACTGGGCCAGTACATATCCATGAAAAGCATGCCTCCAGAGCACTTAAAACTTTGGAAGGGTGCCAGATTCAAATAAAGCTGACACTGCAGCTAAGCCAAGCCTTTTATAAGCCTACCTTCATTGTTAATGCACATCGTTATATGGAAGTTAAAGAATGTAGTTATCATTACAAACTAAAAAAGACAGGAGATAAATGAACCAAATACAATGAGTGAGCTTTATTTGGCTCTTGATTCAGACAAATCCTCTGTAAAAAGATATTTTTCAGATAGTCCAGAAAATTTTAATATGGACTGGAATATTAGAGGATAGTAGGGAATTGTTCATTGTTAGGTTATGATAATAATGGCATTGTGGTTTTGTATAAAGGAGAAAGAAAAAAAGAAGAACGTGAACAATTAGAGATCATTTAGAAGTATTTATGGGTGACAATGATATGCTGTCTGAAATTTGCTTTCATCTACTCCAGCAAATACTTTTTTATTTTTATTTTTTTTTTTAAGATTTTATTTATGTGACAGAGAGAGACACAGCGAGAGAGGGAACACAAGCAGGGGGAGTGGGAGAGGGAGAAGCAGGCCTCCCGCGGAGCAGGGAGCCCGATGCGGGGCTCGATCCCAGGACCCTGGGATCATGACCTGAGCCGAAGGCAGACACTTAACGACTGAGCCACCCAGGCGCCCCCAGCAAATACTTTTTTAAAAAGTCAGTGGGGTGAGGGGGGCAAGAGCAGATTTTACAGCATTAGTAAAATGTTGATAATTGTTAAGGTTGGATAATGGATGCAGCAGGGCATTATTTCACTACTTTTGTGAATGCTTGAACATTCCCATAATAAAAAACTTTAATTTTCCTTTCCCTCCCTTTCTTCAGAGGACTTTCCAAAGAGGTTTTTAAAACACTTTTAATATCTTTTATATTAAACATCACATTCTTGTGTAAAGGAATCTATCATAGTAGCAAGAAACCTGGCTCAGGAAGGAGATCTGATGAGTGCCCCCTCGTTCATGCTCTGGGTATAAGGAGGGACCCGAGGAGTCAGGAGAGAGATCCCAGCTGCTGTACCCACACACCCACCAGGGTTCTCCCCCAGCTGTGATCACCACCTCCTCTCCATCCTCTGGCTTTTGGCTTTCTCTTGACAGAAGAGAAGAACAGAGAATTACAAAAGGTAGCCTCAGGACATTCAGAGGGATGGGTGATAATTAGTGTCTAAGGACCTGGAAGATAATCTGTTTTGTCTTGTGTCTTATCTTTCCTTGTATAATAATGAGTTAGAGAACTGATATCCTCCAGCTTTTCAAACATGTCTACACTCATACCACAAGACAACCTCTTTTCTTGATACTGTAGTGGCCTAATGATGCTTTCAGCCAGAGGGAAAGGGATTTACCAGATGAGCTCTCAAAGTCCATTTTAATTATTTGGTTCTAACATGGTGGATTTTCTGGGATTAGCTGAATGAATCATCACTGGGGTTTTATGAAAAATAGAGCAATTGTATAATAGCATGCCTGTTATGACCCAGCAACCTCAGCATCAGACCTAAAAACAGGCACTGAATTTTCTCTCCTCGTGTGATACAAACCTAGTCATCCCATTTATTTAGTCAGGAAACCACAATCAAGAAATTAATCTCTTATAATCTATTTAGTTAATTCAGTAAAAATTTGGTGACTGAAACATAACTTTTGATAAGCATTTGGGATGCCATCAAGATGTCCAAAATGGGACAGACAGATATGTAAACATGTAATAAATATAATAATTTGGTTTTGGTTAAAATACTAGTTTGAACACCTCTATTTTCTCCCCAAGCCCCACTAAAATGATAGTAAAAGGAATAAACCCAGTCGGACAAAGGAAAGAAGAGGGAGGGCAACAGCAATCAAATTTTAGAAGCTGGAGGGCAGATGAATGAGTAGTAATTAACCAGACCTTAGAAAGTTCCATCCTGAGCTGGCCACAGGAAAAGCAAACAAATAAACAAACAAAACCCCCAGATTTGTAGCACAGAACCCCAGGCAGCCTCAGGAACTGGCAACAGCAGGAACCTCTGGAGGAGGGAATGAAGGTGATGCTGGGTGAAAGAAAGCAAGACAGACCTGAATCTCCTGCCCCACTCTCACTAGGGACGCAGAGCCCCTCCTCCACCCTAGCAGAGACTGAAGCTGAGGCCAGGAGTGGAAGTCAGGCACTCAGTATTAAAGCAGGCAGAGTAAGTGAACAACTACACACAGAATATTGAGATCCCCACCTTTCTTCCTTCCCTGGCTCCCAGAATGTGGGCAACCATACCCTCCAGGCAGGGGACTGGAAGACTTGTCTCTAGGGACCTGACCAGCCCTGAAATAAGGCAAAGCCAAATCACCCCATGGAGAACCTCACAGAGAAAGCTTCCATGGCATCCAACTCTTAAAGATGAGCAAACCGCTGGAGACTACCAGAGATTTGAGGAAAGTATGTCTGTCAGAGACAAAAGTCAAAGTAAAGAAAAGTAACTTGGACGAAACAGAAACTATAACAGGAGAAGTAACCTAAGGGACATAAGAGAAAACATTGCATCAATGGAAGAAGAAAAGTATATTTAAAGGAGTTTTTGGAAATTAAAAATATGGTAGCCAAAATTAAATATACAATAGGAAACCTGGAGTGGGAGGAACTTCTCAGAAAGCAGAGTGAAAAGCAATTCAATGGAAAGTGAGAGAGAAAAGTCCAAAAGGTCCAACATTTGAATAAGAGGAGTTCCAGTAAAAAAGAGCAGAGAAAACGGGGAGGAATAAATCATCTGTGAAATAAATTAAGAAATTTTCCCAAAACTGAAGTCAACAGATTGCAAGGATACACCGTGTGAAAGATACACAGTGGATGAAAGCAAACTCAAACTGAAGCCCGTCACTGTGACATTACAAAACACTGGGGACAAATAAAAGATCCCAAAAGCTTCCAGAGAGAGAGGGGAAAAAAGTTTCATACAAAGTGTCAAGTATCAGAATGACATCTGATTCTGAACCATGACCTTGGAAGCTAGAAGAAAATGAAGCAAATGCCTTCAAAGATTCTAGGGGGAAATTATTTTCCACCTGCACTTCTACATCAACTGAACTATTCATTAAGCACAAGGGCACAAATTCAGCCAAACAATGTCTCAAACATGTATCTCCTCTGTGCCCTTTTATTAAAAGGATGTGATTCACCAAAAATGGACATATAAGCCAAAAAAGAGTTGACATGGGATCCAGGGAACAAGATCAAACACAATAGAGAGGAAGAAATTCCCAGGAAGATGCTGGGCAGGCGGGGGGACCCTGAGAATGGCCACCGGCGCAGCAGGCCTGGAGAGCCACCACACGGAATGGAGCAGCTTGAACGGCTCTGTGGGAGGGGACCTCCAGCAGAGAAAACTGCTCAAATCGTAATGTTTTGAAAGATCTAGACATTTAGACGTTTGGAGAAGAGCAACGAAGGCTTACAAAATCAAACAACTGACTTTGAGAAAACAAGAAGTTGCACAGGAAAGGAAAAGTCCAGCATACGGCCCATCTGTGAATAGCTTTTATAAGAACAACGTCTAGTAATATAAATATTACATCTTGAGCTGACCAAAAGGACACCTTAACTATCCTGGAAAAAATGAGAAACCAGAAAGTAGGCAGATGTGGGGATATGAGAGAAAGGTGAAGCCACATTTTCCACAGCGGACGCCAAGAGTCAATACCTTCATCTGAGAAATCAGGAAGTGGCAGTAGTATAAAAAATGCTATTTACAGATGCAGTGCTCAATGGCAGAAGACTCAGCCAGAGTTGATAGAGGAGCCGTAAATGGGGAGGAGGGGAGGAGATGACTGTTTTTAAGGAATGCGTCTTGTAAAGCTGTTTGACTCTTCACATCATGTGCATGTACAACTGATAAAACAAAAACTAAATTTAAAATGTATAAAAAATAGTCCATATAAGGGAGGAATAACGGGGGGGGTATGAAGGAAAATATTAACAAGTACATCTGTTGGGAGATAATTCTCTGTGAGTCTCAGGCATGTCTTCTGAGCAGAAACACTGTCTTGTGCTGGACTATTTTTTTAAGCAGGTTCGTATAGCATACAGCCCAGAAGACAGAAACGGTGTCTCCCTCCATAGTAAAAGGCAGGCATGCTTACTGGCCATTATAAAAGATTTGGGGTCCTGAGGCCCCTGGGTGGCTCAGTTGGTTAGGCACCTGACTTTTGATTTTGGCTTGGGTCATGATCTCAGGGTCGTGGGATCGAGCCCCTCACCAGGCTCCGTGCTCAGTGGGGAGTCTGCTGTCTCCCTCTCCCTGTACCTCTGCCCCTCCCTCCAAATAAATTAATTAATTAATTAATCTTAAAAAAAAGATTTGGGGTCCCTCAGCTCAGGGTTCCTCTCCTATAATGCAGCGCACTGACTGTCCCGGTATCACCTGTCAGTCTTCATGTTGCCCTGGGGAACTGGGTCTCAAATAGCTAATGCTAACACCCTGCTACTGCTCTTGCTGTGAGTGACATTGTCCTTCACCTCAGACCTAGGAGTTTCACAGCATCTCTCAGTGTCCACAAAACTGTAACAAGCTAACGTGTAAAACCTCAGACTCTGCACAGTTCTTGACAGAGTCCTGGGACTCACCAGGGGGGGGGGGGGGGGGGGGGGGGACAAAAACAAAAACCAAACCTCTTTCTCCACCTCCAACAGAGTGAGGAAGCCAAGATTATGTTTCAAAAACTTCAGAGCTCATTAACACCAATCCTTCACAAACTTAGAAAATATAGAAGAGGAGAGAACACTTTCCAATTCATTCTGATACCAAAACTAGACAAAGACATTGCAAGACAACTAGAGGTCAATATCCTTTATGAATAAGGATGCAGAAATCCTCCATAAAATACAAGCATACTGAATCCAGCAACATACCAAAAAAATTATACACCATGCCAAGCAGGATTTATCCCAAGAATGCAAAGTGGGTTCACCATATGAAAATTAACCAATGCAAGACACTGTATTTGTAGAATGAAGGACAAAAAACAGGTCAATCATTTCAATACATGCAGAAAAAGAATTTGTCAGAATCCAACACCCTTCCATGATAGTAATACCCAGCAAACTAGAAATAGAAGGGAATTTCCACAACGTGATAAGGGGCATCTGTGAGAACCTCACAGTTAACATCAAACTTAGTGGTCCAGAACTGAAATCTTTCCTCCTAAAATCAGGAAAAAGACAAGAATGTCTATTTTTGCCACTTCTATTCAACATTATCCTGGAGGTTCCAATGAGGGCAATCAGGAAAGAAAAATAAATAAAAGGCATCCAGATCAGAAAAGAACAAATAATTTCATATGGCATGATCTTTTATTTAGAAAAATCCTAAAGAATCCAAACACCAAAAAAGCTTTTAGAGCTAATAAATGAATTCAGCAAGGTTGCAGGATGCAAGATCAATATACAAAAAACAATTGTATTTCTATACACTCACAATGAACAATCTAAAAATGAAATTAAGACAATTCCATTAATAATAGTATCAAAAAGAATAAAATACTTGGGAATAAACGTGACCTGTGCTTGCTTCGGCAGCACATATACGAAAATAGGAATAAACGTGACCTAAGCAGGACTTATACACTGAAAACTGCAAAACATCATGAAAAGAAATTGAAAACCTAAATGAAATGTAAGATATTGCACAGAAAAATTGACAAGCTGACCCTAAAATTTATGTGGAAATGCAAGAGACCTAAGAATATGCAAAAGTCCTGAACAAAATTAGAAGACTCACACTTCCTAATTTCAAAACTTACTTCAAAGCTATAATAATCAAGACTGTGTGGTACCAGCACAATAACAGACATATAGATCAGTGGAATACACTTGACATTCCAGGGTGGTACAAGGATGCCAAGACAATTCAATGAGGAAAGGATCCCTTTTTCACAAATGGTGCAGGAATAATTGGATATCCACATGCAAGTGAATGAAGTTGGACTCCTACCTCACCCAGGGACAAAAATGAACTCAAAGTAGATCCACAATCTAAACATAAGAGCTTAAACTGTAAAACTCTTAGAAGAAAACATAGGCATAAATCTTTGTGATCCTGAATTGGGCAGTGGTTTCTTAGATACACCTGAGCACAAACGAAAAAATAGGGAAGCTGTACACTGAAATTAAAAACCTTTGTACTTCAAAGGGCACCATCAAGAAAATGAAAAGACAACCCATAGGATGAGAGAAAATATTTGCAAACCCCATATTTGATAAGAGACTTGTATCTAGGATATATTAAGAACTCTTACAATTCAGTCATAAAAAGAAATATAACCCATTTTTTTAAGTTGACAAAGGACCTGAACAGACATTTTTCCAGTTATAAACAAATGGCCAGTGCTCAGTATCGTTAGCCATCAGGGAAATGCAAACCAAAAACCATAAAGAGATAACACTTTATCACCACTGGGATGGCTCTAACAAAGAAAATAAGTAACAAATGTTGACAAGGGTTGGAAAAACTGGAACCCTCATGCATTGCTGGTGAAAATGTAAAATGGGGCAGTTGCTTTATAAAACTGTCCGGCAGCTCCTCAAAAGGTTAAACATAGAGTTGTCATGGGACCCAGCAATTCCACCCCTAGTTATAGACCCAAGAGAATTGAAAATACACGTCCACACAAACACCTGTACATGAATGTTCACAGCAGCAGTGTTTTTAACAGCCTAAAAGTAGAAACAACCCAAATCTCTATCAACTAATGAATGCACAAAGGAAATATGGTACATTCATACAGTGGAATATTATTTGGCAATAAAAAGGAATGGCGTACTAATCCAAACTACCACGTAAATGAATCTTGAAAACATTATGGTAAGTAAAAGAAGGCTATCACAAAAGATCTTGTATGATTCCATTTATATGAAATGTGCAGAAAAGGCAGATGCATAGAGACAGAAAGTAGATTTGTGGTTGTCAGGGAGAATCGGGAACAAGAAATGACTACTAATGGGTACAGGGTACAGGGAAAAGGAGCTCTTCCCCTTTCTTTCCCCCCACCCCCAAAGTAATTCGGCTTTGGCGTTTGATGCTAATGAGGAGAATTAGCTGAATTGCGCACAGGGAGAGTGCATGGAGGCGAGTTCTTTGCTTCGCAGAGGCAGAAATGGCTCCATCTAGGAACAGAAATGTAGGTTTCTAGAGACAAGGAGAGACAGTGGTGGCAGGTGACACCTAGTGGCAGGAACTATTCCCTGCTCATTGAAGCCTCCAGGAGGAGAGGAGAACATAGTGTGACCTAAGAGCTTGCAAGACCCCTGTGTCAATGTTTGACACACAGAAATCTTGCCTTTCAAGGGACCGCGTGAGCCTGGAGAGCAGACATCTCGGTGACAGCTGTAATGAACTGAATACCAAAGACCCACTCCCGTGTTTTCTAGCTCCAGTGAGCCCCCAGGATTCTCGGATATCCCGTGAGGAGTGGCTGCTCCCAGAGGGCTCAGCTGCCTTCCCTCTGACAAAGCCCCCACTCTGGCTCTCGTCCCAACTACTGGCTCTTTGAGACTCAGCTTTCTTCCAGCCTCTGGTTTTAACGTGTTTCCCCCTAAATCTCTGGTGCAGGATGCCCTCACCTCCTACCCCTGCACCAGCCAGTTGGCACACGTACGTATTTGCAGTCTGTAGTTATTCTCCCATTCCTTCCAAGGTAACACGGGACCTCCTTGAGCAAGCTGAGGGAGCCCTCTGGTTCTCCATTTCAGCGCTACCTGGCTACCCAAGCAGGTGGGGCTCTGGGCAGAGAGGTTCCCCCAGGGTCCAGCCCTAAGTCCCTTCTGCTTTCAGTCCCCCTTAACCCATCTGACACATGTTCACCATCCTCCTTGGATAATTCCAGGGGACCCAGGAATCTGTCCTTCCTCCACCCAGGACCGGAGATTCTCTCTGCCTCCCTTATCCCCAGCAAGAATTCCTCTCAAAGCCCCTCTGTGTCTTCTCTCATTCCAACACGGGGCCCAGTCCTGTAGGTAGAGAGGCTGCCAAGAACAAACCTGAGTTATCAAAAAGAGAAAACACATTGGGAAGTATTTCAAAAAATTAATTACCTCACTAACAAATGTAGAATCAAATGGACAGCTAACAATTACCAGGTGTTGACTCTGCTAGGAGCTGTTCTGAGCACTTTGCATATGTTAATTTATTTAATTCTCACAGGAGCCTGTGAGGTAGATATTCTAATTACCCTTACAGACCACAGCAGAAACGGAAGCCACCTAAAAGAGGTCACACAGAGGGTAAATGTTCAATCTGGGACTCAAAATCCAGATCGTCGCACCCCAAAGTCTGTATTTTTTTAACCAGGAGGCTAAGTTGTCTCTCTGTGCCAGACAAATTAAATCAGAATATTTGGGTATGGGGCCTGGGCATCAATATCTTTTCAAAGCTCTTCAGATTCTTCTAATTTGCAGTCAGGATTGAGAACCACTGCCCTGGCTGATGTCCATTGTTCATTCATTCAACAAAGCTTTATTGAATGACTTCTAGGTAATAAGCCTATGTTAAGCCCTGGAGAACGAATATATGCAGTCCCAGCCCTGAAGGAGTGAGGTGAGGGCAGAACTGAAAGTTGCTACATTAGTGGAGTAATGCTTTCAGCCGGAGGCTTAGAAGGTAGCTGTGTTCCTTAGAGAAGCAGCTGATTCCAGGTTTTGAAGCACAAAAACTATGAGGTGAGCTTAGGATACCTTGTAATACCAGAAAGCAAAGCGAGCTGTCAAAGACTTAAGGGAGTCATATCAAAAGACAGAGAAGCCAGCCTAAAAGGGCAGTCAGTCAGTGACCAAATTTGGAATAATTTAAACACCAAAAATCATTATTGACTGTAATTGATTGAATATATAATAAATGTAGAAGGAATGCATTATATACTATAATAGTTATATTAAAATAAGCTAGAGAAAATGTTGTTAAAATTATAAGAAGGAGGAAATCTATTTACAGTACTATACCGTATTTGTTGAAACAAATCTGCATATAAGCAGACCCATGCAATTCAAACCCATGTTGTTCAAGGATCAGCTGTATTTTCTTTCTGTATAATACGGTAGGAAGGACTCTTGCCCACCTACCACCACCAAAATGATTAACTTGTGTCTAATCAAGCCTCTAGACCTCCAATTTATAGAAACACAAGGGAGAGGAACAAGTTAAATGACCCTATGCGAAAACAGACAGATTCAGAATGTGGACATTCAAACAAGAAAACTGGCCCCAGACCCAGAAAAGTTAGTTAGTGTCATGGGGGGAAAAAAATGGTGCCATCCTAAACGAAAAGAGATCAGAGGGACACAAAAACCAAATATAACATGAGTGTTTACTGGATTCTGACTGAAAAGAACAGTCATGTAAGGACATTTTTGGGACAACTGGGGAAATCAGAACATGGACAGGATGTTATTTAATGTGATGGAATTAATGTATTTTCTTAGGTATGATAATGGTATTGTAATTATGTAAAGAAATATCTTCATTCTTAGAAGAGGTATGCTGCGTAGGGGTGAAGTATCATGTCTGCAACCAATTTTTAAGGGTTTCAGAAAAAGAAAATGGGTGGTCACGTGTAAACATGAGGGAGGCAGTAAAAATACAGAAACACGTTAACTATTATTGAATCTAGATATAAAGTCTTCAGGTATTCACTGTACTCTGCTTTCGACTGTTTCAAATTTCTCAAAATAAAAAGTTGAGAAAGGAACAAAAAGCTTTGGTGGCAACTACACGATCAATTTCTACTTTATCCTAGGACTATCGGCCACAGAGAGAAATATAGTATAATTGAATTTGTCTGTTTTACCATTGTTATTTCAGTCCTCCCTGGAAGAAGTTGTACTAAACTTGTAATATCCTGAAGGAGAGTTGCTCCTTTTGTTTTTTATATGTCATATATATCGTTTATATTTCCAAAAAGAATGGAGACAATTTAAAGAATAAGCACAGGTGCAATGAAACTAAAAACATGCTTAGTAATAAGTGGAGGGGGTAAGTTTATCAGAAAACCTAAGCTAAGAAAAATTTCCAGAATTTAGCTCAGCTTGCTGGCCACCAAGGCAAAGAAGGAAAAATGATGGGTACTAAAGCTCCTGTTGAGGGAGGCATACAAGTGTCTCCTTTTATTGCTTCTCATCCCAAGTCTGCCTTAGCCTTTTCTCAGTTCCATCTGTGTTCTTCCCAGAGACCTTCCACAACACAGGGCAAGATGGTGCAACAGCCATCAATTCACCCTGCTCTGCCACTCCCATCACCCAGCACTGTTCTCTAGACGCTAGAGCAATGGTTCATGTGCAGCGGATCAGGAAGGTAATATCCTCCAACAGAGGGGACCTCCTGTCACTAGAGAGAAGCTAACATGCCATCCTGAAATCCTGTGGCCTCACTGCATCGGTTCCTGTCCTAACTGCTAAGGGATTAACTCGCTGTTCCATACCAGCTTTTCCCTCCACACCAATTGGCCTCATTTTCCAACTAGGTTTCCAATAAATAAAAGTAACCATCTGCTTAAGGCTGGGCTCCTCCAAAAACAGGCCTGAGACAGGATTTGAATTTACATAGTTCTGGGAGGCATTGAGAGAGGGAAAGAGAATGAGACAAGAAAGGAACGGGGCCACAAGGAAGAATTAACAGGCAGGTTACCGCTGTGGGCCACTGGCGCTCAGTCCCATTGGAAAACTCAGAGACAGTGTGGATCAGCTTCTGGGTTGTTCCCTATGGTGGGGAATCTGAGGTATTTATCCTCAGATTGACTCTTTGGCACTCCCGACTTGCCCCACTTGAGCTGAGAGAAAAGCCTCAGGCAAAGAGTAGCAGGTGGATGTAATCAGCATGTTCTGGAACAAACATCACAGAGAGGATATGGCTGACAGCTGATCTGTCAGTGATCTCACTGACAGTGTCTTCTACACCATCCCAACCACCCACCTTTAAACAAAGAGGGTTTATTACTTCTAAGTAAAAAGATGCATCTGAACAGATTCGGCCTCTGGTGGTTTTCACCGACTGTCACTCTGTTCATCTTGCATGAGTTTCTTCTTACCATGTAATCACTGGTTTTGCATTCTTTTTTCTAGAACGCATCCAAGAATAGGAACACAGCCTCAGTGCTCTGTGCTGAGCTGGCGTACAGATCTATGTATGTTTTATAAGTTTTTGCAAACTTGAAAGACTGACATTGATTCGTAAGCATGACATACGATTTTCTCTCCAATCTCCAAGCTGGGAAAGGCGGGGCAAGTCTGCTATCGGATGGACTGCAGGCAGCAGAAAAGGCCTGGGATCCTGCAACATTGACATCGCAATGGCCACAACAGAACCGAAATTAGGGAACTCTGTTCTTTAATAATTTCAAGCTTACAGAAAAGTCACAAAAATAAAAACAGCATAATCAATACACAGATTCACCTATTGCTAACACGTTGCCCCTTTTGCTTTATTTAGCATTTGCTTAGTCACTGAATCCATCTGGCTGTAGGTATGTGTATATTCATACATGCAGACAGGTACGGAACTTTGTTCTCTTCATATTCTATTCATATGCCCTTTACCCCTAAATACTGGAGTGTGTGGAATAAAAAAATATTCTCTTACATAACCACAGTGTAACTAATAATTTTAGGAATTTTAACATTGATTCATACTTTTATTTATTCTACTCTTAGTTTTCTAAGTTTGTCAATTGACCTAAAAATGTCCTTTACAGCATTTTTTCCTCTCCACACCCATCTACCATCAGGTATTGCATTTTGTCGATATGTCTCTTCAGTTTCCTTAAATCTGAAATATTTCTACATACATTTTTTGCCTTTTATAACATTGGCATTTTAAAATAATACAATCTTCCCCCTTTTTAAATAAGATATTCCTCTTCTGAGATCCAGTTGATGATTCCTTGTGATAAAACGAAGGTTATGTGTTTCTGGCTAGAATGTTACATCCCTGCTATGTCCTTCTCAGGACATCTAGAGGCAAATCAAGTCCATTGCCCCTCACTGGCAATGTTATTTTTATTTACCTGGTCAAGATACTGTCTAACTTCACCATGGCAGAGTTACTATTTTTTCCTCACAACTAATAGGCAATGTGTGAGGAGATGCTTTAAAAATATGCATTTTAATTTTTTCACTTAACAATATCTCCCAGAAATCATTCCATATCAGGTAATAGAGATCATCTGTGCTCATTTTTATAGCTGGATAGTGTTCCATTGGGTATATGTATCATAGAAACTTTGTTCTTTATTTTTTTGCTAAGGTAACTCCCCAACATCTCTTTGGACCAAAAGCTAGGGACATCTTCCTGATTTTAACAAGAGACTGTAAACTGGGTTCCAGTCAAGATGGAGTAAGCACCTGTCACCCTGTCTCTCCCACTGAATGCAAGCAATGCCCCTGGGCAGAATGCATGGAGCAGCTACCTGAGAACTCTGAAACTATATGGTCATGGGCAGATTGGGGAAGAAAACCAGAACTTGCAGTACCAGCAAATCAATGACAAGTTCCCCCATTTGTTTCCCTTGGTACCCACTGTCTGAGACTCAAAGGCAGCCTGAAACCCAGAACTTTGCACCAAGTGTGTTTAGAAAGAGCTCTAAAAGAAGTCCTCTACTTTTTCAAGGAACAAGAAAGAGGACCGCATGGGTCAGAGAAAGTGGGGGATATTGTCTTCTTCATTTTCCATTCTCTCCCACCCCAGCCCTCAGGCAATGCAGGTGGTGACTTACAGCAGCAGAGGCTGGGCTGGTACCCTTCTCTCTTGACCAGGGGAACTTTGATCCCAAGAGTGTGAGGAAAGACCTCATTGCCTTTCTCTCTCAATCTACTGGCCCTTAGACCTGGAAGCAAACACATTTGAGGAAAGTGTGCAGCAGCGTGGGGACTCTAAAGTCCCAGCTTTTTAGCCAGAAGACCAGGAAGGGGAACAAGGGAATTCCTAGGGGCAAAAAAAGTGTCAGGAAAATTGCAGATAGAAGCAAGCTCAAGAAAACGATCCCATAGCTTTTGGCTTTTGTCTCAGAGAAAGTGAAGGTGCAACTGTCTTCACTGTCTTCGTTCGCCCCAAATCCAGGTTCATCTGACACCAGCCACCTCCACCATGCCACCTAAGTTCGACCCCAAGGAGATCAAAGTCACATACCTGAGGGGCATGAGTGGGGCAGTCATGCCACATCTGCCCTGACCCCAAAGATCAGCGCCCTGGGTCTGTCCCCCAAAAAGGTTGGTGATGACATCACCAAGGCAGCCAGTCATTGGAAGGGTCTAAGGGTTACAGTGAAACTGACCATTCAGAACAGACAGACCCAGATTGAAGTGGTATCTTCTGCCTCTGCCCTGATTGTCAAAGCCCTTAAAGAACCACCAAGAGAAAGAAGCAGAAAAACATTAATCACAGCGGAAATACCATTTTTGATGAGATTGTCAACATTGCCTGATAGATACAGCACCGAGCTTTAGCCACTAAAGCCATTTAACTTTAGCCAGTTTCCATCTCTGGAACCACTGAAGAGATCCTGGGGACTGCCCACTCTGGGCTGCAATGTTGATGGCCGCCACCCTCATGACATTAGAGATGACATCAATAGTGGTGCAGTGGAATGCTAGTTAGTTAGAACTACAAAGGATCGTCTGACAAGCAAAAAAAAAAAAAAAAAAAAATAGATCCCATAAAGTTGGTTATGAGTTCCTGGGCTCATGCCCCACCTGCACATGGATGATTTAGCCCTAAATGGTATACGAAAGTCTTTGAGAACTGATCTGCATAGTAATCAGTGCTCAGTCCCTCCCTGGCCACTGTGTAACACACACATGGAGAGAGTCCAATAACATTGCAAGGGCTTTGAAAACTGAGCTGACATTGGGGGCACAGCCCACAAAAGGTAGGTGGGAACTAATGTACTTCACTGGAGCAGTTTTCTGCTTAAAAAAAAAAAGATCAATATTTTTTTAAATAGGATTTAAACAAGACCCAGAATCATAATATTCACAATGCCTATATGTAATTCAAAATTACTTGACATATCAAGAACCAAGAAAATATCAACGTCTCACAAGGGAGAAGACAACATGCCAACTCTGAGATGGCACGGATTTTGAAATAACTAGGCAGACACTTTAAAGCAGTTATTATATTGGGGCTCCAAGAAGTGACTACTTTTGTTTTTGTTTTTTTCAAAGATTTTATTTATTTATTTGAGAGAGAGAATGAGATAGAGAGAGAGCATGAGAGGGGGGAGGGTCAGAGGGAGAAGCAGACTCCCCACTGAGCAGGGAGCCCGATGCAGGACTCGATCCCGGGACTCCAGGATCATGACCTGAGCCGAAGGCAGTTGCTTAACCAACTGAGCCACCCAGGTGCCCGAAGTGACTACTTTTGAAAGGTATAAAAAGATAGAAAGTCTCAGTAGAGAAATAGAAGTCATTAAAAAAAAAAGAAGAACCAAATGGAAATTTTGGAACTGAAAAACAAAATAACAAATAGATTACTGAATGGGCTCAATATCACAATGGAGATGACAGGAAAGAGTGAAAAGTGAGTGCATTTGAAGATGATGAATCAAATTATCCCATCGGAATAACAAAGAGAAAAAAATTGGGGAAAAAAGTGAAGAGACTTGGGGACCTATGAGGCAATACTAAGAGGTCTAATAGTCCTGTCATGATCCCAGAAGGAAAGGAGAAGGAACGTGGGTGAAGAAAAAATATTTAAAGGAATAATGGCTGAAAACTTGCCAGATTTGGCTAATGAAATACACTTACAGATTCAAGAAACTCAACAAACTGAAATAAGTCAATCAGAGGAAGACAATTATCTCTGATCTCACTCATGTGGAATTTAAGAAACAAAACAGAGGCTCATAAGGGAAGGGAGGGAAAAATAAAACAAGATGAAATCAGAGAGGGAGACAAATCATAAGAGACTCTTAATCATATGAAACAAACTGAGGGTTGCTGGATGGGGGCTGGATGAGGAACTGGGTAACTGTGTGAGGGACATTAAGAAGGGCATTTGATATAATGAGTACTGGGTGTTACATAAGACTGATGAATCACTGAACTCTACCTCTGAAACTAATAATACATTAAATGTTAATTAATTGAATTTAAATTTAAAAAAGAAACTCAGCAAACTAAAAACAGGATAAACTTGAAAAAACCACACCCAGACACATTATAACCAAACTTCTAAAAACTAAGGATAAGGAAAAGATCTTGAAGAAGCCAGAGAAGAACAACAGATAACATATGAAGGGAAAGTATTAAAAAGAATATGGAGGGGCGCCTGGGTGGTTCAGTTGGTTAAGCGACTGCCTTCGGCTCAGGTCATGATCCTGGAGTCCCGGGATCGAGTCCCACATCGGGCTCCCTGCTCAGCGGGGAGCCTGCTTCTCCCTCTAACCGTCCTTCCTCTTATGTACTCTCTCTCTCATTCTCGCTCTCTCAAATAAATCTTTAAAAAAAATAAAATAAAAAGAGTGTGGATTTCTCCAGCTAGGTCAGAAGGCATGGGACAAAATTTTTAATCTCTGGAAAAAAAATAATCATCTGGAATTATATATGCAGCAAAAATATCCTTCAGGAATGAGGGCAAAATTAAGATAAGACATTCTCTGATGGAGTAGAACTAAGAGATTTATGGCCAACAGATCTGCCAACAGAAAGTTAAAATTCCTCAGATCAAAGGCAAATGATACAGAGAAAGTTGGAGCCTCAGGAATCAAGGAAGAAAAACAGAAATGATAAATACCTGGATAAATATAATGGACTACTTTTCTCCTCTTCAGTTCTTCAGAATATGTTTGACAGTTGACGGCAGAAATTTTAACATTGTCTGACAGTGTTTTCTTTTTTTTTAAGTTTTTATTTTATTTCCAGTTAGTTAACACAGAGTATTACATTAGTTTCAGGTGTACAGTATAGTCATTCAACACTTCCATACATCACCCGGTGCTCATCACAGCAAGTACATTCCTCATCACAAGTGCAATCGCCATCACCTATTTCATCCATCCCCCAACCCATCTCCTTTCTGGTAACCATCATAGTTAAGGGTCTGTTTCTTAATTTCTTTGCCTCTCTCTCTCTCTCTCTCTCCCCTTTGCTTGTTTGTTTCTTAAATTCCACATATGAGTGAAATCATATGGTGTTTGTCTTTCTCTGACTGACTTATTTCACTTATTTCACTTAGCATAATACACTCTAGCTCCACCCACATCATTGCAAATGGCAAGATTTCGTTCTCTTTTATGGCTAAGTAATATTCCATTATCGATCAATCAGTTGATAGGTAGATAGATATAGCATCTATCAGTTGATGAACACTTGGGCTGCTTCCATATCTTGGCTATCATAAATAATGCTGCTATAAACATAAGGATGCATGTATCCCTTTGGATTAGTGTTCTCGTATTCTTTGGGTAACTACCCAGTAGTGTGATTATTTTTAACTTTTTGAGGGACCTCCATACGGTTTTCCACAGTGGCTGCACCATTTGGTATTCCCACCAACAAAGCACAAGTATTTCTTTTTCTCCACATCCTCACCAATACCTGTTGTTTCTTGTGTTGTTGATTTTGGCCATTCTGACAGATGTGAGGTGATATTTCATTGTAGTTTTGAGTTGCATTTCCCTGATGAGTGATGCTGAGCATCTTTTCATGTATCTGTTGGAAATCTGGATGTGTTCTTTGAAGAAATGTCTGTTCATGTCTTCTGACCATTTTTTAGTTGGATTTTTTGGTTTTGGGGTGTTGAGTCTGATAAGTTCTTTATATATTGTGGATACTAACTCTTTATTGGATATGTCATTTGCAAGTATCTTCTCTCATTCCATAGGTTGCCTTTTCGTTTTGTTGATTGTTTCCTTCACCGTGCAGAAACTTTATATCTTGATGAAGTCCCAATAGTTTGTTTTTGCTTTTGTTTCCCTTGCCTCAGGAGACGTACTTAGAAAGAAGTTGCTATGGTGAATGGTCTGACAGTGTTTCAGTGTATGGGTCTTTTTTTTATTTTTAATTTTTTTAATTTATTTGAGAGAGAGGGAGAGAGAGCGAGCACAAGCAGGGGGAGGAGTAGGCAGAGAGGGAGAAGCAGACTCCCCACTGAGCAGGGAGCCCTACTTGGACCCTGAGATCATGACCTGAGCCAAAGGAAGACACTTAACCACCGAGCCCCCAGGTGCCCCGTTTTCAGTGTATGTTAATGTTATACAGAGAGGACTATTTCCCCAAAGGTAGACATAGGAACTACATGGTAGTAAGGTTCCTATGTTCCACTCGAAATGATAATATATTAATTAGTCTGTTAAAAGTTAAGTATGTATATTGTGATCCTTAGAACAACTACTAAAAAAACTATACAAGCAGGTGTGGCTAAAAACTCAAGACAAATTAAAATAGGATATTAAGAATATTCAAATAATTCAAAAAGAAGAAAAGGAGAAATGAAGGTACAAAAATAAAAGAAATAATAAAATAGTGACCTAAATCCAAACATACCAATATTTATATTAAATATAATGGTCTGTATTGGATAATTTTGTCTCATAGACCTTCCACTTGTGCTTAAAGAAAGCATAATCTCATTTTAAAAAACGATGTCTTCCTCTTGGGAAAATGAAAGTCAAAAAATTTCTTGAAAGAATCATTTCCTATTTTAACTCCTACATGTAACTTTAAGCATAAAACACATTCTGTGTTTCTTATAAATAAACCTAGAATACTTAGTAGGAATTGGTGGACACAATCCATTATGTCGAATGCCAATTATCCCTGGATCACAAGTGGTTTTACATATCCATTCCTTCAACTTGGTGGAAAATATAAAATCTTTGATCAACTAATTGAATTTATATACAAAGACTGTAACTATGCAACGTGATTTTATAATTACACTGATATCTTTAGAGGGCTATAAAGAGCTGTTGCTCCCCCTTCCACCTCCTTTGCAGATAGACAATTGCATCTACTCAGCCATTCGTTTGTTTCTTTTCTGCCCATTTGAATGGACTCTTGGCCTCCTCCACTAGCTGAGGCCATCAGCTGCTGGTCATGCCTATTTGTGACACTCATGACCCTCCTTTTCCTGCTTGAATCAGGGGCATTTAAATGGAGACTTTCACTGGCCCGTGGCTCCTTCACCACAAGAAAGGGCAGGTAACACCCCTCAGCTGAGGACAAGCCAACTTAGCCTCAGGTCTGTTACTCATTCTACGATTGATTATTTATTCACAGGCCAATTCATTCAAAATGAAATTGAATTTGAGATGGCTTATAGAGAGATGCATGCACCACAGTAAGATAGAGATTAAAATAAATCAGGAAATTGAATGGAAGGAAAATAAAGATAGAAAAATAAAATCAAGGAAGAGGAGGTGAAGTTGGTACATAAATGCACCTAAAGTTCTTTTTCAGGGGTGGCTGGGTGGCTCAGTTGCTAAGCGTCTGCCTTCAGCTCAGGGCATGATCCCAGGGGCCTGGGATCGAGCCCCACGTGGGGCTCCCTGCTCAGCGGGAAGCCTGCTTCTCCTTCTCCCACTCCCCCTGCTTGTGTTCCTTTTCTTGTTTTGTCTCTGTCAAATAAAATCTTAAATAAATAAATAAATAAATAAATAAATAAATAAATAAATAAATAAATAAAGTTCTTTTTCCCTAGCTGTATTTCACTAGCCAGTTTACCTCTGCTCTCACAAGAGGCCAGAGCAGAAAGGAGAGCATGCCCTGTTTGCAGTGTCCTCGAAGGAAGAGCAAACCACTGCTTAGAAGGTACATATCTTTTAAACATGGGAGAAACTTCTCACCGTAGCCTCATGTAGAGTAGCGGGAAATGCCCTCAATAATACTCCTATAATGAATAAAATGGCAAGTTAGCATTTCATTGAAGAGCAAGTCAAAAGGAAACAATTCTACAAAGGACTAAAAATACCCTAAGTTTTTGGTTTTCTGGTAGTCTGATTGAATTCAAGGATGAAATTTATACTGCAGTGTGCTTCTCAAATTTTTCCACAGAAGGACCTCCAACGGCAGAGAGCACCGCCTAAAACACATGGGGGTACAGCCCAAGGCAGTCTACCACACAAATGGAGTTTCTTTGCCATCTCATTATTTACTTCAAAAAAATCATGTGAATTTTTTATTTACTTCATGTAAAATAAGGTTTTAAATTGCTTACTATTGGCGGTGTCAGGATTCAGGGAGAGCTTCCTAACTCCTTTAATAATTAAGATGCTGTTGCATTAAGTGTGTCTATTTTTGGAAAATTAACTGAATTGAAAAAAGCCGACACTGAGTTCAACCTCCCATTTCTTTTCCCTTGTTAGTGTGATAATGTTTCCAGAACCCAAACTCACATAAATAAGTAAACACAAATGCTAAGCACTGATTCCTCACTTTATGAGCTCTGTTAGTAGAAATTTAGGACAGCATTCAGGATGGCCCCACGGAGGCCTGCGGCGCTGCCCGGTGATTCTAGGTGACAGCTTTTGTGGGGTCTGCACTCTTCCTGAGAGTTCAAGTCTCCATAATCAGGCCTGTGATCTAGCACACTATCTCAGAGCTTTCATACTCAAGAAAACTTACAGGGCGCCTGGGTGGCTCGGTCGGTTAAGCGTCTGCCTTCGGCTCAGGTCATGGTCCCAGGGTCCTAGGATCGAGCCCCAGATCGGGCTCCCTGCTCAATGGGGAGTCTGCTTCTCCCTCTGCCCCTCACCCCACTCATACTCTCTCTCTCTCTTGCTCTCTCTCTCAAATAAATAAAATCCTTAAAAAAAAAAAAAAGAAAACTCACTGGTTGTCTGCTTCTTTGCTACTGATGCAGTAATTTTCATTCCAGGTAAATAACGTAACAGACATCTAGGAAAGATGGTAATATGCATACATGGATTTAAAAAAAAAATGTCTCCCTGGGGCACCTGAGTGGCACAGTCGGTTAAGCATCTAACTCTTGGTTTCGGCTCAGGTCATGATTTCAGGGTCCTGGGATCAAGCCCCGCATTGGGCTCTGTGCTGGGCATGGAGTCTGCTTGAGGATTCTTTCTCTCCTTCTCCTTCTCCCTCTGTCCTTCCCTGCCCCCACATGCTTGCTCTCTCTAATAAATAAATCTTAAAAAAAAAGTCTCCCCAATAAACATTGAAATGAGCAGAAGGAAGCAAAATTAGTGAAGAAAACTCTCTACTCTGAAATTGTAAAAGGTCTCAGCCTGCATTAATTTGAATAAGGACACCAGAAGCCTTCACCCAGCTGAAACAAAGCAAAACAAAAACGGTAAGCCAGTGTGGCAATGATAAAAGATGCATTCCAAGATGATGGCAGGAACTAAGACGGAAAAGGCTGTGTCATCTCCGTAGCGAGTAACAAGCAAGAAGACGGAACAGCTGTACTGGACACCTGTCATGTTTTACGTGCCGGTAGGCTTTCTAGCAGCACTGCCCAGACCCAGAGCAGCCAGCCGTGTGAAGGAGCCATGGTAGCACTCTGCCCTGACGCAGCCTCCCGCCACGCCTCCCGCTCTGCTCAATCTGCTGAGCTACCTTCCTTCCAATAAATCCCGATTTTGCTAACACCAGCGCAAATTGGCTTCTGCTGTTGCTACCAAGAACCCTAACTGATTCAACAGGCATGACCCTTTTGCATTTAATAACTTTGAAATATATAAAATAGAAACTTTTACAAATCATAAGATAAAAGGATAAATCCACAAAAATTGCATGGACTTTAAGATACCTTCCTCAGAAATTGATAGATCAAATAGATATTTTTAAAAAACTGAAACAAAAAGAGATGTAGAGCTTTGTGTTAATTTAAGCTAATTACAATTAAATAAGAGTTCAAAATCAGTTCCTCGGTCTCACTAGCTACATTTTAAATCATTCAATACCACATGTGTCTAATGGTTACTGTATTGTGCAGCACAGATTATATAACATTTGCTTCATCACAGAAGGTTCTACTGGACAGAGTTGGTATAAAGAACATGTGATATACCACACGTGCACGCACAGGGGAATATTACTCAGCCATTAAAAGGAAAGAAATCCTGCCCATTTGCCACAACCTGGAGGACATTATGCTAAATGAAATAATCTGGAACAAAAACACCCAAATACTATACCATCTCATTTATATGTGGAATCAAAAATAGTGAAGTTCAAAGATGTGGAGTGTGGAATGGTAGTTGCCAGGGACTTGGGATAGAGGGAATGGTGATGGTGGTCAAAGGCTACAAACTTTCAGTTATAAGATGAGTAAGTTCTGAAAATGCATAGCATGGTGACTGTAGTTAACGATACTGTATTGTATACTTGAACTTTGCTTTAGTGTTTTCACCACACACATGCGCACACACACAAAGGTAACTAGGTGAAGTCATGATGTGTTAATTAGCGTGATTCTGGTATTCATTTCACGATGCATATCTTAAACATATACAATTTTTGTCAATCAACCCCAGTAAAGCTGAAAAAAGTAAATATTCGCTTTCATACCTAATTTTGTACTTATAATTTTGTAATATTTTCCTTAAAGAGGACCACCAAATTTGTATAAGATTTAGGTCCCACTTATTGGTCTCATCAATAAGCTGTAAAAATACAGTGATACCATGATGTCCTCCATTCAGCAGCTTAGTAGTTATGAGCACAGGTCTTAAGGACCACATATCTGGTGCATATTCTGGTTCTGCCACTTCTAACTGTATGCTGTAGGCACAGCATTTAATTGCTATAAGTTTTTCCTAACCTGTAAAACTGGAATAACAATAGTACCTGCTCACAGGCTTATTACATGGATGATATAACATAATGCCTCAAATGCAGCCAGCACATTAAGCATAGTACACCGTAAACATAGTACACAGTAAGCATAGTACACAGCAGACATAGAATGAGTATCAGTCTTACTATTTTATGGTGTTTGGGGAGTGAAAATTCTTTCAGAAAATGAAGGTAAAAAAAGACATTTTTAGAGAAACAAAATCTGGTAGACCTCTTCTAACATACATACTTCAGGTGCAGGAAAAGTATCTTAGATGAAATGTCTAAGATGCAAGAAATAATGAAGAGCAATGAAAGTGTAAATGTGTGGGTTAATTCTAAATGAACATTTACTGTATAAAACAATAATGATAATGTCTTGCAGAGCGAAAAGATATATAGAATTAAAATGCACATCAACAGTAGCTAATAAATTAGGAGGGAGGTAAATATAATTAAACTATTCTAAAGCCCTCCAAGAAGAGGGTCAAGTATTGATTATGTTTAGGTCTTGATAAGTTAAGTATGCATGTTTTACTTTTTAGGATAAGCACCAAAAAAAATAGAAACAGGGTTTATAACTTCTAAATGAGTAAAGTAAAGCAAATGGAATGATAAAAAAAAATGCTCAGCCAATCCAAAAGATGGCATTAAAGGAGAAAAGAAAGAACAAGTAAGACAAAGACAATCCACAAATGAAGTGGTAGATATAAACCAAAATATATCAGTAATTGCATTAAATGTAAATGGACTAAATGCTCCAATTAAAAGACAAAGTTCATTAGAATAGTTCTTAAAATCCTACCTTTTAGAATTTATAATATCAGTCAAAAGAATGGAACTTATTCTAGAGTACAAGGATCACTCATAATGATAAATTTATAAATGGTAAAATTTATATGTACTTAATAACAGACTCAAAATGTGTAGACTAAAAATTGACGGCACCAAAAGGAGAAACAGACAAATCCACAATCTTAGTGGGATATTTTAACACAGTTCTCTCAGTAACTGGAAGAATAAGCCCACAAAAATCCATAAATACATAGAAGGGTTGGCTAACATGACTCAGTGAATGCATATGGAACACTGCACCAAAAACTACAAAATAACCATCCTTTACAAGCACGCATGGGCCATTTTCAAAAATTGACTTTAATATGCAAGGACTGGGCACTTATGCATACATTATCTCCTCTGATCATCATAAAATTGTGACATAGTCAACTAGGCTGGAAATCTTCCATTTGCCCCTCCAGACTCACTCTGCCCCATTCTCTATCATGCTCTGTGTCCTGTGAAGTTGACAAATACTGTGTGTATTCACAGACACCCTTCTCCTCTAGCTTCTGGTTGAGTCCATCCAGTGGGAGGCAAGAGCAGAGATTGTTGGGTGAAAGGAGGGTAGAGTCAGGGCACTTATTATCGCCGCCCCTTCCCTGTGGGGTTGCTGAGGATGGATGTTCCATCTTCCCTGCCTAAGTCTCCTCCTTCCAGGCTGCACTCTTTAACAGCTGCCGTTTCCAAGGCAAGTACCCATTTTTCCCCTTGCTGCCTCTCAGGTCTAGGGGTGGTAATGGCCCTTGCTGTTCTTAGTGGGTCTTCCCGAACCCTTCCCACACCTTTCCAAAAGTTCCTTCAATAAATTCTCTTCAAATCACCCACTTAGGGTGAGCCATTTGTTTCCTGCAAGAACCCTGGCTGAGTATTAGCATCCCTGTCTGCCTTTAAGGAAACATAAGTTTGGGGAGGTCAGCAACTCACACAAGGTCACAAGCTGTATCTCCCCCTAGGTGTAGAAATAAGGACAATTTCATCCCTAGCTCCCAACATTAATAAATTATTAAATTTAGACAATGGTATGTGCTGTTAACATATCAATTATTCAAATAATTTTTGAATGTGAGTTGTAATATGGCCTTTTTTAGTTTCTTAAATGTTAGGGGCACTGTGTCCTCCATTTAAAGTATGTTTATTCCGTTGTTTGTTCATTACTTTTTGGTGCTTGGTGCCTTTTAGAGGAAGTTGTTCAATAGAGTGAAGATGACCTCTGAATTTCGTACCCCCATGATATTTTGTCTTCCTACTTTGCTATTTTTCAGATCGACATGAGGTTATCGCCAAAGAAATATTGGAGCTGGACCCATGGGAAAACCAATGGAATGTTGTAGCCATCAATGTCCTCATGCATGACAGTTATGATGTCTGCCTGGTGGCCAGGATGAACCCCCGAGACCTCATCCCCCCGCCTTCAGATCTGGTGGAAGAAGGCAATGAGCACTGAGGTCAGTGTTTGCGGTAAGACCTCCTGCTGTGTCTGCACAGGAAGCATTAGGAATGGAGAGAGCCCACAGGCACCAGCCAGTCACCCTGGTTATTGTGTATTACATGCATAGCGGCCCATGTGCAAAGCAGTGTGTGCTGGATGCTGTGATAGGGAGTGTGCAGAGTCTGCGCTCAAGGACCTCCAGTTGGCTAGGATGGACAAGACATTACAAGGTCAAGAAGCACAGGAAGACCACAGGGTGAGTGCCATAGGAATCAAGGGATACAGGGACCTCACACTGCTGGGGACTCAAGGAGAGCATTGCCAAGGAGCAGACCTTTTACTGGGGCCTCAGACGGTGAAGAAGCAATCTCATGGGTGCAGCTCATGGGGACATCACAGAAACAGCTGACCAGAGCTGGGTCAGATTGCCTGGGCCATAGGCTCTGCTACTAAGGCTGGAAAAGGAGATTGTAGATAAGTGACCAACACCTGGAAAAGCAAGGACTTTGGACCTGGTCTCTGAGCAGGGGAATCATCTCAAAATCTTGTGATGTTAAAGGAAGACTTCTCTCTGCGCTCTGTTCCAGTTTCAGTCTTACAGAGACTTTCTATTCTCGTGTAGAGACTTTCTATTCTCTTCTACTACAGCGACATTGCCCAAAATGGGGCTAGTGGTGGACCACAAGTTCCTACCAGCCCAGGCACTCAAGCCCGACCACAGTGAGGAAAGAAACTCCACCCTCAGCCAGGTCTGTGTCAGGGACAGATATGGGGAGCTCTGCTGCCCTGGCCCACTCTGGGGTGTCCTGGACTAGACTTATCCAAGCTGCCCTCCAGCACACATGACCTTCTGCACGTTGGCCCTGAGCAGGCTCTGGTGTGGAGGAGAGAGCAAACACATCGCTTTGGTTGCCTGCTCTCTTACCTAGCTTTTGCAGTATCTTCCCCAAGACTGCCAGTAGAGATGGAGCTGCCTGCTTCAGCCCACAGTTGAGCATAATCAGAAAACAGCCACTCCCAGAATACACTTTAGGGATGACATTTAAACAACACATGGGGAATCCATCTATTTTATTTGCCATCCATACTTCTGGAAGCACAGTGGATTCAAAGAGTGCATTTTGGTAGCTGTTCCTCGATAATTTCTCTGGAGTTTCCCATTGCACAGGGCTCCTTTTTAAACAGGAGTGGTCAGTAAATTCCCTAGAACCTTCCCAGAGGGAGACAATGCTAGATTGAGACAGCTCTTGTCTAGTGCCGAGCTGTGTGACCGTGATGACGGTCAGCCTATGTTCCCAGGTTCCAGCTGCTAAACCAGGCAGAAGAGGCAGGGTCCAGTGAGAAACCTGCTTCTGCCAACATGACAGGGGTCCACTTAGACCCAGCACAGGTTGTCCCCAAATAGGCCAGACTCTAGGAGGGCAGGAGCCACACCTGTCACTTGGCGGTGGCACCACTTTGAACCTGCATTGAGCAAAGTGTACTTTTAGGCAGTTATGCATGCATCCATTCCCTAGTGTTTATACAGAGGGTTTTAAGAACATTTCTTGCATGAGTTGAAATGAGCTGATCCTTCTCCCTGGTGGAGGCTCATAACCTGTGGGGTTTTTTTCTTGCCGCAAAGGCAGAGCAGTTCCTCTGAGTGGGCTGTGCTGGCTGTGGGCAGCCGTGGTTGCGGAGAGCCCCCTCCTCCCCCGGCAGCTCTGTTTCCCTGACTTCCTCTTAACAGAACCACTGCGCCTGTTCCACCCACAAGCACATACTAGAAGCTGCCACACTTCCCTGCATCAAGGAGGGAAGCACACTTGTCGGTGTGTCATGATACATCTTGTCGATGCATTGGGTTCGAGATCTAGGCTCTAGTGCCAGGCTTGCTACTTTGCTAGCTGTGTGATCTCTTGGGCAATATAACCTTTCCAAAGCCTTATTTTCCCCATATGCAGAAAGGGGAGAAAAATCATTTTTAGGGTTGGTATGAGGACTGAGTGAGAAAGTGCTGAGCAAAGTGCCTGTCAGATACTAAAACAATAAACAGCCTTCAGCTGCCATTATTTCTAGAATCATTATCATTGTAATCCGCATTTCCCAAAGCATAGTGCCCACAATGACCCAGTACTTGAGTGGACTCTTGTGGGATGGTAGGGGAGCTATGCCTTCATGTGAGATGGTTTTTCATTTCCCAGACTCACACTCAGCTCCTCCAGATGGTGTGCAAATAAATAAGCAAGCTTCGCTTTTAGTATCCAATTGAAGCCCTGGGTGCTTCTTGTCTGACTTTCCTATTTGTTACTAAACACAAGACACCTCTACCCTCCTGTTGTCAGAGATTGTCAGGGATTCCACTTTGAATTCCTCCCGCTCCTGTTTTCACCTCAAGTGAAGGTTGTCTCTTCATAAGTGAGGGGACATGCATGTCATGGAGTACTCTTAGAAAACTTTGACTCTTTGCTAGTTCTTATCTTTGTGAAGCAGGATTTCTGGACACTGAGCACAGAACACAGTAGGGAAACGATCTGGATGCCGAGGCTGGCGAGAGATGGCAGCCATCAGCACATCCGGGTCCTGCTTGCGCCCACTAAGAAAGCGCCACTGTTCTCACTGATTGACTTTATAATGAGCAGATGCTTTCAGTTTGAACTTGCAAAATAAAAATTTACTAATGAAAGATCGCCTTTGTTGTTTTTCATATTGCAATTCAATGTAGATTTCTCTTGAAGAAGGGGTTCCTGTGCTCAGGAAGTACTGAGCAATCCCAAGGAGGGCAGGGAGGGCTGACTCGCCGGAAAATCATAGGAGCAAGCAAGGTCCAGAGGCCAGGGCATGTGAGGGGGCGGGTGGGGGGGGCGGAGGTGGCCCCATTGTCGGGATGGTTAAAGCACAGGAGGGTGTCAGGAAAAGGAGATGAGACCAATCACAAAAGACTTCAAACGCCACACCAAAGCGTGGGTCTCTTCCTCGGCACCCGGGTTTCAGGCAAGGAGGTCCTACAGGAACATCCCTTCACCGCGCAGTGTGGACAGACAGGGTAAGAGCAGGCATGCGTCCCTGTCACTGAAGCCGAGCTAACCTGGCAGCAGGGAGTTTAGAACAGCAAGTCCGTTGTACAGAAATGGAGTGTGTCTGGCCAATTCAGAGAGGAGGGAGATGCTGGGGTCTTTATGACAGGACAATGGCCAGTTAGCCAAAACCAAACACCAGAAAATCTTCTAAGGGGTCATGACTCTCCACCAGTGACCCTGAAAGACAGCTACCACCCAGATGGCTTCAGCCATTCACGCCAGGCCCAGCTGGGGATCACCAAGACAGAGGAGAGGCTTTGGGATATAGCCAAGTTGCCCCACTTTGCCAACCCTAGCAGCCCCAGCTGGTCCCCATCCCTGTTTGCAGTCACAAGGAGGCAGTCCCAGCTCATCAGGAAATCCTGCCTGAACTGTCGTGGAAGTCACTCCTTGCACCATGGCTATTGTAACAGGCCATATGGCACAGTTTCCACCCAGGGGACATGGAGGGAAATCTCTGGAGGGACTTGTGGAAGGGTTTTCTCTGCCGAGTTTTTCCAAGTCTGCATGCCCCTGGAGCTGCAGCCACTGCCCTGTGGTGATGAGGGAGCAGACAGAGACCACTGCGGTTGGTCCACAGAGGGGACAGGTTGGGGGCATGGAAAGATCCAGGTCCTGGGTACCACCCTGGAGCCACTGAATGACCCAGCCACGGGACTCTGTGCTCCATGCCACTTGTTATGATAAAGGTTCCCAAGTGGTCAGGCCTCCTTGAGTTACATGCAGCCCAAGATTTCCATACTCCAACCTTCGCCCTTCACAGCCACTTTCTCCGGGGCTGACATCGGACACGCTAGCCAAAAGGGAGGACACAAACCATCCCGGTCAGTCACTGGGATGTCTGGTGATGAGGTATCTTCATTCATCACAGTGAGGTAAGTTCTGCATGCCAGGCCGATGGTTCCTGGGCTACCTCCCTTGTATTTGCCTCTCAAAACTTCCACATTTTTATTTACTACTAATCTCACCCACCACCTGTCTCGGTGAGTAAAACGTCACTGGGGCACGGTCACGCTGCTTTCCCACGGCAGCAGCAGAACACAGGGGTTGTCATGGAGACCTCTGCCCCGCAAAGCCTAGAATATTTATGATCTGGCCCTTCACAGAAAAGGCTTGCCAGCTTCCAGCACATTCCATCAAATTTTCTTGAACAAAAATACTGAGCTAAGGGAATATATAAATTCTCAAGGAAAATAAATACCTGTTCCTTTGTTTTTATATCTAAATCATGGTTCTGTTCCATTCTGCTTTCACTCAACAATATAGCTGAAAAAGAGTGTTCCATACACTTTCTTTTTACCAGCCGTATAGTGCGCCATCCTAGATTTGTCATAATTTCTCTAACAAATCACCAAGGGATGGGGATTTCAGCTGTTTCCTCCAGCTGTTATTTGAATAGTCGAAGAACCTGGTCTTTCTCACTCTTCTGAGCCTCTGAGCTATGATGCAGGGCCCTGCCCTCAATGAGTTCACGTTCTGGAGGAGGGAAGAAGGCAAACATGGTGAGGTGACATTTATGAGAGGTTAGGGTCTACACCCACGACAGGAAAAGTGTAGTGTAGTTCAGGGAATCCCTGCATTTGTTTCTATCGCTGCCAGAACAACCAACCACAAATTTAGTGGCTCGATACAATACAAAGCTGTGATCTCACGCTTCCATAGTCTGGAAGTCTGAAATGGACATCAGTGAGCTAAGATCAGGTGTCCCAGGACTGCGTTCCTTTGGGAGGTGAGGCTCGAGGGTCAAATCCACATCCTTGCCTTTTTCAGTCTCCAGAGGCCATTGGCATGTCTTGGCTTGCAGTCCCTTCCTCCATCTTCAAAGCCAAGGATTGCATCTGCTCTGCCTGCCCCAATCGCCTCCTCTGTCTCCCACTTCTGATCCCTCCCCATTTCTGGTGGTATCCAGGTATCCCGCCCAGGTATCCAGGATCATCTTCCCATCTTAAGGTCAGCTAGCTGGCAGCTTAATTCCCCTTTGCCACGAGACATTTGCTATGCAAGGTTTCCAAGGATTAGGATGTACACATTTGGGGGAAACCATTATTCTGCCTGCCACACTACCTAATGCCTAACATACCCGTGGAATATGTCTGTGAACAACCTGTACAGGATTTCACAGGCACATCAAAGGTTTGGGGCCCCAGGGTTAACAAGGCCAGTGTAAATGCAGATGTGTGGCCATGAGAGCTGTGGTCTCCGAGACCTCTGGGACATCCCTATGGGGGTTGGGGAGGAACCGTGACAAGGAAAGACCCTCCTTGCCTGCACGATTATTTCCACTCTGCTTTAACACGAAGCCTCTGATACAAGCCATAAGGCTCGAAGAAGTATAGTAACCACTAAACACAAGCCATAACCTAAGTTAAATGCATCTCTGGTACAAGCAGAGTGACCCAAACTGCAGGGGAGGCCCAGGGAAGAGGACTCCTGGCTTTAGGGGGTCCTGGGGGCTCACAGGGCAGGAGACCCTCAGGCTTGAGTTCGCTGGAGGGACAAAAAGGAAGGAGCAGCCTGGGCAGAGGACCCAGCATGGGAAAAGGCCCGGTGTGTTCTGGATACAGAGAGCAGTTCTTTGCCAACAGTATGCGGACTGGTGGCTGGAGAGGCAGACTGGGCCAGGCTGGGAAGGACCCTGGGTGTGGATGCATGGAAGCCAGCATGGGATTTTATAAAGATCATTTTGATGGCCATACCTCAGGATGGACAGGAATAGGCCACCTGATAGAAGGCTGTTGGCAGAGTCCAGGCAAGAGGCCAACGAAGGTGGAACAGTGGGAATGAGGAGGCAGACCCCACCTTGTTCAAGGATTGACTGCACGGCATAAATGAGTAGAAATTTAATTATAGTGTACCACTTGGGTCTGAAATGAATGATTTTTTAAAAGACAATAGACTGTTTCAAGAAATGGGCAGAAGACATGAACAGACATTTTTCCAAAGAAGACATCCAAACGACCAACAGATACATGAAAAAATGCTCAACATCGGGGCGCCTGGGTGGCTCAGTCGGTTAAGCATCTGCCTTCAGCTCAGGTCATGGTCCAAGAGTCCTGGGATCGAGCCCCGCATCGGGCTCCCTGCTGAGCGGGGGGCCTGCTTCCCCCTCTCCCTCTGCAGCTCTCTCTCTCTCTCTAATAAATGATTAAAATCTTAAAAATAAATAAAAATAAATTTTAAAAATGCTCAGTATCACTTGGCATCAGGGAAATACAAATCAAAACCACGATGAGATACCATCTCACACCAGTGAATGGCTAAAATTAACAAGTCAGGAAACGACAGATGTTGGCGGGGATGCGGAGAAAGGGGAACCCTCCTACACTGTTGGTGGGAATGCAAGCTGGTGCAACCCCTCTGGAAAACAGTATGGACGTTCCTCAAACAGTCGAAAATAGAGCTACCCTATGACCCAGAAATTGCACTACTAGGTATTTATCCAAAGGATACAAACATAGTGATTTGAAGGGGCACCCGTACCCCAATGTTTATAGCAGCAATGTCCACAATAGCCAAACTATGGAAAGAGCCCAGATGTCCATCGACAGATGAATGGATAGAGAAGATGTGGTTTATATATACAATGGAATATTACTCAGCCATCAGAAAGAATGAAATCTTGTCATTTGCAACAATGTGTATGGAAATAGAGGGTATTATACTAAGTGAAATAAGTCAGTCAGAGAAACACAAATATATGATTTCACTCATATGTGGAATCTAAGAAACAAAACAGATGAACATAGGGGAACAGAAGGAAAAATAAAATAAGACAAAATCAGAGAGGGAGACAAACTATAAGAGACTCTTAACTCAAGGGAACAAACTGCGGGTTGTTGGGGGGCTGGGGAGATGGGGTAACTGGGTGATGGGCATTAAGGAGGGCACTTGATGTAATGAGCACTGAGTGTTATATGTAACTGATGAATCACTAAACTCTACCTCTGAAACTAAACAAAATAATAAATAATAAATAAAGAAACAAATGAAGTAATAAAAGACAATTGACTGTTTAAAGTAAAACTGATGACAGTTATTGTGGGATTTATGACATATGCAGAAGTAAATTATGTAAAAACAACAGAGCAAAAGATAGGAACTGAGAAATAAAGTGTATGCTGTTAGGAGGGTTTTGTGCTGGGGCGCCTGGGTGGCTCAGATGGTTAAGCCTCTGCCTTCAGCTCAGGTCATGATCTCCAGGTCCTGGGATCGAGCCCCAAATTGGGCTCCCAGCTCAGTGGGGAGTCTGCTTCTCCCTCTTCCTCTGCTTGTGCTCTCTCTCTCTGTGTCTCTCTCTCAAATAAATTAACAAATCTTTAAATTAAAAAAAAAGAGGGTTTTGTGCTATATAGGAAGAGGTATAATATTATCTGAAAGTAGAATGCAGGAAGTTGACGGTGCATATTGTAAACCCTAGAGCAAATGCAACAAAATAAAAAGGTACAGCTAACAATAGTGATGATTAAAGGGAATACAGTTGCTAGTGCAAAGGAGACAGGAAAAGAAGGAAAAGGCACAAAGAACAGAAGCCACATCGAAAACGAAGAGCATGATGGGAGATGTAATCACAAACATATGGATACCTACACTAAATAGAAATAAGCTAGACCCTCAAAAATTCAGAGATTATCAGACTGGTAGATAAAAAATAGCAAGATTTATCTTGAAATAGAAGAGGCCGGCAAACTCTAAAAAGATGTTAGGAAGATCTCATCTAATCAGGGCGTCTAACTTCTGCAGGGTATTCCCAGCAGCGCCGGCTGACACAAACATAATGAAAGCCACACCTATCATTTTAAATGACCTAATGGCTTCATTAAACAAAGTAAAAGGAAACGGGTGAAATGCATTTCAATAATACAATTTTGTCTAACTCAATATATCCAAAATATTGTCATTTCAACACATAACCAATATAAAAGAATATTAATGGGATATTTGACTTTTTTTTTTTTTACTAAGTCTCCAAAATCCAGTGTACATTTTACTCCCACTGCACATCTCAGTTAGGACAAGCCACAGCGCAAGTGCTCAATACCTTCTGTCCTTCCCCTCCTGACAGCCACTCGCACTGTCCCCAAGTCTCCAAAAAACAATGCAACAGAGACATGCTCACCTGTGTCTACTCCAGGGCCACTGTGAGCGCTCAGGTCCTCCCCACCCCCACCCTCTGGGACATCAGGAGGCACGGCGGGCTCACGCTAGCTTCCCCCGCCTCTGCCAGCTCCCTCGCAGTGCAGTGCGGCTGCACAGTCCCACCTGCCGCAGACACAAGGCTTTCTGGGACTCCACCCCTCCAGCACTACCCCTACCCCCACCGGCCTTTCTAATGTTCACCCATATGGTGAGATGATACCTCCTTGTTATTTTGATTTTAATTTCTCTAATTACTAATGAGTTTGGGCTGAGCTACTTTTAAAAGAATGTCTCCCACCTAATGGGCACCAGTAACAGATTAGCTAAATAAATGACGTTGACCACTCAATGGAGGACTGCAGAGTTGTTAAAAAGAAGGAAGTGTGTGTGTACCAACTGAGACAGATCATTAAGTGGGGAAACAGGGTGCGGTGCAGAGCAGAGTGGTGTCCTGACACCGGTGTTAACAGACAGCTGTGCACGTACAGAATGTCCCCCACCCATTAACAGCGGTCATCTTTGCAGGGGTTGGATAATAAGGCGTTTTGCACTTATTCTGCTCAAGTGGTTTGCGATCATTGTGTGAACAACTTTCAGTCAGAAAAAAAGAGAAATTAAGGCACCTAGCTGGCTCAGTCAGTGGAGTATGCAACTCTTGACCTCAGGGTCATGAGTTTAAGCCCCATGTTGGGCTTAGAGATTACTGGAAAAAAAGAAAAGAAAAAGAAGAAAGAAAGAAAGAAAGAAGAAAAGAAAGAAAGAAAGAAAGAAAGAAAGAAAGAAAGAAAGAAAGAAAGAAAGAAAGAAAGAAAGAAAGAAAGAAGGAAAGAAGGAAAGAAGGAAAGAAGGAAAGAAGGAAAGAAAGAAAGAAAGAAAGAAAGAAAGAAAGAAAGAAAGAAAGAAAGAAAGAAAGAAAGGAAGAGAGAAGGGGGGAGAACCAGCACACATACTCTCTAATAGCCACCCAGCCCCACCAAAAAAAGGTTTCTGTCTCAAAAGCAGACCCACCCAAGCACTGCCCTCCTGGCCTCTCTCACTGTCCATTCCCGGGTGCAAGTAGCTGGGTACCAAAGAAGCAGAGCCTTCGGGGCCACCAGTTCCCACCCCAGCCCCCACACCCTGGCTGTGTGGCCTTGGGCACCTCCCCTCCCCTCTCCCACCCCTCATGTCCTTATCTAAACAGTAGAACTAATAATTCCTACCTCATTTGCAGGGCTTTGGAGAATTGAATGAGGTGATGTGCTATCTCCTCTGGGGGGAGGGGAAACATTTCCTAACATGGGGGCGTATTCTTGTGGGTTTTCTCTACCATGGCTCCCCAGGGCCACATCCGGCACCACCTACTCTGTGTGACCTGAAACCGCTCTGTGCCTCAGTTTCCCCATCCGCAAAAAGAAAGGTGAGAACAGCATCCGTCTCAAGATAGTTGTGAAGGGCAGACGCATTTAGAGCTGTGAAGAGACCAGTCTTCCCTTGCTCTGATTTCTCCAGCTCCCCGACAGTACCAAGAATTCTCCATTCTTGCAACAGACTTGCTGAGTATCTACTATGGCCCAGACACTGCTCAGGGATCTCCTCTTTCAGTCTCTCCAGAATGCTTAGGGGACATAGAAAGTTAAGCAAAAGGAAAAAATTAAATAAGAATAAGGGCATTATTAATCCCAGAGAAAATAACACCATTAGTAAGAGAGGAAAGGTAGCCAGAGCTCAGCATGGGTTCAGCTATGACTGGTGTTTACGTCAGTTCACTGTAACGCAGGGCCTGAGCCAGAGTTCATAACTGGAACAGGAGGAGGAGAGGAGGGCATGGCTGTGGGGCGACGACAGGGACGAGAGACCCTCAACGAGCAGGTGCCCTCTGCTCCCATGCCCAGGCTTCTCCATTACTGCAGGATGCCCGAATCACTGAAGAACTCGGTGGGCAGGACCCGGTTCTCAGGAGGTAATGGGCCCACAGGTTTGGGCACATCTGAACCAGTGAAACTCAGAGCTGGCCTAGACATGCCACAAGCCCAACCTCTCATCCACCAGAAGGGGGACCCCAGGCCCAAGCCAGGAGGAACTTGGGCAAGGCCACACCAGGAGCTGGTTGCAGAACCAGGCACAACCCACAGAGCTGAACCCTGTCCCCGCCTCACTCACTCATGTGCACACACGTGACAGAAAACATCACTGCCTAAAGACCACGAAGTGGCACCAGCTGTGTCCCTTTGGCCCTCTCTGAGCCTCTGTTGCCCCATCTGTAAAATGGGCATATAGCAGTATGTGCCTCTTAGGGCATGGGGGTTAAAAGCACACATATAAAACGCACACAAATGGAGTGCTTAAGGGAATATCAGCAGACCTAAGTTAGGGGTCCGCATTATCATTATCATCCCTCTACCGAGAAGAAACAACTTCTGTGGTACAATGCCAAGTGAAAAAGGCAAGACAGAGAACTAAGTATATAACCTGGTTCCATTGGTGGGATGTGGACAAGGCCATGAGCGCCTCCACACACAAGACACACACAAGACACAGTCACGCATATATGTGTGTGTCCATGTATGCATGTGTGTCTGAGAGTGTTTATGAGTGTGTGTACACAGATGCATGTGTATATGTAAGAATGTGTGGATATGTGTGGGTGGGTGTGTGGGTGTATGTGTATATGGGTATGTACATGTATGTGTATGAGTGTGTGTCTTTGTGAATGTGTATTCACTATAAGGGTAAAATACATAATTTAGACATCATATGTAATTTGATCCTATTTTTGTTTCAAAAAATATAAATGCACCCAGACACACACAATAGGATTTTACAGGGAGTTATTCAATTTCTACTTTCTACTTTTTATACGGTAAAATTTTAAACAAATAATTTTTCCGTCGGAAAATAAAAAACTAAAAACCTTAAAAAAAAACCTAAGACTAAAGAAATTGAATTTTATCTGGTACATAAAAGAGAAACAAACCCTCTCATCCACTTCAGCGTTTCCTTTAGAGAAGTTGAAATTGTAAATGCTATTTCTGTCTCATTGAGATATACATAAACCTTTTTTAAAAACTCAGTAAGGGGGTACCTGGCTGGCTCAGTCAGAAGAGCATGTGACTCTTGACCTCAAGGTCATGAGTTTGAGCCCTGCACTGGGTGTAGAGATTAGTAGAAAAAATAAGTAAATAAACGTTTAAATAAATAAATAAAAGCTAAATAAGTTTCTTGACAGTTTTGCAACCTAGGACTGGCTTTTTCTTAAGTCAAGTTTCCCTCTCTAAAATGTAAACATTCGGAAGGTTTGTGCCTGTCTCCATTCTTCCCAGGAGTTTAAAGCCAGGGATAGGAGGAATTTCACTTTTCCTTTGGGTAAGGACAACTAACTCCTGTGCAATGGGTTGTGCCTGCCGGGCTATAGGAAAGGGTAAGCTTTGGGCGCCTGGGTGGCTCAGTCGGTTGAGCGTCTGCCTTCGGCTCAGGTCATGATCCCAGGGTCCCGGGATTGAGTCCCACATCGGGCTCCCTGCTCAGCGGGGAGTCTACTTCTCCCTCTGCCTGCCGCTCCCCCTGCTTGTGCTCTCTCTCTTTGTGTCAAATAAATAAATAAAATCTTTAAAAAAGAGAGAGAGAGAGAAAAGGAAAGGGTAAGCTTTGTGATCTCTTTAGCAGATTCCCTGCATTGCCGTCTGGTTCAATGCTTATGCAACAAAAACTGTTTTCTTTCTCTTCCCCCTTTGTGGAGAGGTTTTCTGGATTGACAAGAGATTGTAATTATTTTCCCAATAGTATGTCAGTATGTATGTGTTTATACATATATGGCACTGAGTGTGCATGTATATGCGTGTGTATGTATGTATGGGGGAGCGGGGAATGGGGCTATGTGGCAAGAGTCCTAAGAAGCTGGTACAGTGCACCCCTCCAGGACTCTGGAACTGGGAGACTGGGGTCAGAGATGAAAGGGAGAAACCGTTATTTTTTTATATACTCTGTGTGGCAATTGAATAAAGCACATAGTTTGTCTTTCAGAAAAATGCATAATTTCCCATCACTTTGCACTGTCTGCTGGAGGTTTTTCTCTATATGATTAATAGCAGCTAACCCAACCGCAGCTCCCTACAGCGCCCTGCATGCTTCAGTCATTTAACCTCCAAAGAGCCTGCCAGCCCGGCAAGGCAGGCGCTGCTGTTAGGTACAGCATTTTAAGAGACAGGAAACCTGATGCTTGTCCAAGGTCACAGGGTTGGGGGCACACTGGGATCGGGATTCACACCCAGACCGGCTCCTGTGTGCCAACCACGTGCCCGGTGTCCCTCCAATTCATGGCTCCCAGTGGGAGCACCCATCGGCTGGTTCCTGGGGACCTTCAGCCCTCAGTCTTGCAGCCCCGGCTCTGTGCTGGGAGCCACCCGACCAGACTCTTCCAGTCCAGGGTTTCAGCTCGCCTGGCTCCCCTGCGCCCCTCCCAGCCCGAGTCCCGCCTGCAGCGGTCGTGGGTCAGACGGGAGTCGGCTGCCGGCGGGATGTGAAACTCAGTGGAATCAGGACTCCAGAGCCAAACACTGATTACATCAGGCTCCCTGGAAGAGGAAGGTCGAGCAGCCAGGATTGCTCTTTGGTTCATTTAAAACCAGGAAGAATGAAGGATGGTAGCATATTGAGCAGAAAAACCCAAGGGCCACCTGGTGGCTCCAGCCCCAGACCCCTGTCTACTCAGGCAGGGAAGGGATCACTGTCCCGTGGACAAGGGCTGCCCTGCCCAAACGTCAGGTGCCCGGTAGCAAGCGCCGGCTAAGCCAGCGCCACACCTCCCGCGCCACCTTCGGGGGAGGGGGGGCCAGAGGGGGGTCTCACTCGGCCTCGGCTTCAGGCCACGCCCCCCCTGGGGCGCCAGCCCCGCCCCGCCCCGCCCCGCCCCTCTCCCGGTGGCTGCGCTCCCCTAGCTGCCGCAGGGAGCGAGAGACCGCGGTCAGTGAAGCAGCTCCTCCCCCTGGTGGCAGCACCGGATGGCTTCCGGCCGTGAGGCGGTGGGCCGGAGCAGCCACCTCGCAGGTGCAGAGCACGCTCCCGACACCACCCGGACCGCGGCGATCAGGAGAAGCAAAAACAGGAGAGACGAAGTTCCTTAGAAGTCGTCTAGGAACAGGGTACGGAAAGAAGGTCTACAAAGTGATAAGCAAAAAAAGCTAGAGGGGGAAAAAAAACAAAAACGGGCAACAGGGATGAGCTGATTTCACAGAAAGGGAAACCTGAATGGCTAGTAAACAAATGAAAAGATGCTCAGCCTCACTAGAATTCAGAGAAAAAGCAAGTCGGACCAAGAAGAGACCACTTCGCACCCCTCCTTTGGCAGAAAGCGGAGCGCAGGGCCAGGAGCGCTGTCCTGACCCCGCCTGGCCCCACCTGCACTGCCCCCCACCCCCACTGAGGTGCAGCCTCTTTGGAGCATGGCTGGGCATTACTTGGTAGAGCTAAAGGTGCAAATGCCCTGCGGGCCCTCCTAGGTGCAGACCGGGGCGAAACCCTTACCCCCAGGCCACGGAGGTGCATGCACACACCAGGCATTTACAACAGCACTCTATGTAGGAACAGGCAGGGTGTCAGAAAATGACCCCTGTGTCCCTCGACAGGAGAATGGATGGCTACTCTAGGTGCATTCAACCCTCTGCGGAAGTTAGAACAAACCGGAACGCGCATATCTGTGTGGATAAACCTCAGAAACATTATATTGAATGAAAACAAGCAAATAGCAGAATTATAGATCCTGCATGAAACCACTTATGTAAAGCTTAAAACATGCAAAATGATGCTGCTGTCATTTAGAGATGCATACATATGTAATAAAAGTAAATAACATGGATGACAAAGATTCACAATGACCTCAGACAGGGTTATGTGTAGGGAGAGAGAGAAACGCGATGGAGAAGGACCCAAAGCAGACTTCAGGTTCATCAGAATGTTCCCTGGACTTCAAGGATTCCCAACCCAAGTACATGCCACAACATCAGAATATCTGTTCTAGCTGAGTGAGGTTCACATGAGCATCTGTTGTATTGTTCTCTATTTTTTTCCTATCTGTTTAAAATATATTTTATAAGTGTACAATATTTTTTTAAAACATGGCTTTGGAGTGGGACCTACACAGCAGTCCCTAGCTCTAACCCCAGCTCCCCCACCACCGGCTGTGTGACCTTGGCCCATCCACTTAACCTGTCTGAATCTGAGCTTCCTTTTCTGTAGTAGGAAAATAGTAAGACCTACCCTGTCAAGAGAAATGAAAGAGTCAGTCGTTGAGCAAATTGTATGGCGTGCCTGTCACTGGCCAGGAACACTGCGAGGCGGGCACTGACAATTCCAGGCTGGCTCAGCGGACAGGACAGCAGGAGCCCACAGGAGGCCATGAGGGTGGCTCGGGTGGCTGACCCCTCGTCTTCTGCCTTGGGGGCCCACCAACAATGGAGGTGGCATCCCAAGATAAAAGCTCACCAAGTCTTCTGGCAAAATAGTCATTTCTGTTTCAGTTCCCTTGCAATCCTTCCACACGTGTCCAGGAGACGTCTCCATGGGTCTAATATGCTTCACATTTCTCCAACACGAGCTCATCTCCCTTTGTACCAGAGAGACCGCGGGCCCTGGCCTTGGAGCCTCGGCAAGCACCTAGGGAAAACATAATGGTCCTACAGGTTTCCCCCGCTCTCCAAAAGTAGGGCGTTCCTCTGAAAACTCGCACGAGCCAGAGTGGCGTCAAGTGAAGGAGCAATCACCATTCGTTTATGTGGAAAAATTTTTGTCATATCCAGATTCAAAAAGTAACCTCTCTGAGGCTTTTCTGGTCCCTCAGGACACATCTTGCTAATGGATGCACAGAGTGAATCGAAATAAGGCACAGATGCGCACGGATACAGTCTTGATGCTGAGATGCTGAGTGGAGCTCCGGCGGAAGGCGCTGGGCGGCGCCAGTTTTGCTGCTCGGGATGCTCGCGGCCTCTATCAGCACGCTCGCTGCAAGACAAACGCTGAACACTATTTTCGCCCTTTCTCGTAAGGGAAAATCTTTGGATTTCTTTTGGTTAGCGGAAACGAATACTAATACCTAAGAGGTCTTTCATAAAAGCAAAGTGGCGCAGTGTGAACTTTCAAAAAGTGGGGGATACCTTCATTTGGTGTTCGCAGCTGGTATTTTTAGTTCCCTTCGATTATGACAGGTGGCACTGGTTTTCCATTTACCGTAATAAAAATTTCCTCTGAAAGAAATGTATTTATATAAAAACGATTTAAAGGAAAATATAAACCAAATATTCTAATATTATTCAGGTGGTGTAATGGATATGGTAGAAAGCAAATGAAGTTCTGGGGAATCCTGGGCTTGAGGAAGCTCTCTCCAAAGAGCTGGGTCAAAAGGGCTTCAACAAACAGGAAGAGGGTGTGCATTTCAGATGAAGAAGACAGGGCATTTTAACTGCATTAAAAATGCAATGCTTGCACTGAAGCCTCTACAGTAGGCTGATAGGAAGCACCTGGGGACACTCTAACAGTGCAGAGTCCCAGTCAGAAAGCCTAGGGAGAGGCCTGAGAATATGCATTTTCCTGTGCACCCTGCCTTCTCCCCCACCCCAGCCCTTTCTCCTCTCCCTCTTCCCACTCCTACCCAGACTCTCCTGCAGGTAGTACAGGTTCCCTGTTTTGAGAAACACTCCAATAGAAGTTTGTCCCCGTGGCCACTCCCAGTCAGGCCTGTGGGACCTCTGAAAAGGCCACAGTGCTGGAATCTTCTGGGTATGGGCCCGCTGTCCCCCCAGATCATGAGTTCCTTGAGGTCAGAGACCAGGCCCGGTCACCTCACACCCCTGGCCTAGCTTGCCCAGTCTATAACAGGACTCCATACGTGTTTGTGGCAGAGGGAAGGGGTCTCTTGGAGTGACACTTGGCTTTGCCTCTGGCTTCTCAGCTTGCCTCTCCTGGTGCGGAATTTCCACCCTATGAATGAGCTAGGACAATGGGACAGGGACCTCATTATTTTCAGTGTGTCATGCCTGAGGTAGAGCCTCTACTCCATGAACGGGAGCTATGTGGAAGAAAGGAGCCTGGACCTCGTGGCCACCTTCATCTAGAATTTAGCTTCTGCAACAGGTAGCTGACGGGTGGGGAGAGGTTCAGGTGCAGAAAAGAGTTAACTCTGAAGGCCTCGCCGCTACCTTTGGAAAAGCCTGCTGAAAAAGCTGGCCTTGCCCGGCATCTGGGAAGTTGGGGTTGGAAGGTTCCCACTCCCTAGACTGGTAAGACTGGCTCATTGTGCTTCATTATTTATGCAAACAACATGCTTTACGCTGAACACCTGCTTTCCTTCTCAGAGTCTAGAATTTTGCTACATGCTAGGCAGAAGAGGCCTACGTGACCAATCTCCAGTAAAAATCCTTGTCAACGCGTCTCTCACCTGCTCCCCTGACTGGCTGCACCCCGCCCCGCGTGTTGTGGAGGACATTAATTGTGTCCTCCGCTGGGAGAGGACCCTGGGAAGCTAGCATCTCTTTCCACTGGGCTCCCCCCATGGGCCTGTGTTCTTTGCTGAGTTTGCTTTGCATGCTTTTACCTTATTAAGCCCCAGCCATGGTATGACTACCTGCTGAGCTGTTTGAGTCTTTCCAGCAAATCACAGAATCTAGGGATGGTCTGGAAGACCTTCTGACACAGGAGTGATAGAAATAACTGGCAGCCTGCTCCTCCCAGGGTGAAACCATAACCTTGAACTGGGAGCTGGGAGGAGCTGGGATCTGGGCTCTGGCTGAGCCCCCACCTGAGCAGAGCTTCTGTTGTCAAAGCTAAGGGGGTGGGGGAGGGAATGGGTCGTGGTTCAAATGCCACAGACTTGTTGTTCTTACCATGTTTCAGTAGGTTTTCTTGAATAAACGTTTCTTCCTTTGCTGTGTGCCCTTAGGACAATTTCCAGAGACTTGAAATGATTTCTTATAAGATTTGTACCGGTTTTGCTTGTTTAGTAGATCTATGGAGCTCCTCATGCTTCCATTCCAGAAATGGAACTTAGAGCATTTTTTAAATAATTTAAAGTTTTTGAATTGGGGCTAATATATATATATAAATGCAGAGACTAATGCAACAAACACTCTTCTTTGACAAGGTGAACAATTGGCCACTCTAGCTTCATTTCTAGGCCTCCCCAAACCCATTTTTCTCTCTCCCTTCCCTGAAGTAAGCATTCCCCTAAAGTTGACATGAATCCTTCTCCTCCACATTTTTATGCACTTACTGCACATATATTATAAATATTATATACCGTGTGTGTGTGTATAACCATCAACAAAACAGAGTATCATTTTGTGTTTTAAACTTCATATACATCTTATCAGACCTTACATATGTATCTGCAACTTGATATTTTTACTCAGCGTTACACGTTTGAGATTTATCCCTGTGAACCCGTGCAGACCCATGTAGGTCTAACTTATCTATTTTAACCGCAATAAAGTACTCCAGTCATACCAAATGTAGTCATCCATTTGGCTGCCAATGGTTACTTAATTTATTTCCAATTTTCTGCCAGTCCCAGCAAAGCTCCCTGGTCACCCTCAAGCAGGCCTCCTGATACACAGGGGCAGGCGCTTCTCCAGGGCAAATACCCAGGCGGGGACCACTGAGTAGTGGGCTCTCTGTGTCTCAGGCTGCAATCTGTTTTTCCAGATTGAGCCCAAAGTCACTATATCAAACTAAGACATGAACTGAGCTTCTTCCAGGTGACAGGCACCTTTTGAGGGCCCACACTAGTAGACACTTTCACCTGTGATTTCTTTAAAGTTCTTGAGCAAAACCAAGATCCCCAAACCAATCAATCATCCAAAACTATGAAGGGGCCCAGACCCTTCAAGAGAGTGGCAACAATTGCTTCTACCACATGTTCAGAACCAGACACACGCCCTGTTACACGATCTTCCAACAACGGCCTGAAGAGCATGTTCCACATTTTGGTTTTTTGTTTGTTTGTTTGTTTGTTTAAAGATTTTATTTATTTATTTATTTGACAGAGAGACACAGCGAGAGAGGGAACACAAGCAAGGGGAGTGGGAGAGGGAGAAGCAGGCCTCTCGCCGAGCAGAAAGCCCGATGTGGGTCTCAATACCAAGACCCTGGGATTATGACCTGAGCCGAAGATAGACACTTAACAACTGAGCCACCCAGGCGCCCCAAGCATGTTCCACATTTTGTTGTAGATGAATCTGAGGACCAGGAGCTGTTGGCTCCAGCGAGGCCACTTTGAACAGAGCCCAGCCAATAACTGGACACACACCCTGTGGGTTATTTAGGTGGAACCCTGGGAAGAAGGAAGGAGAATGTGAAGCCAAAGTGGCCAAGTTCACCTGTCAAGTAATAGCTCCCATTGGAATACAGCTGATCAAAAATAATTACTTAAACCTCCTACCAATAGTCCTACTCCTAGGAGTATACGTTTTTTAAGGAAAATAGCGTGTGTATTTACCAAGAAATATGTACAAAACTGTTCGTGTCACTCTTCGTAACAGCCAAAAGCTGGCAACTACCAAAATGACCACAGATGGTAGAATGGATAAATATATTGTAGTATGTTCACACAACAACATACTATACAGCAAAAAGAATTAATAAACTAGTCTGGCTGGCTCAGTCAGTAGAGCATGTGACTCTTGATCTCAGAGTTTTGAGTTCAAGCCCCACATTGAGGGTAGAGACTACTTAAAAAAATAAAATCTAAGAAGGAAAGAAAGAAAGAAAGAGAGAGAAAGAGAGAGAAAGAAGATTTTTTAAAAATAATTAATAAACTATAACTACATGCAATAATATGGTTGACTCTCACAAACATAATGCTGAGGGGGAAAGAGCCAGACACAAACGAGTATATGCAGTATGATTCTGTTTCTGTAAAGTTGGACAATAGGCAAAGCCACTCTCCAGAACAGGGATTGGCAAGCTTCGGCGCACAGACCAAATCCTGCCCAAGACTCTGTTATAAATAAAGTTTTATTGTCACCCAGCCAAGTCCATTCACTTACTATTGCCCATGGCTGCTTTCATGCTACAAGGACAGTGTTCAGTAGCTACAAAAGAGACCCTTTGACCCGAAAAGATTAAGATATTTCCTATTTATCCCTTGCAAAAAGTTTTCCAAAAGGCAGGGTAGCAGCTATCCTTAAAGAGGTGGTAGTGACTAGAACGGGTTTCAGGAGTCCTCTGGCGTACTAACTACACTTCTTTCTCTTGAGCTGTGTGCTGGTCACATGGTCACGTTCACCTTGTAAGACTTCATCTCACTCTGAGCTCATGATTTACACACTTTTCTGTATATCTTTTACCGAAAGTTCACCCCCCAATTCTCTCTGCTCCCTCAGGACACTCCTCAGAAATGATAATTCAAGGTCGCCTGGGTGGCTCAGTGGTTAAGCGTCTGCCTTCAGCTCAGGTCATGATCCCAGGGTCCTGGGATCGAGCCCCACATCGGGCTCCCTGCTCAGCGGGAAGCCTGCTTCTCCCTCTCCCACTCCCCCCCTGCTTGTGTTCCTGCTCTCACTGTCTCTCTCTGCCAAATAAATAAATAAAATCTTAAAAAAAAAAAAAAGAAATGATAATTCAAGAAGAAAAAGATAAAAACCTGCTAGACCAAAGAGAAAAGGAAAGAGTTGGCAACAGGTGAAAGATGTGAATGGAACTTGCTAATCTGGAAAACAGACAGACACGGAGTGATTTCGTTTCACTTTCTCTATCCATTGCTTGCAAGAGTGGGGCGTGTGGCGGGAGACACGTGAGAACTAGCGTGCCGAGTCCCTGGGAAGGCAGGGCTGTGCCAAGAGAGGCTGAAGACAGAAGGATTGGGTCTATAGGAGCTCATATGGCTGAAATGTCTTCCATCTATTGTCACCCGTGTATGAGTTTGGCTGCTCTGTAGAAATCTGGGTTGGAAAGTCCCCTCTGTACAGGTATGCCTCCCCCAGCCCTCTCAACTAGGTGACTGACCTTCCCAGATAGGAAAAAAGAGGTTGTCTCTGGATAGGGTTGCCCTATTTCGCAAATTAAAAACAAGATACACAACTAAATTTGAATTTCAAATAAACACCTAATAATTTTTTTTAGTATAAATGTGTCCCAAATGTTGCATAGGACACCATTCTAAAATACCACTGCTTATTTGAAATTCAAATTCAACTAGGAATCCTGTGCTTTATCTGTAGGCCACACTATATCTAGAGACATGAACCAGGGGACCCTGGTTGGGGCACTAAGGCCCAGCTGAAGACAGGGGCCTACAAGAGAGCCTGAAGCCCCCAGCCTCTTCCCCACTCAGCTCCCAGACCCCTGGCTGCCAGGCCTGCACCCCACCCACCCCATTTCCACTGAAAGATTCTGGAGGAAAAGAAGTAGACACACATGAAACCCCAGCCATCAGAATGACTACAGACTTCTCAACAGCAGTGGTGACAGCTTTAACATTTTGAAGAACAATTATTTCTAACCCAGATTTCTATGTAGCATCCAAGCTCCCACACAAGAGAGAAAGTAAAATAAAGACATCTCAGTCACACAAGGACCCACGTGCCATGACTTTAGAATGTGTGAGAGGAAGTGCTCTGCCTAAACCAGAAAGTTCACCGGGAAAGAGGAAGGCTAAGTATCCAAGAAATGAGACCCAGCCCTGAGGAGGCAAGAAGGGACATCCCTGTGAGAAGCAGTCCCAGGACAGCAGTGGGCTGCAGGCTGGGAGAGCACCAGTCCAAATAGGGACCCAAGGAGCAAGAGGGAATCTAAGCAAAGACACTCACAGAGTACCTGATTTTTCGCATGTTGAGAGGTGCCATAGAGTTTGTCCAAGAATGTAAGGATAAGTGAGAGGCTGGCACTTACAAAGTCAAACAAATGAAAAGAATAGTTAACTATAAGAGGAAAAAATAGGTGAGGAAGAAAATGTAATCATAATACACTATTTTGCTGTGAGCTATAAGTACACAGTCGTGATGACAGTAGCACCAAGTTCAACAAAATGGTGACACGACTACATTGGGAACAAACATGGTGGGGTTGGTGGGGGATATGGAAGAAGGTGGAAGAAAGCAAACAAAATCTTCAGTGGGAGCAAGTCAATAGAAAGTGTCTAAAGTTGGGGCACCTGGGTGGCTCAGAGGGTTAAGAGTCCACCTCTTGATTTCTGTTCAGGTCATGATCTCAAGGTCGTGAGATCAAGCCCCAAGTTCAGTTCTGCACTGAGTGTGGAGTCTGCTTAAGATTCTCTCCCTCTCCCTCCTCCCTTCCCCTGCTTGTGCTCTCTCTCTCTCTCTCAAATAAATAAATAAATAAAATTTAAAAATTTAAAAAGAAAGTGTCTAAAGTTGAAACTCAAAAAGAGTAGAATAAGCATGTTCCATGGAGGTAAACACAGGGAAAAAAAGAAGCAAATGAGTTGAGAATGGTTGCCTTTGCAGAGTGGGGATCCGAGAGGAGTTAGGGCATGGAAGTCCTGACCCTCACCATAAGGCACGTACATGGTCTTTTCCGATGTGTGCCTGTAATACTTGCAGAAAAAAGAAACTCAGTTAAAAATAAAGTCACTGACCTAACACATAATCAAAAACTAACTCAAGACAGATCATAGACCTAAATGTAAGCACTAAAACTATACAAGTTCTAGAAAAAAATGTAGGAGAAAATCTTTGGGACCTTGCATTAGGCAAAGATTTCTTAGATGTGACAGCAAAAGCATGATCCATAAAAGAAAAAATTAACAATAACCAAAATGAAGAATTTATGTTCTTCAAATGACAGTTTAAAGAATGAAAAGCCAAGCCAAAGATGAGAAGAAAAAAAAATTGCCTTATCATATATCTGATAAAGGAGCTCTAACCAGAATATATAAAGAACTCTCAAAACTCATTAAAAAGAAAATGCAAATAACCGAATTTTTCTGAATGGGCAAAAGATTTGAAAAGATACTTCACCAAAAAAGACATAAGGCTGGCAAATAAGCACATGAGATGCTCAACATCATTACTCAGTAAGAAAATAGGAGTTAAAACCACAAAGACCCTTACTATAGGGAGCCTTGGTGGCTCAGTTGGTTAAGTGACTGCCTTCGGCTCAGGTCATGATCCTGGAGTCCCGGGATCGAGTCCCACATCGGGCTCCCTGCTCAGCAGGGAGTCTGCTTCTCCCTCTGACCCTCTTCCCTTTTGTGCTCTCTATCTCTCATTCTCTCTCTCTCAAATAAATAAATAAAATCTTTAAAAAAAACACAATAACATACCACATGAGAATGGCTAAAATTAAAAAAAATAATAATCTGGCACGAGCAACTGGTGAGTGTGCAGAGCAACAGGAACACTCGTGCCCCCTTCGGGAACCCAAACGGGTACAGCCGCTCGGGAGAGCAACTTTGCAGGGAAACCTATGACCCCACAGTCCCACACCAGGTAAAATGAAAACTTGATTTCATACACAAAAACCTGCACATAGTCTTAAAGTGGTTTTTCTCGCAATGACCAAATCCTGGAGGCAACTTGGCCAATGCCCTTCCCCTGGCAAATAAGTGAGCTGTGATACACCATACAAGGGACTGTTACTCTGCCATTAAAAGGAATGATCTACTTACATATACAACAACATGGATGGATCGTCAACGTATTATCAGTGGAAGAAGCCAGTGTCAAAAGATTACATAGCATATGAATCTGCTTATAGAACATTCTGGAAAAGGTAAAACCGTAGGGAATGGAAAACATATCCGTGGCGGACAGGGGCTGAGAGTGGGGGAGGAAGAGCCACAAAGGGGCACAGGGCACTGGGATGACGGAACTCTTCTGTATCTGGATGCTGCTGGTGGTTGCATGACTGTATGTGTTTGTCAGAACTTGCAGAGCCATACAGGGAAAAAGATAAATGCTAATGTATGTAAATTATGCTTTTGTATTTAAAAAAGTAAAAATAGGGGCACCTGGTGGCTCAGTCGGTGAGGCATCTGCCTTCAGCTCAGGTAATGATCCCAGGGTCCTGGGATGGAGCCCCAAGTCAGGCTTCCCGCTCCGCAGGGAGCCTGCTTCTCCCTCTCCCTCTGCTCCCCCTGCTCATGCATGTGCTCTCCCTCTGTCAAATGCATAAATAAAAAAATCTAAAAAGAAAGGAAAAATAGCCACCCCAGGGAGGAGAAGCACAGACTGAGGAGGAAACGCAGGTGGATGTTCACATTCTGAGCAGTGCCAGGGGTCATCCGAGGTCCAGTGGATTCACGGTAGATCCAGTCTGCCCAGTCCCGTTCAGTCATGGGCCAGCGAGGGGAAAGCATACTTGAGATTTTGCCAGACACATGCTTTGAAAGACAGAAGTGCGAGGGCATCCGTTCTTTCTTTTGCTTTTGTTTTGTTTTGTTTCATATATATTGCGAAATGATCACCACTATAAGTATGGAGATTTATAGTAAGGGTCTTTAAAGATTTTTTTTTTTAATTTATTCATTTGACAGAGATACAGAGAGAGAGAGAGCATGAGCTGGGGAGAGGCGGAGAGGGAGAGGGAGAAGCAGGCTCCCCGCTGAGCCAGGAATCCGATGTGGGGCTCGATCCCAGGACCCCAGCATCATGACCTAAGCCGAAGGCAGATGCTTAACCATCTGAGCCACCCAGGCGCCCCTATAGTAAGGGTCTTTAAGGGACGAAGAGTGACCTTTCTTCCTTCTCCCTTCCTGCTGGCTACAATGTAGATGTAGGGCTGGAGCTTGAGTAGTCATATTGGACCGTAAGGTGGCACACATGACAGAGCCCTAAGATAGAAGGAGCCCGAGTCTCTGAAACCATGGAGCATGGCAGGGGCCCTGGAAAGGCTACTTCCAGACTTCTCGAAAATGAAATAAATTGTTGGGGCACCTGGGTGGCTCAGTCGTTAGGTGTCTGCCTTCGGCTCGGGTCATGGTCCCAGGGTCCTGGGATCGAGCCCCGCATCGGGCTCCCTGCCTGGTGGGAAACCTGCTTCTCCCTCTCCCACTCCCCCTGCTTGTGTTCCCTCTCTCGCTGTGTCTCTCTCTGTCAAATAAATAAATAAAGTCTTAAAAAAAAAAAGAAAAGAAATTGTTATCATGGCTAAGCTGCTGTTATTTGGGGTTTTCTGTAATAAGCAGCCAAACCTAATCATAACTGAACACAGACACCATCGAGGACCAGTGAGCAACAGAAAGGAGAGCTTTAGAAACCTGTGGAAGGTGGGCTGGACATGCCATCTGGGAGGGAGAAGGGGCAGTTAGAGATGCATGTGTCCTGGCAGCCGGCAATATGCCCAAACAAAGGTAGGATGGGGGAGGGGTGCAGAAAACACTGAGAGGTCAGTACTGGAGGGAAGGGGATGACAACAGAGGAGAGGGGTGGGTTCAAGTTTCCAAACCTGGCAATTATGAAAGTGATGGTTGGGTTAAGCACAGTAGGAAACAGGACAAGGAGATTTATGAAGCAAGATAATGACCTTGATTTTCCTTTCTTGCTCACGTTCTAATTTTCTGATTTCTTTTTAGACACACACTAATTTCCACTGGGCTCGTGTTAATAAAGAGCTGCTTTTAACAAAACTCCGGGGGCAGGGGCGTAATTTGGGGGGCACAGAGAAGAGCTATTAATTATGTACCGATTTAGAAAGTGCCCAGTGTGCTAAGGACTTTACACACTGACGCTCACTGAGTTCTCACAGCCCTGCGGTGAGGGAGTCCTATTCCATTTTTCCTACATGATGGTTCAGGAGATTATGATTCCCAGGTTGAGTTGCCTGCCTGTGGTTGTCAGAGGTCATCAGAGACCTGGGTTTGAGGCTGGGCCTTCTGACTGCAAAACTTGAGGCCCTAATCCCAGCAACACAAGACTCTCCATTAGACTGTCTCTCTGGGACTTTGTCCCAAGCCTCATCTTTAAAGGGACAGCCATGGAGGCGAGGCCACAAGAACTGTGACCTCAGATCCAGCAGGCCTGGGTCCCAGCTGTGCTGCTAATGTAGCTAATTCTTCCGATGATCCTGTCAGCTGGGTCCCCCAGGATTCCAGGAAGCAGACGCTGAAGTAGAGTTAAGAGTGTGCTATCGGGGGGGGGGGGGTATCTCCTGGGATGGGGCAGGGAGGGCCCTGGGACCTGGCAGAGGAGTCAGGCAGAAATGGAAGGCCCTCGAACTACAGTATCCCCAGTGATGGGCCGGAGCCGCCCCAGGAGACCACCACTTGGCTCAGAGGCCGAGGCAGCCCTGCAGGAGCTCACTGCTGGAGGCCGTCGGCCACCCACTGCTCAGGGGCCTCTGAGCACACATCTCTGCCGTCTGTACTCCTGAGCGTGGCCCGGACCAGCTGGGAATCCCGGCCCTTCTACTACCATGAGGGAGCTGAGATGTATGACTTCAGACTGCCCACCTGAAATCCATGTCTCACCCCAAAGCTGTAGGCTTAAAAACTATTTGAGTAGCCCAAAGGTGGAAGCACTCCAAATGCCCATTGACAGGTGAGTGGATAAACAAAATGTGGTTTATCCACACAATGGAATAGTGTTCACCCTTAAAAAGGGAGACAATTCTAACACAGGTTATGACATGGAAGAACCTTGAGGACATTATGCCAAGTGAAATAAACCAGTCATAAAAGGACAAACACCATATAATCCCATTTATATGAGGTCCCTGGAGCAATCACACTTCTGGAGACAGAAGGATGGTGGCTGCCAGGGGCCGGGGTGACAGGGGATCGGTAGTTAGTGTCTAAAGGGGACAGAGTTTCAGTTTGGGAAGGTGAGAAAGTTCTGGAGATGGATGACGGTGATGGTTGCACAACAGTGTGAATGTGCTTACTGCCCCTGAACTGGGTGCTAAGAAATACTTCGAGTTCATGCATCCAGTTAGGATGGTAAGTGTAATGTCATGTGTATTTTACCACAATTTAAAATAAACTAAGGAACAATGTTGCCTCCTCTCAGGGTTATTGTGTGGGCCACATTAAAGGAGGTAATAGACATTAAGATGCCGGGTCAGTGGGCCTCGCTCAGAGCAGGCCTCCGTGGCCCCTCCTACCCACCACACACTGTCTCCGTTACCCAGCACAGCACACTGAGGGGCAAGGGGAGAAGCAGGCCTTTGGTAAGAGGCCGCACTGGGACGGAGCCACACGGGGGCCCACGCACAGCCCACAACAGACCAGTGATTCCATCGGGCACCTCAGGGCTGGCTTCGGGCCTGCAGCCGAGCCCCCGAGAAACTGTAGGCAGCCAGCGAGCATTTCCACCAGCGCCCCATGCTGCCTTCCTCCCCTCGCCAAGTCAGCACAGGGCAGCAGCGGGGAGCCACGTGGAAGCCACTGGCGCGCTCCTCATCCTGGGTGCTGGTTAAACCCACCCCCCTTCACGGCCCTCCTGAACCTGCCCCCATCTACCACCTCTGCAAAGAGCAACTTCCTATGGTTCGCCTTAATACTGACTCTCCCTAAAGGCAGAACCTGTCAGCACAGGCCACATGTGCCCAGTGTTGGCAGGCCAAGCGGCACAGCTATGTGAGGGGGCCGCGCAGGAGGGCCACACCACGGGGGGCCGAGGGGCCGTCCCTTCACCCTGGGGGTCCCACCTCTTCCCTTTGCCCTGGCGGGGATGCCCCAACCAGGACATCAGGGTCAGGGGGCAGGTGCAGTGGGAAGGAAGGGGCAGGAGACGAGAGCAGAAGGTAGACAAGCCTGTCATGGGATCACACGTGTTCTCCCACTTCCCCCAAACCCATGGAGAAACTACTTTTTATCTTCCTCTCGAGAACTGATCCAGGCTCTTGCACAAGCCCCAGCCCATGGGGAGGAGGGGCTGGGGAGAGGGACAGTGGGGCAGGGGAAGCCATTTGGATAGTCGCATGGATTTCCTCTGAACTGGAAGTCTAAGCAATTCCTCCGTGCTCCGTCTCTTTAGGCACCAGGTTCCTGTTCTCTGCTCCCTGCTCCCGCCGGGGTGGTGCGGTGGTTGGCTCAGGCTGCAGCGAAGGGAAGGCCCCCTGGGAGCTGTGTGAGGCCGCCGGCACCTCTGCCAGCCGGGGAGGGATGCCCCTGGCTGTCTGATCCCCAGCTGGAGTTGAAGGCCAGAGAGTTCCTGTTTTCCTCTCCTTCCTCATCCGCTCTCCTTCCCCTTGCCCTCTGCCCTCCCCCTCCCTCCCTTCTCCCCCCTACCTTTTCCCACCTTCCTTGCTCAGGGCCCAGTAATGCCCAGCTGCCTCCCCATCCCCTCACCTCAGCTCTCACTGCCACGCAGGCCCTAGACACTGTCTCCCATATCTTCTTCCACCAAGCTCCTGTCCCAAATGGTCCATCCAGGCCCCCTCTGATGTGGGGTCACCTGGACCCTGCCCGGTCAGGCTTGCTGTCCTTCACCTCAGTGCCTGCACCACCGCCCCCCAGGAGACTGGAGGAGAGATCAGGGACACTAAGGAGACCCTCGAACTGCCCGAGGCACGCTCCACCTTTTCAGCACGATAGCCCCCTCCCCCCCCAGCAGGACCCCTCAAGGTAACACCTGGGGGGATGGAGACCCAGCTCATTCCCCACCCCTCCCGCCATCCCTCTCCTCTCCACCATCCTGCCGGCCTTGCAAAGCAGGAGGGCCACTTTTCGTAAAATTAGAGTGAGCATGAAGACTCTGGCCCAGCTTCGCAGGTGGAAGGTGTCCCCCAACACAGAGCAGGTTCTCCGCTGCCAGAGAGTCTGGATCAGTGACACAGGAGCTAAATGAACCAGAAAACCCTTTCTCACTCTGTAGTGCTGATTTTCAAGCCTGTTGTCTCACTGCAAACATCTATTTTTTATATCAGAACATGAATATAACAGTCTTCTTCCTTTGGACACTTTCTGTAGGAATCCTGATCTCATTGCAGACAGCCCTCCCAGAGAGAAAGCTGCAGGCTCAGGAGGCAAAAGGGAGAGACAAGGACGTCAATAGTGTTCCAAACTTGACCTCCATGCCAGGTTTCCCATTGTTCCCCATTGTTCCCCAGACCTTTGTCACCTTCAGATGGGCAAGTGGCAATGGACGTTTAGAACCAGGAGCCGAGCTGGAGTGGTGCTGCCCCTCAGACCCTACAACCCATAGCTGCCTTGGTTTCTTCAACCTTTCACTCGAGCAGTTTTTCCTTCAGCAAACATTGAGCAGCTACCTCACACCCTGCCCTTTGCTAGAAGCTAGTCCATGAATGGAGGAGGGATGACTCTGATTTCTCAGAGCTGGTAGGACAGAGCAAAGAGGTCCCACCAGGAGAGGCAGACAGCAGACAGATGGGAGACCTCAGTCCCCCAGTGCCAAGGGTTCCTGTCCCCTGGAAGTGTAACACCCCCACACAGAGCCCAGAAGAATGCCAGTGAGCAGGGAACACCCACCATCTGCAGAAAACCACAGGCCCCAAGCACCAGGAGGATGACTTGTGGGTGGATGGCAGAACATTCTAGAAGGCTCAGGAGCTGACTCTGCCAACAAAGTCAGCCACATTGCAAGATGCACGTACATGGCCTCTTTTGACCTGGCTGAGAAGTATGGGGCCTTTTTTGTTTAAAAAATCACCCGACTAGGGTGTCTGGCTCAGTTGGTGGAGCACACGACTCTCGATCTCAGGGTTGTGAGTTCGAGCCCCACACCGGGTGTAGAGATTACATAAAAATAAAATCTTTAGAAAGTAAAATAAATTATCATCTGACTGATATTGATGAGGGAACAGAAGCCTGGCTGAAGGCAAAGCATAAGCTGACACCCTGCAACCCCCCCACCCCCCACTCCTGGGTGGGACATGTGTGACATTCTTCCAGGAAGTTCGCAACTATCTTAATGTTAATGCCTTACTAGGGGGGTAAACAACCTTAACTTGACAATGGCAAGGTCTCTGGTATCCTGTGAGTCTTCTTTAGCATATGAAAGTTCTTTTGGAAACCTCTCTTTTTCCTTACCTTCCCCAACCCCAGAGTATGGAATCAGCCACCGCTCACGACCCCCGGGCAGCAACTCTTTTCTGCCCACGGGTCCTGTTCCTGTGCTTTAATAAACCACCGTTTTGCACCAAAGACGTCTCAAGAATTCTTTCTTAGTTGTCGGCTCCAGACTCCACCCCATTGAACCTCACCTATATCCCAAAACCCCATCAATATCATTTGTTAAGCGTTAAAATAGGTACAGTCTGTCTTCAAGAAATGTGTTGATATGGATCAAGAACTTTAAAAGTGTTCATTGCTGGGGCGCCTGGGTGGCTCAGTCAGTTAAATGTCTGACTCTTGATTTCAGCTCAGGTCATGATCTCAGAGTTGTGAGATGGAGCCCCAGACCAGGCTTGCTCTCTCTCTAAAAAAACAAAAAAAGAAAGAAAGTGTTCATTGCTTTCTCCAGAATTTCCAGAAATTCTCACTTTTGGGATTCTATCCTAATAGATTTAACAGGATATGTAGGCAACATTTTAGTCATGAAGATATTCATCCCAATGTGATTTATAAGAGGGAAAAAAAAATGTGAACGATCTAAATCTACAATTTCAGGGAAATCATTATGTAAACCGTGAGGCTCCCTGGATGTACTTCCCATGGGCATAGTATTAATATGAAGTTAATGGAAAAACTGTTAGTGACAGGAGTAAAATAACGCATGAATTATTGAAAATATTTAGAATACTCATTTAAATTTTAAAATTTAAAATGATTTAAGATATTATATAAAAGCAATATACAAAATAATATGTGATTACAATTATGTTAAAAGTAGATAAGGAAGAAAGACAACAGAAACCGACCCACATTAGATTCTTTCCTGATGGGGGATTACAGGAGATTCTCAAACATGTGTTTGTACTTTTATGTATCTTCCAATATTCTTTAATGCCCTGAATTATTTTATAATTGGAAAAAGTGAACCAGCTGTGTTCTCTGACTCTTGAGGCCCTCTTGCCTTTCTGAAGAGATGGGTCTGGCATGGGTTGGTGCCTCACAACTCCCCACGTACCCAGGCCCCTGCTAATTGGGCTATGGATGGCTATCCAGGACTTACAGTGTTACATAAGCAAGGTGACAACAAAGGGACAGTTTTGCATTGTTGTTGCCACCAGAAACCCTGTCTAAAGTGTGATGTGGTTAAATTTACCATGTTGCTCATGGACCAACTTAGATGGAAATCAAGGAGGACACATGAAGAGAAGCACACAAATCCTAAGCACCCAGCTGGATGGATTTCCAAACGTATGCACACCCACTGCCCAGCACCAAGAATAAGAATCAGGACAAGACCAACACCCCAAAACCCCCATGTCCCTTCCCAACCACTGCCCCAATCCCCAAGAGTAGTCACTACCCTGAACTTGTAATACCATAGATTACCTTTCCCTGTTCCTTTGGGGGGGGGGGCAGGAAGAGGGAGAGAGAGAAGATTAAGCAGGCTCCACGCCCAGTGCAGAACCCCACATGGGGCTCGATCTCATGACCCTGAGATCATGACCTCAGCCAAAATCAAGAGTTGGCTGCTTAACCAACTGAGCCACACAGGCACACCTAACTTTCCCTGTTCTTGAAGTCTATGTGAATGGCCGCATATGTATGTGCTCCTTTGGTTCTGGCTTCTTTTATTCAACATTGTCTTTGTGGCAGACCAAAGACAGTCACACTGGTAATGCACTTCTTGAAGCTTACCACTCCCCCGAGAGGTGGACCCCAATACCCCTGCCCTTGAATCCAAATGGGCTCACGCCCAGCTTATAACCAAGAGAAGGCAGCAGAAGTGATGCTGCATGACTCCTAAGGCTAAAAGACAATGCCTTGTTTGCTGAGGCACTTGCTTTCGGATCCCTGAGCCCCTGTCAGATTCTGACTAGCCCAAGTCCACCATGCTGCAAGGAAGCCCAGGTCTTGGAGAGCGGCTGCGAATATTTCGGCTCTGTTCCACAGCCCCTGCGGAGGTACCAGCTGATGGCCAGACATGTGAGCGAGAAGGAATCCAAATGAGTCCAGCCCCCGGCTGTCAAATCACCCGTAGCCAAGATGACCAGATAGCTAGTTAGGTAGGTAGATAGATAGATAGATAGATAGATTGATAGATTGATAGATAGATGATAGGATAAACAAATAAAACATCAGGACACTCCAATTTGAACTTCAAATACAAGAAATACTTTTTAGGATAAGTATGTCTCACAATTCCTTGTTGTTTACCTGAAATTCAACTTTAACTAAGTGCCCTATATTTTACCTGACAATTTGGCCCCCAGCTGCCAACTTTTCCTAGCAGAGGAACAGAGCTGAGCTGTTCTGACTGTGACCTGCTCAAATTCTTAGAACTCATTTGCATGGTAAAATGCTTGTTTTAAAATGTTAAGTTTTGGGCGCCTGGGTGGCTCAGTTGGTTAAGCGACTGCCTTCGGCTCAGGTCATGATCCTGGAGTCCCGGGATCGAGTCCCACATTGGGCTCCCTGCTCAGCGGGGAGTCTGCCTCTCCCTCTGACCTCCTTCCCTCTCATGCTCTCTCTCTACCATTCTCTCTCTCTCTCAATAAATAAATAAAAATCTTTAAAAAATAAAATAAAATAAAATAAAATGTTAAGTTTTGAGGCAACTTGTCATGCAGCAGAAGTAACCAAATTAGAGGGAGGCCTGGATGTCTCAGTTGGTTGGGCAGCTGACTCTTGGTTTTGGCTCAGGTCGTGATCTCAAGGTGATGAGATCCAGTCCCATGTGGGGCTTGGTGCTCAGGCGGAAGTGTGCATGAGATTCTCTCCCACTTGCTTTCCCTCTGCCCCTCCCACTCGTGCTCTCCCTCTCCCTCTCTCTCAAATAAATAAGTCTTTTTTAAAAAAGTTGTAAGGAGGGACACCTGGGTGGCTCAGGTCATGATCCCAGCGTCCTGGGATCGAGCCCCACATCTGGCTCCTGGCTCAGCAGGGAGTCGGCTTGTCCCTCTCCCGCTGCCTCTCCCCTTGCTCATGCTCTCTCTCTCTGTATCTCTCTGTCTCAAATAAATAAATAAAATCCTTAAAAAAGTATTGTTTAAAAATAAGTTGTAAGGAAACAGAAAATGGAGAAACAATTAATACAATGCCACAGGGGAGCAAGCAGATCAATCCAGGAAGAGAGACTCTCTCCAAGAAAACTGGCCCCGTCTCTCCCACAGGTCAGTGGCTTGGAGACAACTTCAAGTGGGGGAGGGAGGGCTTGAATTGCTTCACCGATTGTTCTTTTTTTTGTCAGCTCTCTAGCATCCTTGCCCATCCAGGCCAAACTTCTGGAAAGCGAATATGAGTTGGCCCCATTGTTCAAAAAAAAAGCCTTGGAAGTATGCCATTACTAGTGTAACACTTCATTTATCCCTAACATGGGAGAATAAAGATTCTCTGGTAAGTGTAATTCCTAGACCAACAGTATTTAACTGTTATGGTTGAAAAATACATAAAAGTCACATATGTGCCTAGATCATAGTAAGGTGCACTGTGAGAGATCTGTTGTTAATGACTTGCTTTATTTACATCAGATTGAACTCATCATTTGCACTCTAAAGGTGATTTCTTGGGAGGGAATGAAGGTGTTACAGAGTACATGCAAGGTAACTGCACACAACCCAAGGGACTGTTTGCAATATAACTGCTACCAGTCATAGACATCCCAGCAGAAAACAACACTGGGACTAGGTGTTCTGGGAGTCTGGAGTTTATCCTATGATCAACACACTTTTGTATATGGGACCTGAATATATACAAAATACACCTTACAATCCCCTGTAAGAAAACTTAACTACTAAACTGAAAGTGAAACTCCCTTTTTAGGTCTCATGGTCATCAGTGTGACTAATCGTTATATAATCCTTTCTGCTTGCCTTGGGCTTAGTTTGCTCTCACATTTTTGTCTTTCCCTCAGAATGGATCATCTCAATTGTTCTATCTTTATGTTTGTTGATGCTTTCTCCTGACTATTGAAATCAGCCATTGAGCTCCTCTGGTGGATTTTTCATTTCAGCTATTGTATTTTTTTTATTCCATAATTTCTATTTTTGCAATTTCCAGCTCTTTATTGACATTTTCTATGTGGAGAGACAGTGTTCTCCTAGTTTCCTTTAATTCTTTAGACATGCTTGAACTCTTTGTACATGTTGAAAAGAGCTGATTTAATACAGGAATTCAGTAAAGTGGCAGGATATAAAATCAATGCACAGAAATCAGTTGCATTTCTATACACCAACAATAAGACAGAAGAAAGAGAAATTAAGGAGTTGATCCCATTTACAATTGCACCCAAAACCATAAGATACCTAGGAATAAATCTAACCAAAGAGGCAAAGAATCTGTACTCAGAAAACTATAAAATACTCATGAAAGAAATTGAGGAAGATACAAAGAAATGGAAAAACGTTCCATGTTCATGGATTGGAAGAACAAATATTGTGAAAATATCAAGGCTACCTAGAGCAATCTACACATTCAATGCAATCCCCATCAAAATACCATCCACTTTTTTCAAAGAAATGGAAGAAAAATTTGTAAGAACCAGAAAAGACCCTGAATAGCCAGAGGAATGTTGAAAAAGAAAAGCAAAGCTGGTGGCACCACAATTCTGGACTTCAAGCTCTATTACAAAAGCTGTAATCATCAAGACACTATAGTACTGGCACAAAAACAGACACATAGGTCAATGGAACAGAATACAGAGCCCAGAAATGGACCCTCAACTTTACAGTCAACTAATCTTCGACAAAGCAGGAAAGAATGTCCAATGGAAAAAAGACAATCTCTTCAACAAATGGTGTTGGGGAAATTGGACAGCCACATGCAGAAGAATGAAACTGGACCATTTCCTTACACCACACACAAAAAATAGACTCAAAATGGATGAAAGACCTAAATGTGAGACAGGAATCCATCAAAATCCTTGAGGAGAACACAGGCAGCAACCTCTTCGACCTCAGCCGCAGCAACTTCTTCCTAGAAACATTGCCAAAGGCAAGGGAAGCAAGGGCAAAAATGAACTATTGGGACTTCATCAAGTTAAAAAGCTTTTGCACAGCAAAGGAAACAGTCCACAAAACCAAAAGACAACCGACAGAATGGGAGAAGATATTTGCAAATGACATATCAGATAAAGGGCTAGTATCCAAAATCTATAAAGAACTTCTCAAACTCAACACCAAAAGAACAACTGGTCCAATCAAGAAATGGGCAGAAAGCATGAACAGACCTTTTTCCAAAGAAGACATCCACATGGCCAACAGACACATGAAAAAGTGCTCAACATCGCTCGGCATCAGGGAAATCCAAATCAAAACCTCAATGAAATACCACCTCACACCAGTCAGAATGGCTAAAATTAACAAGTGAGGAAATGACAGGTGTTGGCGAGGATGCGGAGAAAGGGGAACCCTCCTACACTGTTGGTGGGAATGCAAGCTGGTGCAGCCACTCTGGAAAATAGTATGGAGGTTCCCCACAAAGTTGAAAATAGAGTTACCCTATGACCCAGCAATTGCACTACTGGTTATTTACCCCAAAGATATAAATGTAGTGCTCCAAAGGGGTACGTGCACCCCAATGTTTATAGCAGCAATATCCACAAAGCCAAACTGTGGAAAGAGCCAAGATGTCAATCAACAGATGAATGGATAAAGAAGATGTGGTGCGCGCGCGCGCACACGCGCACACACACACACACACACACACACACACACACACACACACACACAGGAATATTATGCAGCCATCAAAAAAACCAAAATCTTGCCATTTGCAATGACATGGATAGAACTCGAGGGTATTATGCTAAGCAAGCTAAGTCAGTCAGAGAAAGACAAGTATCATATGATCTCACTGATACGAGGAATTCTTAATCTCAGGAAACAAACTGAGGGTTGCTGGAGTGGTGGGGGGGTGGGAGGGATGGGGTGGCTGGGTGACGGACATTGGGGAGGGTATGTGCTATGGTGAGTGCTGTGAATTGTGTAAGACTGATGAATCACAGACCTGTACCTCTGAAACAAATAATACATTATATATTAAAAAAGAAAAAAGAAAAAAGAAAGAAGAGGAAGATAGTAAGAAGGGAAAAATGAAGGGGTGCGGAATTGGAAGGGGAGACGAGCCATGAGAGACTATGGACTCTGAGAAACAAACTGAGGGTCTTAGGGGGGAGGGGGCTGGGGGGATAGGTTGTTTATATATCCAGTGAATCATGGAACACTACATCAAAAACTAATGATGTAATGTATTGTGACTAACATAACAAAATACAATAAAATTAAAAAAGAAAGAAAGAAAAGAGCTGATTTAAAGTCTTTGTCTAGTAAGTCCAACATCTAGACCTCCTTGGGAACAGCTTCTGTGGATTGCTTTTGTTTACTGCATATGGGCCATATTTTCTTTTTCTTTCTCTCTTACTTCCTTTTTATCTTCCTCTTTTTTTTTTGCATGTTTTCAAATCTTTGTTGAAAATTGGATATTTTTAAAATTTTTTTAATAAAGATTTTATTTATTTATTTATTTGACAGATCGCAGAGGGAGAGAGCACAAGCTGGGGAGCGGCAGAGGGAGTGGGAGAAATGGGCTCTCCACTGAGCAGGGAGTCAGACACGGGGCTCGATCCCAGGACCCCAAGATCATGACCTAGCCAAAGGCAGATGGTTAACTGACTGAGCCACCCAGGCACCCAAATATTATTTTAAACAATATAATGGGACAACTCCGGGAAGCAGGTTTTGTCCCTCCCTAGGGCTTATTTTTATTGTTGTTATTGTTTGTTTGTTTAGTGATTTATTTGAACTAATTCTGTAATTCTTTGTTGTGTGTGTCCACTGAAGTCTCTGCTGAGTTAGCTTAGTGGTCAGCTAATGACTAGATAGGGATTCCCTTAAACACATATTCTCCCAATGTACACAGAGGGGTTCTCTGCATGGGCAAACTCTCAACACTCAGCTGGTCAGTGGACAACTCTACCTTAGCTTCCACTTCCTGCTGGGGTAGAGCCTCCAGGTCAGCCAGATGTTAGATTTCAGGGCCCTTTATGTCTTTGCTGAGCATGTGAACAGCCATAGTCATGTGCATGCTCAACCCATGCATGTGACCTTCTAGATTTGCAGGAATATTTTAGAGCTTTTCAAAGCTGCTATGGATGACCATTCCCCAGTTCTGTTTTTTAAGCTTTTCAGCTAACCTATTATTTGTCTCAAGCGTTATTTGCTACTTCAGGCAGTTGTGAAGCTGAACACTTGCTTGTACATGTTATTGGAGAATGTCCTTGGGGAAAAGTTTTTTTGCACTGGGTGAATTCTGAGCTCCAAATCAAGTCAAATAAAGTGGGTCTTTCAGCTGGGGTCTTCTGGAGACCCTCCAGACAAGTCAAATAGTGACAATTCTCTTGGAATAGGGCTTTGAAGGAGCTCTACCCCATTCTGCAACCTCCAGTAACTGCCAGGCCATTGGTTTTCACCATGATTGCACCTGCCAGTCTTCCTGGTTACTGCAGAGCCGGGGGCTGCAGGGAGAAGACGAGCAAGTTAAAATACTTGGAGGTAATGGTGTCCTCACTACTTTTATCATGATTCAGCTGTTTTTCTTAATAAATGCTTACCCAGATTGCTGTAAGCCCTTGGCTACTTTTCAGAGCTCTGAATAAGTTGTTTTTTGTTTGTTTGTTTGTTTGTTTTTTACCATTTTTGGCCATTTTCTTGTTTCTTTTATGAAGGAGGAAATTGGGGGAGGTCCTCACTCTGCCAGTTGCACTGACACCAATAGAAGTACAATTTTAACTACAGTGGGTATTGTTTTTTCAGGCAGTGTCAGGGTAGTAACGGGGACAGGAAATTACCAGAGAAAGACATTGACAGCAACAGGAAGTTAGAGCTGCCACAGGAAGAAAATGCAGACATATCACCCTGGGCCAGCAGCGTGGGGTAAAGGGCTCCCATCTATCAATTGCTCTTGAGTCTATTCTTATTTCATCTCAGCTGTATTAGTTTGTTAAGGCTGCCATATAAAATACTGTAGACTGTGTGCCTTAAGCAACAGACATTTACTTCTCACAGTTCTGGAGGAAGTCTAAGATCAAGATGCCAACAGAGTTGGTTTCCTCTGAGGCCTCTCTCTGGGCTTGCAGATGGCTGCCCTCCTGCTGTCTCCTCACGTGGCCGGCCCTCTATGCATGTACATCCCATGTCTCTCCATGTATCCACACTGCCTCCTCTTAAAGCACACCAGTTGGATGGTGGGTGAGGGCCTACCCTAATGGCTTCATTTTAACTCATCAACACTTTCAAGGTCTTACCTCCAAATACAGTCACATTCTGAGGTACTAGGGGTTGGTCAGGGCTTCAGCACAAGAATTTTGAGGGAAAGAATAGTCTTGTCAACAAATGGTGCAGGAACAATTGGATATCCACATGCAAAGTTGGACCCCCACCTCACACCATATACAGAAATTAACTCAAAATGGATCTAAGAGTGAAAACTATAAAACCCTTTGAAGAAAATGGGTGTAAATCTTCTTGGTCTTAGATTAGGAAAGAATTTCTCATGGTATCTAAAGCACAAGCAACAAAAGAAAAATAGGTAAATTGGATTTCCTCAAAAGTAAAAACTTGTGCTTCAAAGGTCACCATCAGGAAAGTGAAAGGACAATCCTCAGAATGGGAGAAAATATTTACAGTCATATATTTGTTAAGGGACTTGTATCCAAAATGTATTTTAAAACTTTTTAACTCAACAGTAGAAAGACAACTCAATTTAGAAGTGGGCAAAGAATTTGAATAGACATCCTCCAAATAAAATATACAAGGGGCAAATAAGTATTAAAAAGAAAATTCTCATCATTAAAGATGCTCACATCATTAGCCATCAGAAATGGAAATCAAAACCTCAACAAGATACCACTTTACACCCACAAAGAGAGTAATTTAAAAAACAACAGACAATAACAAGCGTTGGGGATGATGTGGAGAAATTGGACCCTTGTACACAGCCGGCGGGAATGTAAAATGGTGCAGCTGCTTTGGAACAGAGTTTGGCAATTCCCCAAATAGTTCAACATGATGATACCATATGACCTAGCAATGCCACACCATGTATACATAACCGAGAGAATTGAAAACACAAAAACCTATATAGTGACAGCTAATGGGTACGGGGTTTCTTTTGGGGGTGATGAAAATGTTCTGAAGTTAGATAATGGTGATGTTTGTACAAACATGTGAATACACTTAAAGCCTCTGAACTGTACACCTTCAATGGGTGGATTTTATGGTCTTTGAATTATAGCCCACAGTAGCTTTAGAAGAGCAAATAGGTTCTGCAATGTTTCTTTCAAGGTAAAGTGAGCACTAGGACACCTATCATGGCCATCCGGGGTCCTCATCTGACTTACTCTCAGCTGTACTCTTGAAAGCTGAAGTTGCCATTAAGTTAGCTGGACAAGGGAGGAGTTACACTGAGCATCTTATAAGAATCATATTGAGTACTACACCAGGATCTGACATCAGGACAGTGGATGCTTCCCCGTATCTAAGTGTTGAAGGCCAGAGAAAACCACAGTAAATTTTCGCAAAATCTGTCACAAAGGTTATCAAATAAAAAAATGGGTTTATTTGTGATCGATAAAATGTTTTCTTAAAACATATCTGGAATTCATTGTTTTGAAGTAAACAACTTTGTGAGGACTCTGGGCCCTCAAAGAGGTGTTGATCAAAACATCCTGTAGGGTGCCGGGGTGGCTCAGTCAGTTAAGGGTCTACCTTCAGCTCAGGTCATGATCCCAGGGCCCTGGGATCGAGTCCCACATAAGGCTCTCTACTCAGCGGGGAGTCTGCTTCTCCTTCTCTCTCTCTCTCTCTCTCAAATAAATGAGTAAAATATTTTTTTAAAAATCCTGCAAATAAGAGATAGCAGACAACTAACTCTCTTTGAGGCTAACATGGTTGGAACAAAAGTGCTTGAGGTCCTTTCCAAAATTATGAGCATTTATTTTCATAGGAAAAACCCAAGAAACAGCACCATCTGACCTTGACGGGACCCTGAAAGATACTTGTGCTACCACACTCAGATCGTGTCTACGGAGTAAATAAATAAACCACATCATTCCAAAGCTTGTCACTCTGACACATTTCACAATTGCTATATTTGCTTCAAATTATTTGGAAGAGGTAGAAGATGCTCCAGACTGTTTATGTTTCTGTCCCCTCCCTAGAGGCTAAGGATAGTAAATGAGACAGCTGGTAATATTCTCAGCTCCAGGGTTCTGGTAGGCGGTTTTTATTTCGGGGGTTTGGAGATGGTTTTTAAAACTGAAATGGTCTGTCCTCTCCCTCTGCCTCCCCTCCCCTCGCTGGAGGACTGTAGTAATTGTGGATCCTGAAATCTCTGGATTGTATTTTTACAATGCCCCACCAAAATATCTCCAAAAGATACGGTTTCCATTGGTTTGTGTCCCTGAGTCATTCAATAACACTGGGCAAGTTCCTTAACCTAAGTCACAAAGTTCTTTGCAAAATAGGTTAATAATACCTTCTTCACAGTGTCAATCAGGACTGCTCAGTGCACGTGAAACAGGACTGCTGCACCGCCACCCCCAGGTGACGCCATCCTCATCGGAGTCTGTGACTGGCCCAATGCAGAGCCAGGTGGCCCAGTCTGTGCTGCCCTGGGAAGCAGTCTTACCTAACAGTGCATATGGTTCACAGCAAGCAGTAAGTGGTAACAAGTGTAGTAATTATATTACAGTCAACTTTTACTTGCAAGAAAGGTGAACTTGCCTCTGGATGCTTCAGAGAGGCTTGGATTAATAGCAAAAAGGAAATTAGCAAACGTTAGGCTGTCCAGACCAGTTATTATGTTTTCACATGTGTTATTCCACTTAACCTTTGCAACCACTCCATAAGAATATTATCACCTCTTTGACTGATTAAAATCTGAAACTCAGGGGTGCCTGGATGGCTCAGTTGGTTAAGCGTCTGCCTTTGGCTCAGGTCACAACCCCAGGGTCCTGGGATCAAGCCCCATGTTGCAGGGGAGGCGTCCCTGCTCAGTGGGGAGTCTGCTTCTCCCTCTCCTTCTGCCCTTCTCCCTGCTCCTGCTCTCTCTCTCTTGCTCACTCTCGCTCTCAAATAATCTTAAAAAAATAAACAAAATAAAATAAAAATTTAAAACATAATAAAATAAAAATGGAAAGGAACCATTTCCCCCACAGAAAAGAGAAAAAGAACAAATTCCGCTTGGTGGATCTCCAATCCAAAACCCAATTCCTAGGCTTGTGTCTGATGGTAATTCCAATGTTAACATCCCACACCGAGGCTGTCTCCCAATATCCATTCTCCCCTTCTTCCGTGATAATCTGATTTTTAGCCAGTACCTAACTTTCCAGGATAATGACTACATTTCCCAGCCTCCTTTTCAGATAAGTGTGGTCACATGACCAGGTGATAGGCAATGGGATGTGAGCAGAAGGTACAAGCTCAAGTTCCAGGTTGTGTTGAAAGGGAAGGCATGCCAAATGTAGACGTGGTGATGTGACATGATGGATTTTGTGGGCAAGGATGCCACCCTAAAGGGAGGGGAGTGATAAGACAAGCAGAGCTTGAGTTCTCTCTGCTACCCAGACTTCCTTTGGTTTATTATACTGTCTTTTGGATCTCTGCAGCCAAATTTACATCCTGAGTAGTACAGCAACAAACCTGCCAAAAGAACAAGCCGCCTCCATTCAACCTTTCTACTTGAACCACCTTGCTCCTCCCACCCTTAAATACGGGTGACACTCTCACTCGAAGTCTTTCCTTGTATCTGGTTTCTCTCTATACGTCCTTCCTTGGAAATCTCATCTACTCTCATAGAAGAAGACTGCAAACCCTCCTAACCCTGCCCCATCTCTCAGCACCAGCACTGCTTACCAACCTCTCCTCCCTGATGCATTGCCAGCATATCAAACTCTGTATGTTTAAAATCAAGCCCACGGTTCTCGCTCTCCTTCTCACACACTCGCACACTCACCACAGAAGGGTAGACAATCTGTTCTTCTGATTCCTTTTAGTAAATGGAGCAAATGACACCACCATCCTGCCAGAGCCCAGGCTTAAAACTCTAAAGCAGGGGCCACAATTTCAAATGCTCATGGAGACCAGGCAAGTAACAGGCAAAAGTGGAGATAATGGAGAGCTGAAGGGCTCAGGACCAACCTAAACAGAGCAACTACTATGCGGCTGAATTCTCACATGTAGGAATATGGGTACAATGTTGTAAGGTCTTCTGATTTTTCAAAAGAAGTAAAAGATTTAGATTCTATGCTGTATGCAATCTCCCTCGATTTGTAAAAAGACAACAAAAGCTATCTCCCACAGAGATATTCAAAATATTGAACTAGTAATATATATAGATCAATATGTAAATCAAAGTTTCAAAACAAATCTTATGTCATTTTCTAAATATTATAAAATGACTTGTTAAATAATATAATTTGTGGCAAAAATAATTCATCAGATCATTCCAGTAAGGGTAAATCATTTATATTTGGAAATTATTCACCTTTTGATGCAATTGTCACTAAATTTTGTCCCTGTGTGAGTCCTGATTTGACATAGGGAGCAACATCAAATTCTTCCAGCAACTTCCCCATTAAATTGATAATCACTGGATGAGTTAAGTAGACTGTTTTTCTGAACATCAATGATAGTTTGGCGTTGAATCCTCAGCTTCTGATGAATAGCAATTGCATTTAAATATTTTCCAGACTTCCAGTCTGAGGCTTTTATATATTCAGTATTTCTGTTAGTGACTAAATCACAAAAATCATTTGTTGAAATACCTTTTAGCCAGTTGGCTTAATTGTTCACCTTCAATCTTTGGAACTGCACAAACCAGTTGGCCAAATTTCAGGACTCAGTGATTTGAAGGAATTGAAAAGTTCATTACATTTTTCACTTTTGTCCTCAAATACCTTTTCATATTATCTGTTGGACAATCTTACAGTTTTTCTATTGAAATTGATACTTTGCTTAGTTTCAAAGAGTATACCTATTTTTTTAAATATCTCCACCTTCCACTTTTGTTTCAAAGTTTATGTTATAGACAGAATGTCTTCCCAAAATTCTTATTAAAGCCTACCTCCCTCCCTAACATGATAATTAGAATTAGATAAGGTCACAAGGTGGAAGTCATAAGGATTATGCTCTTATAAGAGTCACCAGAGAGGGGCGCCTGGTTAAGTGTCCAACTCTTGATTTTGGCTCAGGTCATGATCTCAGGATCGTGACATCTCTGGGTCATGACACTGAACCCTGTGTTGGGCTCTGCGGTGGTTGTGAAGCCTGATTGGGATTCTCTCTCCATCTGCCCCCCCTACCCCACTCTCACACTCTCTCAAACAAACAAAAACAGTCACTAGAGAGCTTGCTTCCTCTGCTCTGCTCTCCACCATATGAGGATGCAAAGAGAAGTCTGTGGTCTGCAACCTGGAAAAGGAACCTGCCCCACGCTGGCACCTTTATCTGACTTCTAGCCTCCGGAACTGTGAGAAATAAGCTTCTGTTGTTTTATAAGTCACCCAGTCTGTGATATTCTGTTATAGCAACCCAAACAGACTATGACAGTTTACATACATCCTGTTGTTTCATCTATAGTTCATTAAGATATCAGCTACAATAATTAAGTCATTTTCCTCATTAAGCTGAAATAAATTTTGACATTTCCATGAAAATATCATTTATTAAGGCCAAAACACTTAAAACATGTTTTTGAAATGGCTAACCACTCTGTTTGTTTTCTCTGACAGTGAACATACAGAATTTATTGATTTCCAAACTGCTTTTGAAGCTCTAGCACTTCAAGTTGTCCATTCGATTTTCTTTATGTAATTTGCAGTTCTTTCTGATCTTTATTTGATGTGTGATAGTAAATACAGCATATTGAGAAAAAAAATGAGAATTACTTGACTTATATCTGGTATTGCTTTAACCAAAATTAATTAAATTTGGTAACTTAGTGCCAAGTTAATACATCCAAATTTTTTCTAAACTTTTGGCTGAAACCCCAGACTCTAATATTATACTGGTACTTTTTGTACAAAATCCAATGACTTTTTTTTGTCATAAAATACTCCAATGACATTTTTATGGAAATATTTTTCAATGGAATATAATTTTTCTTGCCCACAAAAAAGTTCAATACATTGTATTAAATGTGGTTCTCGATGCCATAAGTTCAACAAAAACCATTGTCTTCAAAATCATGAAATTTGTATTTTAAGCAAATTATGAAAACATCTTTAAGTAAAACAAATGAAGTTTCTTTGATAGTGATTTAAAATCATCTGCCTTGGGAGAGGGGCTAGAGGTTGAATCAATTGCCAATGGCGGATGATTAAATCAATTATGCTTATGGTAATGAAGTTTCCGTAAAAACCCAAGAGAACAGGGTTTGGAGAGTCTCCCTCTTGGTGAAACATGCAGATTCAGGGACAGTGGCCCACCTGGAGAGGGCAGAGCTCTGTGCCCTTACCCACATATCTTGCCCTATGCATGTCTATCTGGCTGTTCCAAGTACGACTTTTTGTAATAAACTGGTAATCTACTAAGTAAAAAATTAAATGAACTGCCCTGATTTATGTTTTCCAAAAAGTTGTTTTCTCATCTATGTTTTATAACTGGGCGGGGGGTCCATATACCCAAATCCACATCAATAGCATTCCTTTAGAAATTCTATTAAATATTTTCATAAAAATGCCCAGTTATATACTGTCAAAGATTTCACTTGAACAAGTTTTAACAGTATCCTGATGAAATACACATTTAGAACTTTAATCTCTTAACACATAACTTTTGAGCACTATTTGTATCCAACTTTTCTGTCACTACCAAGAAGTCAAATTCTTGGCTGGAAAAAAAATTATTTTTCATCCCAGAACTACAGACTTTACATGATAAAGTTTATTTAATACAAGTTTCATTTTGTGCAGATTCTTGCATAGCATCAAAACAGAAAACAGGTCTCAGGCTGGGACTCACTACTATTGCAGTTCCTTCTTTGCCCTGCAGATTAACAAGATTCATGTTTATTATGTTTAAAAGTCTTAAAATTTTATCCAGATTTTCCCTCTTCATTCTAGGTATTTGTTTTTAATATTTTATAATAACATCTTAAGTGTATAAAACACTGCACAACTGCTTCCAAAAGAATTACAAAGTGTGAGGAATAAAATTATTTTAAGTAGTGATTCTCCTAAAGCAATTAGTATTTTGTTAACATAAGCAACTTAGCCAGTCCCTTCAGTGACACAGGTCAAACTATGTCATGAATATTTCTTGGATGTGGCTATATCAGGAGGCCCATTTCCAATGGTACTAATATCCTAAAACTATCACCAGTGAGTTTATATTAAAATTTATATTAACTAATTGTAACACCACTATTACTATAATACTATTTACCATTAGGTAGTTCAATAATTTAACCATCAGTATGGTGCACAATGCATACTGGCTAAATCAGCTCTGGTCTATCTGCTGGATTTCGTCCAGGGGCTGCCAGTTTTAAGCCTCTGACCAAAACTCCAGAAGAGATTATCAATGGATCCTGGATTGGAAGATGGGCTGCATTTCAGAAGCAGCTCTACAAGCGTAGTCCATGGTCACTTTTTTTGTGTGGAGGATGGATATCAAGTGATGTCACACCTGGACCACTTCACTACTTAAAGTTACCTACCTGCCTCTGGTAACATTGTAACTTCCCACCCCTGGGTTTGATTCTCAATAAAAGACTTCCTGTCCTACCAAACTTTCTGAGATAAAGATTTGCAAATTCTGGCCACACGCTAGAAATGGGAAGGAGGGGGCAAATAGAAATAGCAATCACTAAATTAATATTACCAAAAAAGCATCTTGCCACATCTACACCTCCAACTTAGATCAGTCCAGGTCATGATTTAGCTCCCTGAAACCTTCCCTAATCCCCAGCCAGCATCACCCTCTTCCTCTAATGATCACAACTTAAGTCTCTCTCGTCTCTGTTAGAACACTTATCACATGCTACCCTGTAATTACACATGGCTCAAAAATAAATTCCAAACTCCGCGTCTAGCATACCTTGCCCCACCCATTATCCCCCAAGAACGTTAAATCATATTGTTTCTCTTCACATAGCCCTTGCCCCAGCCAAAAATGACATTTCCCCCCATAGATCTTAGCCGGTCATACCGCCATGCCTTGCTCAAAAAGGTTTCCTCAAGCTGAGGCACCCTCCTCCCTCATTTCTTGTTGCCGGAATCCGTCAAGGTTTAGCACAAAAGCAACTCTCCTGGGAGGCCTTCCTGGATTCCCTAGCAGGCCTAACTATATCATGAGCTTTCCCAGTTCTTCTCTGACCATCTGTCTCTCCAGGAATTCAGCCCATTCGCCCTCAGATGGCAGGGACTCGGCAGGAGTCATTTCCGAGACCCTGTGCCCAGGTTAAGCCTCCGGGTTTGCTGAATGACTCAACAAACGAGGGTGTGCCTAGCCAGGCACCTACAAGGAGCCGGGCATTTCGGTCTGCGCCGGGACACCGGCTCCTGATCAAAGGAGCTTACAGTCTATTTCCCAACTCATAATTATAAGTACTATGAAGGGCATAGAGGAGACCTGGGACACCTCCCTGCTCGCAGGGCTGTGGGCACAGACGGCTGCTGCCCTTTGCCTCAGGTTCTCTACCAGCCAACACCCACTCAGCCGCTGAAGCCACCTCACAGCCGGCACCCACACGATCTCGCTTCGCCCGGTCTGCGCAGCCTCAGCACACTCCCAATCCCGGCGTGCCCCGCGCCCCGCCCCGGCGTCTCGCACCCTCTTCCCGGGAGGCCCAGGAGCCCCGCTGCATGCCGGGAGTTGTGGCCTCGGCGGCTGTGGTGCGGCGCCGCGGCCGGCCCGCAGCGCGTGGCAGGAAGCGGAAGCAGCCTGCGGCCCGCCCCCAACTCCGCCCCGTGCCGCGCCGCGCCGCTCGCCGCGGTGCTAGCACTGACGTGTCTCTCGGTGGAGGTGCAGCGCTCCGGAGCGGGTTGGGCCGCGGACAGCCTCACCTCACCCGGAGTGGAGCGGAGCAGAAGCGGGATCCGGAGCCCGAGCTGCCGCCGCCATGGCGAGTGAGTCCCTCGGGGTAGCCCCCAGCAACGCCGGGAAGGATCAAAATCCCCCTTCCCCTCACCGGTCCGGGCGAGCGGCCACCCCCCGGGCCCGCCCGGGTCCCCGCAGACCGAGGCCCGCGTCCCCGGCCCTCCTCCGTGTCCCCGCGCGCGGTCAGGTCCCCTAGTCCCTGCTCCTCATGCTAGGCAGAACGCTTCCCCAGGGAGCGGGGAAGGTTTTTACGTGCCCTAACTCTGCTTTTGTCTCTCCCATCAAAGTCAAATTTCTGGAAGTCATCAAGCCCTTCTGTGTCATCCTGCCGGAAATTCAGAAGCCGGAGAGGAAGGTAAGTTCCCGAAATCGCCGTCCAAGAAGGTTTCATGAACTGTCTGGGCGCTCGAAGTTTACAGTACAATTAAAAATGGCTTCAACACACCAGATGGAAACTCTGTTTTCCATCCCTTTCTCCTGGAGTGTAGTTGTGTATATTCCTGAGCTTTGTGGGAAGGTGACCAGGTTGTGTGGGAATTTCCACCGAAATCATGGTGCTTTATTTGGAGCATCTTTAGTGGATTTTACTCCAGCAAACAAAGCCTCTGGTTTGCTCTGTCCCAAAAGTGGATCTCGGGGGTGAATGAGTAAGGCCTCAAAAGCCTCAGGATACTCGGATTGAGTTACCTTTCCTTCTTCACCTCCAACAGGAGCACTTCATGGCTGGGTTGTTTTTTCCTAGGAGAAGCTTTTAGTATGCATGTGCTAAAAGGAGCTAAGAGCAGTCACTTTGTCCTGTGCATATGAGTTAGTACTCTGACAGTCGCCATAAAAGGTACAGAGAAAAAGGGCATTTTGTGAACCCTGCTTTTTACAGCAGACATATTAAAACATGAGAAGATAAAAATGCAAAAACTTCATCAGAATTTCTGCTCCTACACAGCACAGGATAGCGAGTGTTGCCAATGTTAGTGAAGCTGTTAAACAATGGGGAAGTTTTATTTAGATTCTTGCATTCAAGAGAATGAATAGTAAAAGATTTTTGTCTTCAGATTCTTTTCAGACTGTTGTTCATGCATTCACATATACATCTGTGTACTTGACATCAATATGGACACTAACATTCTTGAAGTCTTTTTTTTTTTTTTAACTTAAAATCATTTTGTATAAGTGTTCCACATACGTGCTGCCTTTGATGGGCAAAATACAAAGTTGTCCCTTCCACCCCAACAGCCTAGCATAGTAGAAAAGTTATAGCTCTGGAGGTAGACAAGCCTGGGACCCACCCTTACAAACCTCTTAATAGCTGTCTGCCCTTGGCCTTGTAACTAAGTGTGGTAGATGGAGCAGTGAAAACATGTGCAGGGTGTAGCAGTGGCTCAGGAAGGGATTAATTCTGGAAGATGTGGTTTCTGATGGTGGTTTTAATGGAAGAATAATTTTTTTGAGGAGAGGGAAAGGAATTCCAGGCATAAGGTATATATGGTGTGCAAAGCAGACAAGCAGATGGGAGGGTGTTAGCTCTACTACCATATTGCTAGAACATAAAGGGTGGTGGGGAGCAATGGAAGGGCCAGGTGATTAGAAAATGCTCTGGAAATCGGTACAAGATGAGAGTGGTTTCAAGGCTTTTGTAACAGAGGGTGTATGGGGTGGGCTCCCTGCCTCCCCAGTACTTTTTATTACATTGTTTTACCCTTAATTCATAGCAAATACACTGTGGTACTATCACATATTGCAAATTAGTTAACTACAGAATTGCAAGATTTTATCAATTTCAAAAGCTTTTTGAATGAGAAGTGATTGTTGCCTGATTCAGGGGCTATTTCAAAGGTAAAGTAGACAGGACTGAGATAAAGAGCTTTTGAAGTTTTGCTGTTGAATTTGGCTGCATCCAGGAGAGGAGACTTGGTTATTAAGAAATGAGGAGTCTTATAAAAAATTGTCTACTCTTTTTTCCCGTAAAGAATCCTTTCAACTAGTTAGCCGGAAGTGGTGTTGCCTTCCCTTGGCCTCCTAATTTCTTGGTGTGGTGAGGTGACAGGTGGGAAAGGGAGCATTCTCAAGAGGAAGGAGGGTTCTGTGAATTCACCCCAGGTTCATGTGAGTGCCCACAGCCTTTGCGTGGCGGTCTTCTTGGGGCCTGCCTAAAGGCAGTCATGGAAGACCTTAACTTCTATTCTGACCAGAGAGCCAGACTGTGTCTCAGAGCTCGTGTAGACTTTAGACTTCCCCTCCCCTCCAGTTAAAAAGTACTTTTTCAGAGCACAGTTTTATTCACTTAATGCTGTCGCTCACAAGATATTTTTCCATATCAAAATCCTCAGTCCACACAGTAATTAACTGTGTTTTTTAAGCCCTTTAAACCCCTTCTTGCAGGATAGGCAGCAAGTACTAGGGAAGGCACTCAGTTATTGAGGCAGAACACCTGGAAAAGCTGCCAGTTCTACTTGGTACCAGAGGGACCTTGGGAGGGGATTCTAAATTTATCTGATGGTACTTACTCGTCATCTATAAAATAATTCCCAGTAGTCACTTGGCCTACCTGTGTACCCAAGGAGATGTGAAGTCTTAAATAGGTGCTGTTAGTAGGCATTGAGTAGGTTAAAGGTGTAACTCTCCCTGCTCCCCCCCCCCCCAGTATTTTTTTTTATTTTGTTTTACCCTTAATTCATAGCAAATGCACTGTGGAACTATCACACATTGCAAATTGGTTAGCTACAGAATTGCAAGATTTTATCAATTACAAAACCTTTTTGAATGATCACTATCCTTGGCTGGTTGTAAGGACTGGTCTGTTTTAGGAATTCCTTGCTGTTAGAACATTGTTTGATCTGGGATCTGATCCTAAACTGTTAATGCTGGTGATTAAGAGCAAAGATTTTGCACTCAAAACTCACTTCAGCTGTGAGATTTGGGGCAAGTTGGCTTTCCTAAGACTGTTTTCTCATTGTAAAGATAACACTATGTGATATGAGGATCAAATGAAATGGTACGTGTGAAGGTCTCTGCGTAACTGCCTTGTACATAGAAAGTATGCAATACACATACTCAGGTTTCAATGCTTATGTTTGGCACACAATTGGGAGTGTTCGAGGCTCACTTCTCTGGTGAACAGAGAAAGGGGTCCAATTCAAGTTCATTTCTATTAACTTGCTTATATAAAGAACCACTGCCTTAATGCATTCTCTTCTACTGTAGATTCAGTTTAAAGAGAAAGTGCTGTGGACTGCAATCACCCTCTTTATCTTCTTAGTGTGCTGCCAGGTAAGCGCAGTTCCTTTTTCAGAACTGGGGTGGGATGAAGAGCAGGCTGGGGGTCAGTGTGCTGCCTCCTTTTCTCTGCTTGTTTCTAGATCCCGCTATTTGGTATCATGTCTTCAGATTCAGCTGACCCTTTCTATTGGATGAGGGTGATTCTAGCCTCTAACAGAGGTAGGACTCTGGCCATCTGTACCACTCTGCAGTGTGGATTTGACTGGCCTCCTTTGGTTAAATTACAGGCTTTGGCTTTATGTGGAATTCAGAGAGTGTTGGGGAGGAATGCTAGCGCCCTGTGTTGAATAGCCTGAGCAGATGCCCAGTTCAGCACCGAGGCACTTGAATGCAACATAAAACCTGTAATAACAAGATAAGTCTAGGTCATAGAGGATAAAAAAACATGGAAAAACTAGAATGTTTTTTAAACAACTGAAATGATGACATTTGTACTGGTCTTTCTCCTGTTTTGATAACATTTTTAGAATATGTAATTTATTTCTGAGCTACATCTTCATATCTATAGGTTACATATACGTGTCCAAAAAAATATGTAATGGTGTTTTGTATACTCTAACCCATTACCTATGGGGGGTAGGATTTGAACATTTATGTTGATACTGCTTTTGATTAACTTGCTTTTTAAACATAGTTCAAATTAAGTTGTAAATCAGTTGGAAGTGTAGCTCATTTTAGCATAATAGAAATAGAGGTTTATTCACAACTAGGTACAGTGGTGCAGACCTTTCAAACTCTGGAAATTATTTGAATGTTATCCTTTTTTATGAACTGATGAAGAGACGAACCTTTCTTATCTCTGTGAAACCAGAATGAATCTGTTTGGGGTGAATTTAAATGCAGTTGTCTGTTTAAATGCCATGTGACTTCCTAAACAGAATAAGATGTTGCCTGGCAGACTGAACAGAATGAATTGAATTATACTCTCATCATTGATATTTAGGGATTATTTTTGAAATTAAATGCTGCTAGCAAACTGAAACACATTGGATTTGTATACAGGGCACACCGTCGAATTTTGCTCATTCGTTTTCTTAATAATGTGTTGCTTTTCCAAGCTCATACTGGCTGTGTTTTGCCTTGCCCTTTCTTCAAGGTACATTGATGGAGCTGGGTATCTCTCCCATTGTCACCTCCGGCCTCATCATGCAGCTCTTGGCTGGCGCTAAAATAATTGAAGTTGGTGACACCCCGAAAGACCGAGCCCTCTTTAATGGAGCCCAAAAGCGTAAGTGAGATTTTGAATAATGTTCAGATGTCTGTAGGTGAGAATTCAAATTTGCTCTAAAGGGCATAAAAACAGGTGTTTTTGTACAATGTAACCTTCTTGGCCCACCAACCCTGTATGTACTGCGGGCTATTTTAGTGAGAGAGCACCTGGAGGGGCTGGATGAGGCAGGCGGGGCGGGAGGACGTGGGGGGCACAGGCCCCAGACACCATGTGATCGAGGGGAAGGAGCAGGAGCAGGGCTTGGCAGTCTCACCCTCCGCCAGCCACAATTTCCTTGCCACTTAGAAGGAAAACTTCAGAGCTGTTGTAAGACTTCAATTAAATAGTGTGTGTAAAATCTCTCTCAGTGCCTGGCGCGCAGTGGTTACCCAACAAGTGGTGTTTTCTCTCTGCTGGGAGTTGGAAAGGATTCAGCTTAGGGGAGAGGGGTCCTCTCCACCCAGCTCTGCTGTGTCCGAGCTCTGAGCTGGGACGAAGTTAGAGGACAGCCCTGAAGTCTCAGTCTCTTCATCTGTAATAGTGAGGATGATAATGGTATTTGCTTTCTAGCAGATAATATGTTACTAGTAATAGTAACCAGTCCTCAGAATGAACCACATGCAGCCTCTGGCTGTGAAGTGAAATGTATTAATTAGGAAATGACATTTACAGCTACCTACGCAGCCATGTTTTCTTCCACACCAGCATGTTTTACAGATATTCTGAAGTCAGTAAGTTAAATGACTGAGCAAGAAAGACAAATCCAATTCAGACTTGTCAGTTTCAGACACAAATCAGGATTTAAAAATATACACATGTATTATTTTTCAAAAGCACAAATCAGCCATTTTCCCTTTAGTCTTGGACAGTTTTTTGAAATTTTTCTGTCTTAAGACATCTGTTTTATTAGGCACTTTTTAAAAAAGTCAAATGGAAACTATTTGACAGGCACTTCAGAGTAAAATTGTATTTTATGTGCAAACTAAGCAGAAAAGCTGAAATTGAATCCCAAACCCATCTAGTATTGTGGAACCAATAAAAACATGTGGATTCCACTGTGCCTAACAATGGAGTCTAATGAGCTAGAAGAAACAAAGACATGTTCATACAAAAAGGAAAGTGTCTCTTGGGCCAGAAGAGCTTTGTGGCTAAGGAAAATTGACTACTTTGTGAGTTTTTTCTTCAAAAGCACATTAACTACAAGCTGAGAAGGGATCACTTTATCCCAGAGCTAATATTCAGTTTGCTGGACTCAGACCCGGATGATGGGCCTGTAGAGCGCCCAGGCATGTATTCAAGCTAGGGAACTCTCCAGAGCCCAAGCGACCTGACCTGAGTTTGGCTGCTGCAGGTCAGTGCCGTCACCAAATCACGTGCCTCTGGACATCGTATTCCCTTGCTCCCTGACTCACCTTTCATAAGAACTAGATTAGTGGGGCGCCTGGGTGGCTTAGTCGGTTAAGTGTCTGCCTTTGGCTCAGGTCATGATCCCAGAGTCCTGGGATCGAGCCCTGCATTGGGCTCTGGGGAGTCTGCTGCTCCCTCTCCCTCTGCCACTTGCCCTGCTTGTGCTCTCTCGCTCTCTTTCTCTGTCAAATAAATGAAATCTTAAAAAAAAAAAGTACTAGATTAGTACACTTCAACTCTTTTTCTCCTGCCATTACTGAAAGGAAAGTGAATTTAGGAGAAGCTGAAATCAAAGAGGTCGTAGGCTTTTGTTAGAAGGCATTTGAGTACTTGTACCCAGTACTCTTGTACCTTGGCCATGGGGCTACCGAGTGTTCCTGTATTGAGCTCCTCATGGGCATTGTCTGTATTCTTCATCTCCATCATCGTCCTCCCTGGTGCCTGGCGCACAGTAGGTGTTCTGGAACTGTTCTCTCCAGACCGTGGAGTGTCCCACTTTGAGAACACTGTGTTCTTGTGATTCCAGTATTCGGCATGATCATTACCATCGGCCAGTCCATCGTGTATGTGATGACAGGAATGTACGGAGATCCTTCTGAAATGGGTGCTGGAATCTGCCTGTTAATCACCATTCAGGTCAGTGCGGCTCTGCCGTGTCCCCCCTTCGGAGTAGCCCCTCCCACTCAGACTCCTGAATGACAGATCTGAGGCATGCATAAAAGAAGCATGAGAAGAAGCTGGAGCCCCTGGGGTAGCCTTCCCAAGTTCACCAGAGGAAGGCTCTACTGTCCGAGGCCTACCCTGCCTTTAGCATTGATAGCAGAGAAGCTTGGTACTGTGGAAGGAAAGAACCAGGCCCGTGAAGAACAGTAATGCGCAGTCTGTTTGGGTTTCTTTATTTTTTTTTTATTTTCTCTTTAAATTTTCACAGCTCTTTGTTGCTGGCTTAATTGTCTTGCTTTTGGATGAACTTCTGCAAAAAGGGTATGGCCTGGGCTCTGGGATCTCCCTCTTCATTGCCACGAACATCTGCGAGACCATCGTGTGGAAGGCGTTCAGCCCCACCACCGTCAACACCGGCCGAGGTAAGGGCCCTGGCCTTCCCTGGGGACAGGGTTTAGTAAAAAGTACCAATGTGTGCAAGGCAGGAAACAGAAGTTCTCCTGTGCCAAGGAAAAATTAGCTTAGTTTTAGGTGCATCTCTTCTAATTTTCCTGTGTGTATCAGCAGAGTTTTCGTTTTTGTTTTTTAAAGTAACCTCTCTCTGCAGAATTTTTTAAACACAGATAGGTTTGTGCTCATCAAGATGTCTAACTTGCATTTTTCCTGTATTTCATGGACATTTGCTGTGCCTGAATACATAATTTCACCTCGTTTTCCTCAGCACGGTATGGACTTCCGTTGCAAAGATGAAACAATATTTATTATAACCAGTCTTGTGATGGACACGGAGGTTGTTTCCAGTTTTGCTGTCGTTGCAGCCGTGAAACAGTGCACATCCTCACACGTTCATCTTTACAGATCTTGGCAGTCGCTCGCAGTGAATAAGTTTCTAAAAATGAAATTACAGAACCAACACACTTGCTCGTGTGAGGGGCAGTTTTGGGAGAGAGGCCTGAACTTGGAGCTCACTGGGTTTAAGTCCTGGCAGTTGCTAAGTGGCCTTGGGCACATTCCTCTGCCTGTGAGCCATGGGTGCCAGGATTAATGAGAAATAACATAAAATTCTGTGATGCCTGGCTCAAAATAGATGTATGTCTCGTGTAAATGTTCTACCTACAAAGAAGGCAATCTTGTTACAGACGGTGTCTTTAATAAAACTTCCTAAATATTTAGGGAAGTGTGACTTATTAGGAAAGGAAAATCAGGTTTTTTCATCACAATGTTATTCACTCAGAAGAGTCTCATGAGAAATAAGTATTCATACGTATTTATTTTTCTTTGCGATGAATGCTGGAAACAGTCCCTGGCATCCAGAGACCAAGGGATCTCATTAGTGAGACTCAAAGTAGGTCCCTGCACAAATGAAGGCCACATGCACCCAAGAGATTCCTTGACGTAGGAACTGTCAGCCTCAGAGAAGAGGGGCCAGAGCAGACTTGGTTCCTCCCTGGGCACTTGTGGAATTGTAGGAAATCCAGGACAAATTGGGAGAAACGAGAGGGTGGAAGGCAAGGTTTTTCAGGGATGGGTGTGAAAAGGCAGGAGGGTAAGGGAGATCATAAGGGTTCAGGTTTGTGAAGACTCTCACTATAACCGGCCTGGGAGCATCCTGAAGTATGAGGAAGCGATACCAGAGTGGGGCCCAGGAGGGGAGGAGTCAGCAAAGGCCCGGAAGCGGAAGCCACCTTCCATTGAGGAGCAGGCCAGTGAGGCAGTGGGGGTTGGAGCGTGGAAGGAGTGATTCAGCCTGGAATCGAGGGGAAGATGGGCGGAGAACACAGCCCAGTAGCTGTTCCGTCGTCCAGCTTTGAGCAGCCGGCCCGAGGTGGAAAGCATGGAGCAAGGGCACAAGGAGATAAGAGTGTAAGAGACGGGGCAAAGGAGGTTCTTTCAAGGGTGATGGAAAATCGCAGAGCAAAGTTGGGTGTGTTTCTGGCTTTAAAAGTGTTTTGCTGTCAGCTGGTCATGTTTGGGACTGAGCCGGGAAGAAGCACAGCCAGGAAGGGTCACTCCGAGGTGCGTGTGTGGGCAGCGAATGTTGCTGTGAGAACTGTGGGGTGGGGGGAAGGGAGGAGTGGGGTGTCGAGGACTGGGCCCTGGAGGAGGGCAGATGGCACAACGGTCACAGGCCTGAGAAGACAGTATGGCAGCACATCTGGAGCTCTGCTACAGTGTGGCCTGTGCACATGGAAACACGTTCGTGACCATGACCCTCTCACGGGAGAACAGCCATTCCCTGGGCAAGTGGGCACAGCCCAGATGGGATGAGCGGGGACCGTTAGTCTCTGCACCTGAAGTAACTCTTCACACTTGGAAGCTCTGTCTTGTCCCCAGAGATGCAGCAGGTAGTGAATTTTAAGAAATGATGTTAAAAATTAGGAGAACTAGAGCTTAACCCTGGCATTGCCCTTCACTCAACAAATACTTTACCGGGCATCTGTGAAGGACCAGGCGCTGTTCTAGCCACTGGGAATGCAGAGTGAGCTGAGTGTTCCACATGGCAGGTGTTACAACAGGTACCTCGGGGAAAAACAAGACAGAGAAAGAAGTTGGAGATGCTGCGAGTGTTGTCACAGGGTCAGTCTGGGTGATCAGCATCCCCCGCCTTGGAACAAAGCCCTGCTGAGGGGAGGGAGCGTGCGAAGAATGTCCCATTTGAAGGGAACAGCCAGCTGCCAAGGCCGTGAGGTGGGAGTGTAGCTGGTGTTCAAGGCCAGTGCGTGTGGCTGGTGCAGAATGAACAAGGGGGAGAGGAGTCGGAACTGAGACCAGCAGTGTGGACAGAGGGCAGAGGGGAACAAGTTCTTCCCCGGCGGCTGGGGCGGCGTCCCCTGTGAGGCACGAGCTTGTCCTGGCTCCAGCTCTCAGATCCCTGAACCCTGCGCCCTGCGAAGACAGGCCAGTGCTGTCACAAGCCTGGGAGCAGGGCTGCGGGGGACTGAGTACAACGTCCCAGGGTGAGGTGAGGAATTACAGTTGGGACAGTGTTTTCCTTCACAGAAGCCACATTCCAGAAGAGGTCCGTGGTGATGCCCATTAGATGGTTGGCCTACAGCCTCATCTTGAAATGGCCCGGGAACAGCAGCAGGTGGTGCGAGCCGCCATGTGTTAGAAACTTGAGCAAATGCTGTGGCAGGACAGTCCCAGGGCACACCTCACGCGACTGTTACCGGTGCCCCCAGCTGCCCTCAGAGACCATGGCTCTAGACACGGCACGAGCTTCAGACATGCGCGCCGCTAGACTATGTCATGACACAAGACTGTCCTGGGTTAGCAGAGATTACACAGTAATACAGAGCTCTTGTTCCTTGCTTTGGCTTTGTTTAACTCTATAAATTTCTTGAAAATTAAGACAACTGTAGGCCTTACTGAAGCCCTGTGTTCCCCGGGTTCCTCTCACTTGTCCCTCTGCTGCCTGCTCCTCAGGCCAAGTACCCAGTCTTGCTCTTTCCCTTCAGTTTCTGGCAAGCTCAGCCTGCTTCGTGGCTGTGGTTTCCTGGCTCTTACTGGCCTGCCTCCTTCCACACCCTCTCGGGGTAGGGCAGCAACTCAGATTTGGATCAGCCTTGTGGTGGACACACGTGTGGTCCTTTGCGCTTGGCCACCCGTGTAGGGGGCAGAGCCCGAGCCCCACCCGCCCTTCGGAGCTGCTGATGCTCCAACTGGCCGGGCGTTTCAGGGAAGAGAATCTGGCAGCTTGGAGGCCCCTCTTCAGTGTAGGGCCCCTTCAGCTGGGGTTCAGCAGACCCTGCCTTTATGTTTTTGTAACTGATCATTATGCCACACATCCAGTAGCCATTGATTCGTACATGCTAAAGACTTGAGATCGATTAATTCAGAAGGTAAGGTAGCCCTTTCTGCAGGTTGCAGTCTCTACAAAAGCAATGGATGAGAGAACTCTCTCCCTGTGGTTATGGGAGTAGGCACTGCAAATGGTAGGGCTTAGTCTTTTTGGCCACTGAGAAAATTCTTAGAGCCAAATTTAGTTGGTGGGTGGTTTCTTTACCATGTGCACCCTCTCCTTCACCAACAGGAATGGAATTCGAAGGCGCCATCATTGCACTCTTCCATCTCCTGGCCACCCGCACCGACAAGGTCCGAGCCCTTCGAGAGGCCTTCTACCGGCAGAATCTTCCCAACCTTATGAATCTGATTGCCACCATCTTTGTTTTTGCAGTGGTGATCTATTTCCAGGTGCGTCCAGACCCCAGCGTGGCGAGTTTTGATGGTCTGCATTTGAGCGTCAGAATGCTTTGGTGTACGCGTCCCCCACGCACACCCAGGGGGCGCCCATCCCATCGCCTTGTACTGACATGAGATGGCATTGGGAGGACAGGTGCCTTCCACCAAGTCGGGGGACTTGCCGGAACGAAACACAGTTGAGGCAGAGCTAACATTTCTGGAATCGTGTTCCTTTGCATTGGGCCTGCTGACAGATAGAGAGGATATATTTTTAAGTTATTAGTTCAAGAGAAGTGAAAAGTAACCAAACTAACACCGCATCTCTGTCTTACCCAGAGTTTGTACCATAACTGTGGGCACGAGCCTCAGCTTGGAAAAGGCCTTCCTCTTACCCTTCACATTATTCGTCTGCGTCACTTCTGAACAAGAGAGCTGAGCTGCCAGTTGGCTTTTCTGTAGTCAGATTAATCTCTGTATTTCTTGATCGGCCACTTTGTACCCTAATATTTATTGACAAGGAGAGACAGCAGTTGAGGGAGTAGTTGAATGCTTGTTGGAAAGGCATTTAAACCAGGCAAATGCTTTTTCCGAGGAGCGAACAGTTCTGTTCTTTTGGCTAAGACTCAGATGCCTCATTACTAACAAGAGGACTCTCTAGGGGCTTGGCAAGTATTTGCATTTGGAGCATGAAAATTTTATTTTAAGTCTTACATATTCTAAGCCCTGTTCTAGGCACTGAGAGTTTTTGAAAATCATACAAAAGAAACCCTTCCTCCAAGGGTTTTCGAGGGAGAGGTCATATTCATAGAAAAGCTTGGCTTTTCTGTGTATGATTAGAAACCTCCTAAATGGCTGTTCTGGGGTGCGAGGCAGATGCTGTGGTGGCATGGTCTTGGAGCCACTGAAAGCACAGGCGAGAGAAGCACTGCTAGGACTTGGGCATGTGTTCTTCAGGCTCTTCTAGTGTATTCCACATAGAGCTGGATATTATGTGCTGGACTTTGGTTTCTGACAAAAATGGGCGCCTGGGTGGCTCAGATGGTTAAGCGTCTGCCTTCGGCTCAGGTCGTGATCCCAGAGTTCTGGGATCGAGTCCCGTATCAGGCTCCCTGCTCCTTGGGAGCCTGCTTCTCCTTCTGCTTCTCTCTCTCCCTCTGTCTCTCATGAATAAATAAATAAAATCTTAAAAAAAAATGGGATTATCTCTGCTGGGCTTTGGTGCATTTTTAAGCCAGTATTTCTGGGAACCTTTTTTTTTTTTAAGATTTTATTTATTTATTTGAGAGAATAGAAGGAGAGAAGAGAGAGTGCACGAGAGCACACGAGTGTGGGGGAGGGGCAGAGGGAGAGGGAGAAGCAGGCTCCCCGCTGAGTAGGGAGCCCGACGTGGGGCTCGACGATCATGACCCGAGCCGAAGGCAGACGCTTGCTGACTGAGCCACCCAGGCGCCCCTACTGGGAACCTTCTGTTCCAATGCCCCCAGGTGCAGAGATGGGTAAGGCAGAGGAACCAGAGCCCTGGAAGCGGTGCTTGGGGCCGGCTCCCTGGTGGCTGTCTCCGGCTGGCCGGGGCTTCTGGGCAGTGGGCCGGATGAGGCAGTGAAGGGCATTCTGCTCTGTTTGGTGTCTCAGGGCTTCCGTGTGGACCTGCCCATCAAGTCAGCCCGTTACCGAGGCCAGTACAACACCTATCCGATCAAGCTCTTCTACACCTCCAACATCCCCATCATCCTGCAGTCCGCCCTGGTGTCCAACCTGTACGTCATCTCCCAAATGCTGTCCGCCCGCTTCAGTGGCAACCTGCTGGTCAGCCTGCTGGGCACCTGGTCTGTAAGTACGGCCGCTCGGGGCCATCAGTTTTAGCGCCGCGGCAGGTTGCCGGATGTGCCTCCGTGCATCTTGCTCGTGACCACATACTTCACCCATAGGTATTTGCTAATCATGCCTTTTACAGATTCAGCACATTCAACTCCCTTTTCGGTGAGGGAACTGTACTACGGGCACTTGAGCAAAATTGTCATCTTTGTCATCTGCTCAGAACTGTCTGTCCTAATGCGAAGGTATGAGGAAATGGCCCTCACAGGCTCTCTGCGTTATTCTTTTCCAGGATACCTCTTCCGGGGGCCCAGCGCGTGCATACCCAGTCGGCGGCCTTTGCTATTACCTGTCCCCACCAGAATCCTTTGGCTCCGTGTTAGAAGATCCTGTCCATGCCGTGGTATATATAGTGTTCATGCTCGGCTCGTGTGCGTTCTTCTCCAAAACGTGGATCGAGGTCTCGGGCTCCTCTGCCAAAGATGTAAGTATAAGTTACAGTAAGTGTCTAGAGAGGTTAAACCAGGAAGCAATAGTCCTTATCCGTTTGGGGCCTGAGGGGTCTCAGCCTGTCTCCTCTTGCTAAGAAAACGGTCTGTGAACACCCGCAGATGCTCCATGCTCATTGCGGGGCAGCTCCGAACCTTTAGTGGCCAAAGCTAAAAGCCCAGTGGGTAAGGGAGCGCTCAGCTGGGGAAGCTGGAGCCGCAGTGTGCAGTTAGGTTTCGTCACGTGACTTCTCCACGGCAAAGTCACAGTTACCTGTGTGAGTGTTGAGGGCGCGGAAGAGGAAAAGATGTGAGCGTTGAGTCCCACCAGGAGACATGTCTGCCTTCCCTTCAAGTTCAGGTTTCAGATTTAACGTCTCCTTGGTGGGCATCATGCAGGTTGCAAAGCAGCTGAAGGAGCAGCAGATGGTGATGAGGGGCCATCGAGAGACTTCCATGGTCCATGAACTCAACCGGTGAGTGCTGGTCCCCAGCCCCCAGACTCTGCATATGTGGTTTCCTTTCACACCAGGCATCCTGATCTGGCTTAGGGATTTCTGGCTTATTAACTCCTACCCTTGGGTAACAGGATAGAAAAGACCCCTGTGTCTCTAATTCTTTATGCGCTTGCTAAGATGCTGGAGACTGGGGATGGGATAATAAACGCATGCAGCCCCTTTCCTCAAAGAGGGACCCGCCAGGGAGCAAGACAGCGGCCCGCGGCCCCATGGGTACAAGAGGGTGTGGTAAGGGTATGGGCAGTGAGCTGGCCACTGGGGCACAGGGTTCACTGCCCCCCCAACACACACACACCTGTGCTCTGAGGGGTGGTGCCCAAGTGCAGATGAGGGCTGAGGTGAGGTGAGCCTGGTGAGGCTGCGCAGGGAAGGGACAGTGCCCAGGGTCCCTTTAGGACGCTCAGTGCTGGAGGCAGACCCACCAGAGGGAGGGCAGGCCAACCGCCCAGAGGCCATGGTGGGAGTTTGGGCCAGGGGCAGAAGGGGGCCCCAAGTGCTGCAGGAACTTGGGGACACAGAGGAGAGGCCACAGCACTTGGTGACCAGCTGGGTGTCGGGTACGGGAGAGGAGGACACTCCGGGCTGGCCCTTGCAGTGTGCATGTGCCACTTTGCCGTTTGCACCCCCTTTTCACTTACCATGGAGCTGCCTCTTGGGCAGCGGGGTGGCGGTACTAAGTACCTCAGGCTTTTCGAGCCTGCCGTGACTGCTCCTTTCCTCCGCCGCCACTGGGAAGCGGCCGCAGACAGTTCGTACGCGGATGAAGGAGGCTGTGTCCCTGCAGAACTGTTCCCTAGATCAGGTGGCAGACCAGGCTTGTCCCACGGCCCGGCCTGTAGCTTGATCGCCTCACCTAAAGGAAGCAACCACAGGAAAAGCCAGTGTTGCAAGTTTCAGGTTGTTTTCAGATCTCTTGCAGGGGCGGTATGCAATGTTCTCTTCATAAGACTCCTCTGAGGCCTCTAGATTTATACCAGCATTCAGTCATAATAGTTTGCACGCCACTTAGGAAATTTTAAATTTTCTACTAGCCACGTTAAAAGAAATACATATATACCTGAAACTAACAAAATGTTGCATGTAGGTTATATCTTGAAAGTAAAAAGAAACTGATTAAACTTAATGATGTATTTTATTTAATTCCACATGTTCAGACTATATTTCAAGTTGTAGATAACATAAGAAAAAGCATCATGAGATATTTTATGTTCTTGTTTTCAAAACCTCTTGTGATGTCTTCAGCATCTCGATTTGGAGTAGTCCCATTTCATGAGCCTCATGTGGCACCTACTGGACAGCACAGCCCTAGTCTAGGCCATCAAGGCATGTGAGTCAGTGAAGGTTCAAGGAGGTAGTGGAGTGACCTCGGAGTCAGGTTCCTAAACCAGAGGTGGGCATGTCTGACGGCCCGGCCCCTTCTCGTGGCCAGGCCGGGGGTGGGGATCTCCATGGTGGCACATGGCTGATCGGTCCCCACTCCCCAGGTACATCCCCACCGCTGCGGCCTTCGGCGGGCTGTGCATCGGGGCCCTCTCCGTCCTGGCCGACTTCCTGGGCGCCATCGGGTCTGGAACCGGGATCCTGCTCGCAGTCACAATCATTTACCAGTACTTTGAAATCTTCGTGAAGGAGCAGAGCGAGGTCGGCAGCATGGGGGCCCTTCTGTTCTGAGCCGTGTCTCCTTGGACCAGGGAGAGGGGGCCCTGCCCGGAATTGCAAGGGATGGGAACAGCGAGGCCTCACTGTCAGGTGCTCATCACGGGGAGTGCTGCTGCGGCACCGGGACTTTTGTTTAATAATGTTTTTGAATTTCATATTCTTTCATTCCACTTTGTAAAGTGCTAGAATTTTTCCAGTTTGAAATTTTGCTTTATTCTGGCATTGGCAAAAAGAGGGTAGAAGGGAGGTTTTATGGAGCTGCCAGAGTTGGGGACGGTAAAGGACTGTCCCCAAGTGTCCATGTAACTTTTTGTTTTAACCTTTGCACCTGCTCAGTGCCGTAGGCGGCTGCAGTGGTCTGAGCTGTTCCCCCACCAAGGGAACGTCTTTTTGGTTAGAAGCACAAACCTCGTAGCCATGTCTCCGTTGTGGCCGTAGGGCACGAGGCTGAGAGCAAATCATGTTTTCTGGTGGACATGACTCACAAGTGAGTCCCTATCACAATCAGGGGTAAGAGTATCTGGCTTCAAACTGTTTCTCTGGAAGACACCATTGTTTTCCCTTTTTATAAGTAGTTTTTTAGGAACAAGCCTCTTCCAAAAGAAAGGGATGGGTTTTCCAGAAGACACTCTTGGGCCATCTGTTAATTTTTCTGCATGTGCCTGTTGGCTGTTCTCATTGACTGTTCTGTTCGGGCTTTGAGGCTGAAGAGCACGGAGTCAGCTTGGCTCTACCATGTCTGTCTGTCTCTGTCGTGGGTCTGTGTCCTCTGATTGAGCGAGGCCAGGATTCACCAGCCTTACGGAGTTTCGCCTGGCCCAGCCGGGTGGACTCTGTACGGAGGACCCTGGAAGTGATGCGTGTCTGTGCAGTCCTTCCATTTCGTCGATGGACAGGCCGCCTGCTCACTGCCGTGGTGGAACTCACACGGGGAGACGGCTTCGCTTTCGCAGGCCACCGTACCTTCCAGGCTGAAACCTTCCCGTCGTGTATGTAGCACTTTTTTCACTGTGCCTAGGACCAAATGCATGTTAAGTAAATGACCAGATGCCACCTTGTCCTCGTCTGTCAGCACCACTCCGCAGAGAGGAGGGTGCAGGCCCCACATCCGAGGCAAAATCAGGGTCAGAGAGCTTAGGGTCTTTGTTTTTGCTTTTTTAGTAAGTTGCTCCAGTGTTGGATAGGAAAAGACGATGTCTAAAATGAGTTCTGTTTGTAGTAACAGGGGACCTAGGTTTTAGGCAGTGGAACCTTTTCTGAGGTCTGCAGAGAGGCTCCTTGGGGGACAGGCGGTGCTTGACAGCAGGGACAGCAGAGTCGGGCGCCACGAGCCTGAGGAGTTCTCCCTGGAGGATGCCCCAGGTCTAAGAAGGGAGCACCAGGGCCCCACGGAGAGAGACGCCCCACCAGCAGCAGGCCCACAGTGGCCTTCGAAGCACAGAGCCATGGTCACGACTCAGTAGAGCTGAGTCCGAGCTCCTAGGACACCTCACTCGCAGCGCTAACCAGCAAACAGACCGACCAAGGGACAAGAAGCGACCTGTCTAAAGCCACCCGGCAAGTCAGCAGCAGACCCAGGATGGGCCCAACAGGTCTGTTGACCACCCCCAGTCCAGGGCATCCCACCATATCACACGTGGCCTTGTCAGACCCAGTCCTGAGCAGAGACTCGAAGCCTCCCCGCAGCACGCAGTTCGCTCGGCCCCACCCGTGGGCACGCTGTGGGCGCAAGCCTCATGGGTGGGGCCCTGCGTGGCTCATGCTCTGTGGTCCGTGATCACGGTGGGTGGGGGCTGACCCCAGCTTCCAGGGGACTGTCACTGTGGACGCCAAAATGGCATAACTGAGTTAAGGTGAATAAGTGACAAATAAAGCCAACTTTTTACAAGCCACTTGGTCACGTTCTCTTGGTTTACAGCCCCCAAGAAGGCCGGTGAGTGCAGAGCTGGGGTGTCCTCCGGGTGTGTGTGAGGTGCAGTCGAGTCCTGCTTTTGCACAGGGCGCCCCAGGTCTCCCCAGGTCTCCCCTGGATGGAAGTGCCTCGTCAGAAAGGCATTTTGCCTGGGAAACTGCCTTCTCCTGGTGGTGGCGTCAGCTGCACACCCCAGCTTCCGGTAAAGTGAGACACGGGTGACGGGCTGGTGTGGGGCTGGCGTGCGGGCAGCCCTGAGGCCCTCCCAGGAATGTGGGAGGGGACTGGCATCTCACCTGTGACTGCAGCCCACTGTGCTGTCCCCATGGAAAGTGCTGGCAGGAGCCCGTGGCCCACACCTCCCCACCTTTCCAGTCCGGGCCAAGGGGTACCGTTGCCCTTGGGTGCGACAGCAGACTGCACATCCGGTCACTGGCCAGGCAGACCCGTTGCTGAGCCAGGAGGGTTTCCACCGTGCCCTGGACCCCAGCATCACGTGGATGGTGGTGGCAGACAGGAGGGCTGCCCCCCTGCAATGGGCCACGCAGAAGTCTTCCAAGGGCTTCCACTCCAAGGAGAACAGCGGACTACATTTCCAGGGTGACGTAAGGAAAAGACTTCCCACTCACCTGGGTTTTGAAGCTGTCACGCTTGTCGCAGACAAGGCCTTGCCCCAGACCCTCCATCACCGCCGCTGGCCTGGTGCTTCCTCGGTGACTCCCGAGGGACAGGCGGGCAGGGCCTTCCTCCTCACCTGGGTGTTCCAAGGACAGCCTTAGGCCTTGTCTTAGAAAACTTCAGATTTCTGAGACGGACTTGGGCAGGGGCCCTGAGACCCGGAGAGGGACCAGTGTCGGAGCCTGGCCCTGCGGAAGCCCGCCGCCGGCGCTGCCCTGAGGCTGCACCCAGACGGGGCGTGCGGCCTGCCCGGTGCCCCCTCCGGGCCGCTGGCCGCCGGAGTACGCTCAGAGGCCCCAGACGGGAGCCAGGCAGGCAGGCAGGCAGGCGATGCGGGCAAGGGGCCCGGGTCTGACCTCCAGGAATTCAAATCAGGGAAGCTCCCAGCCCCCAGGGAGGCACTGCACCCTTCCTCGTGCCAGGAATGCGGCCCCGGTGCCAGGCTCTGCCCCGGCTCACCATGCCACCAGGCTGGCCCTTTGTCCTGGGGATACCACAGTGCGGCCGCCTAATGCTCTCCCTTCCCCCCGCCCCGGGGCTGGCCCTGTGCCAGCTACCTCCTACCCGTGCTCTCCCTCTCCCACCGCCAAGCCGCCAGAGGCCTTGGAAGAAACAGCACTTCCCCACTTGGTGCAGAAACGGAGATGCAGCGTGACCAGCTGACACACAGGCACTTAGCGGCAGCATCGGGACACGAAACCCAAGGTGCTGTTCCTGCCCCCAGTTCCTGCTTGGCTGCTAGGCCTGCCTGCGGGTGCCTCTGCAGGGGGCATCGTTGGAACCAGGAATGAAGGGCTTAGGAAACCTGCCCCACGCAGAAGCTTCCCCATGCTGACCTCCCCTGGGGCCCTGTAGGGGACCTGCCCTTGTCCGGGGTGTCCTCAGTCCCAGCTGGTGCCCCTGCCCCATGCCCCACCCCAGCCTGCTCCTGTTGAAAGCCTGTCCTGGGCCCAAGTCCCAGCCAGGCTGAGAAGTCCTCGAGAAGCTCAGGTGCAGTGGGGAAGATGGGTGAGCCTCTGATCCCTGCCCCAAGAGGTGGGCCATGTCCTAGGGAAGAGTGTGGCTTCCTGAGGGCCAGGGGGTGGGCATGTGACCACCGTCCAAGGATCAGCAAAAGCTCTAGTACGAACTTTAAAACCCACCAATGCCTGGTTCTGGAGAGTCCCAGGAGTGCCCCTTAGTGGCAATGCCCACCTCACTCCCCTGCCGCAACATTCTGGGACTTTCCATCACCCTGCCCCAGAACCTTTGGCCGGCACACCTCCACATCACCCACTCCTTTCCATTCGACACACATTATTGAGCCCCTGGGGGTAAAGGGGTCAGGAGTTGATTGTACCCTCAGAAAGCTCATGCCCCAGCAATGGGAATTCTGCAACGTCCGTCAAGCCTCCGCGCTCTCCCCAGTTTGCCTCAGATTTTGCCGGCCTGACAAATTCCTGTTCACCCTTCAAAGCCCAGCTCAATAAAGCTAGAAACGTCTAAATGCCCATCAGAAGGGGACTGAATAAATTACAGCAGCTCCCTCCCATGGAACAGAACTTGGAGGACATTCCATATACGCTATGAGAAGAATCTCCAAGATGTGCTGTTGAGGGAGAAGCAAACTGCCAAGAAGCAGGAACAGCGCTCGCTTCTATCTGTGTTTAAGAAGCTGGGGCCGGGGCGGGGGGGTGAGATTGTGCATCGGGAACAGGTCAAGCAATTTCTCATGAATCTGAACATACACCCATCCTACACCCGGCTCTTCCGCTCCTGGGTATTTACCCAAGAGAAATAAAAATCTATGCCTATATACAAAGACTTCTACAGAACGTTTGGGGCGCCTGGCTGGCTGTCGGGGGAGCACACGACTCTTGATCTCCAGGTTGTTAAGTTCAAGCCCCACGTTGGGTGTAGGGATTACTTAAAAATAAAAAGAGTGTACATCACACACACATTCTGTAAGACCATTCACTATTTTATGAGAATATATTTGCTGAATATTGGAAAAGAATTAAAAATAAGACAGGCATCTGTAACATTTCTCTCCTTGAAAGAAATAGCTTATTCGTGAAAGCTGAAAAGTGAGAACGGGCCAAACAGCCAACAACAGGTAAACGGATGAGTCAAGGGTGGTGCACCCATAGAGCGGCATCTCCAGAAATCGGGACAAAGCACTGCTACACACCACAGCATGCGTGAATCTCAGGTGCAGGGGTCTGTGTGACTGACCGGAACCAGTCATGAGACAGTGTATGCACACCGTACAATCCCATTTTTAAGAAGCCCCGGAGCAGGCAAAGCTTGCTTTGTGAGAAGCAATGTTCTCTGGTGAGAACATCCAGAACAGTGCTCTCTCTCTCTCTCTCTCTCTCTCTCTCTCTAGTGTGTTGCAGCCTGACTGGGAAGAGGCACAAGGGAACTTTTCTAGGGCAACAGAAACATCTTTGATAGGGTTTGGGTTTCATTTGTCAAAACTCATGGATTGGTCCCCTTAGGATTAATGCATTTCACTGTGTATAAATTTAACAAAGAAAAACACGGGGTGCCTGGGTGGTCAGATGGTTAAGCGGCTGCCTTTGGCTCACATAATGATCTCCAGGTCCTGGGATCGAGCCCCGCATTGGGCCCCCTGCTCAGCGGGGAGCCTTCTTCTCCCGCTGCCCCTCCCCCTGCCCATGCTCTCTCTCTCTCTCTCTCTCTCTCTCTCTAATAAATAAAATCTTTAAAAAAGAGAGAGAAACACAAATACTGAACTCTAGATAACTATATGTATATGCTACAGTATTTGGGGATGAAGGGTGACGGCTGCAACTTGCCTTGGAATGAGTGAGAAAAGATTGGATAAACTTGGATGCAGGGAAGGCTGGAGAGCATCCTGATGCTACGGATGGTCACTGTACAGTTCCTGCTACTTTTCATGTTTGAAAACTTTCACACCTGTCGGGCAGCACACTATCCATGTGGCCCCGGCTTGTATACACAGAACATCTCTGGCGGGGTACACCGGTGTAAGGCTGGCTGCTTTGGCAGAGGAAGATGGGACGGCTTGAGGGCAGGGGGAGAGGAAAGTTCTCCACTGTACACGCCTTTGCTTTTTACATTTTGAACCATGATCTAAATTATACATTTAAATAAATATATATATGGATATGTATTATTATTATTATTATTAGAAACCCAGCTCAGTAAGCTTTCCCTGGCTGCTCTATTCCCACAGGCAGTTTTGGACAGACACTCCCTCCCTGCCCGCCCTGCCTCGGTCTCCATTGCAGGGAGGCGGGCTGGGCCGCTGTGGGTCCGCTGGGATCTTGGTCCCTAAGGCCAGGCTTAGCCTCGCCCGCCACCCTCCGACCGGGCCGGGCCCGGGGCCGAGAGGCGCGACGCGGGGCAGGCGCTGTGCGCGTCTGGCCGCGCGAGGGCGCTGTGGCTCCGCTGTGGGGAGGCTCTCCAGACCCCCGGAAAGCGAAAAGGGAGAGGGACTGGCATTGTCCCCGCTGCCGCTCGCCCCTGAGACACCGCAGCCCACCGGATAGGCCGCAGCTGGGCCCCGCCCCCGCGCTTGCCCTCGGTCACTCTGGCCACCGGGCTCCCGGCCTACTAGGCCCCCCCCCATCCCCGCTATCCCCGGCCTGGGGCGTCTGGCCTCCCCCTGCGCTCAGGTCACCTCCTCTGGGAAGCCCTCCTGGCGCCTCCCTTAGCACCAGGCCCACGGCTCCTTCCTATCAGTTTATCGATGGGTGGGTGAGCTGACGGCGGTCTCCGAGGCTGACCGTCCCAGGCGGCCTGGCTCTTTCCCCCCCGAGAGGCTGGGGAACAGGTCACCTCAGGTGCATCTGTGGACTTTGGCGCTGGCGCTCCGCCAGCTCTTCTCCGAGGTCACCTGGTGCGGCGCGGGCAGGACAGGGTGAACCCAGGGCGCCGAGCTGAAGGCGGGGTGTCCTGCGGGGGAGCGCTGTGAGTGTGCCCTTCAGGCGCAGGGCTGGCAGGAGGGCAGGGGCAATCACGAGCCCTGCGATTTGTCCCCTGGGCCATGGGGACCTATGAGAGGGTTTTGAGTAGGGGCCTGACTGGGTCACATCTGGAGTTTCCAAAGATGGCTGGGACAGTGGGGAGAGGCCTGCCAAGGCTGAGGAGCCTGGTGGCCCTGGTAGCAGAGGCCTGGCCCAGGCAGGGGCAGGGAGAAGAGGTCACATTAGCTGTCCCCCCAACTCCCGGCCCTCGGTGCGCTAACAGCTGGGGTCACGCAGGCCCCTGGGTGACCGGGGCACGTGGGCCAGAGCAGGCCTTGGCGACACCTCTGTGCCCGTTGTGCATGGACTTGCCCCAGCCCTGGTGCCTGGGTCCCCCACACGCGTGTCCTGGGTCCTGCCGGGCCCGTGAACACGCGCTACCAGCGTGTGCTCCAGACCCGCACTCCGCCACCCCTCGGTGACTCCTGTGCCCCAGTGGGAGAGGGCGGTGTCACATCCCACCCCGCGCGTCCCTCCGCGGCGGGGTCCGCGCGCCCGCGCCCTCCCCGCCGCTGCCCGCGTCCCATTAATCACGCGGCGCTGACGGCGCCGATCTGCGCGCGGGCGGCGTGACGGGGACGGTGACGGCGGCTGACGGAGCGGGCAATCGGCGGGCGCCCATCGGCCCATCTTATCGCGCCGGCCCAGCCGCCGCCCGCCGCGCGCCGCCCATTGATCGCGCCGGGCCGGGGCCGGGGGTCAGCGCGGGCCGGGCCGGTCTGACAGCCGCATCCATCGCCGCCCAGACGCGCGCTGATGGCGGCACGGGCGGCGCGGCCCGGCCATTAATCACCGCGCCTGCCGCCGAGTGACGGGGAGGGGCGACGGGGTCAGCCGGGCCGACAGCCAGCCCCCGCGACCGGCCCGCCCCTTCCCCAGCACCCGGCCCTGCTGCGCGGCTCGCCCCGCACCCTGGGCTGCCCAGTCACCGTGCGCCGGCCTCTGGCTCGTCCCCGGGGGCCTGCCGCCCTGGGGTGAATGGGAGGGGGAGGCGTGGTGAGCGCCCAGTAGGTGGGCCCAGGTGGACCCTACTCTGCTCCCCGGCTGGACGGTTTCCCAGAGACCAAAAGGGAGGGTTGGCCGGGCCGAGTGGTCGCTACTGCTTGGCCGGCACAAGGGGGCAGCCGTGTCTCCCCTCTGGCTGCTCCAGCCCTGTCTTGGAGGGGGCTTGGGGGGCCCAGGGGCCCAGTGAGGGGCAGCACATGGTTTTTGCAAGTTGTAGACACAGAGGGAAGAGCTCATGCCTTGGCCGGTTCTCTCTTCCCTGCTCGGAAACCTGTGTGGCCCTGAGCAGGAGCCGGTCCTTTGCGCCTAACAGAAGGGTCTAGCCACCTGGGATTTCCAGGCCTTTCCAAGGGCCTGCTGCCTGAGATAGCTAGGGGTGAAGGCTAGCCAGCTTCTGCCTCCTGTTGGACAAACTGTGACCTCTTCTCCCAAGAGGGACAGGAATTGGGAACTCTTTGCTGAATTTCAGTACATCTGCAGTGCCTGATGCAGCCACACAGCACTTCCACATGTCCCCACATCCATCTAATGGGATAAGATTGCCCCCATCTTGGGCGCCTGGGTGGCTCAGTTGGTTAAGCGTCTGCCTTCGGCTCAGGTCATGATCCCAGGGTCCTGGGATCGAGTCCCGCATCGGGCTCCCTGCTCCTTGGGAGCCTGCTTCTCCCTCTGCCTCTCTCTCTCCCCGTCTCTCATGAATAAATAAAATCTTAAAAAAAAAAAAAAAAGATTGCCCCCATCTTATAGATGAGGAAACCAAAGCTCAGAGGACCAGAAGGGACTAGCCTCATCAGGACCAAGGGCCAAACCCAATCAAAACCTCATCCCTGTGTGCTGTGCCGCCAGCACCGGGTTGCTCCTGTCTCCCACCTGTCACCGGTCTGGGACCCTCAAGAGCAGGTCTGGCCACCGGGAGTGCTGAAGACTGCCAGGTGACCAATGTCTGCTGCTTTCCTGGCAGAAGCCTGCTGACCCTGGGGTCAGCTATGGAGACCAACAGGGAGTACACCCCCACTGTTGTGCAGCTGATTTATTAGAAAAACGTTGAGGAATGTTTGCTAACCAGGAAGTCCCTTTCTGGTGTGACACCACCATCTATGTGTTTAGTCCTAAAAACACAGTAGTATCCTGTGAACCAATCTAGGGAGTGCATCCTAAGAGGTGTGATGGTAAGAAGACATTTGGGCTGAGAAGGAGGGGGACAAGGGGGCTTCCCAGCGAGAGCTGGGGACATTGTCTTTCAGGAGCCCTTCCAGCATATTCACACACATCTCTGCATCTCCAAGGCCATGAGCAGAGAATTGGGGAGCTGGGATTTACATGCAAACACTCCCTCCCCTTGCCAGGAGGCCCCCAGGAGAGCCTGGGCCCAGAGCTTGGAACACCAGCCACTTCTATGACCAGCCCCCACCCTGACTCACTTTAATATTACAACAATTTTTCACGCCGGAGCTGAAATAGTGCAAAAAATGGGGCTGCTGTAATTGTTGTTAGATTGTGTGTCAGCCTGATAAGATGTAACAAATATTTTCCTCCCCACGAGGGTCTGTTTCCCTCTTGGTAATGGATGGAGAAACTTCTCATAGTCGGCGAGGGATCGGTCGTAAAAACTTCACCTGGAAGATTAATGTAATAATCACAGGCCTTGCTGGAAAAAATAGGAGGAAAATTAAAATAACCCAACCTTCCTACCTATCCAGAACCATCTCCCTCACTGGAGCACAGATGAGCGAGGTGGGCCAGCTCCCTGGGCACCACCAAGGCCAAGATCCTGGAGGAGCTGGAGCAGGGGCTGTGACCAACCGCCCCCCCCCCGCCCCTCCTCACCCAGACTTGCTCTGGCCATCCAGGTTCCCAGAGCAGCTGGGAGGACTCTGTCCTCACCTGTGCTGGAGAGGTTTGCCAGCACCCCTGCTTCTATCCTGCTCCTCAAACCCTGTGGAAGATTTGGGGGCTGGGGGAAGAGGTCCCGCTGGGGCAGAGCTTGCCCTGGTCCTCTGGGGCATCCGAGGCAAGTCAGCGTCCTCACACCTGAGCCTGCTGGCCTCACCGGCCTGGTACGAAGCTCAGATCTTGAAGGCCCCACTGCCAACTCAGCGCAGAGGAAGGTGGTGGTACAGCTGTAGGGGTTAGGAGCACAGACTCCAGCCTGGCTGACTGCAAATGCTGGCTCCACCTCTTACTAGCTGACCAGGACTGAACTTGTCCCAATCTCCTGGGGCTACTGTGAGAACACGGAAGGAGACGGCTCTAGTACCTAACAGCTCTCGCCACACCTTAGGTATCATTCTTCTTTTCTACCGTGGCTTGGGTTGGGAGCCAGGGGCACAGGAACAAGGACAGAGGATCTGGGCAGCCCAGGCAGGCTGCAGAGTTCAGCCCTGACTTCAGAAAGTATCTCACCATGCCCCACCAGACCCAGTCTCCTCCCTGCCCCCACTTCCCCCAAGACCCCCATGCGGGCACCTCCCTCAGGGTCCAGGCCCACAGAAGATCCACAGATTAGCTGGGGCCTTCCTGGGGCATGAGTATGGCCAGGGGACCCTCGGAGGGCTAGATGGACGCCCACAGCATGACCTCAGCCCTCCTGCCTGGAGTGTCCTGGACATGCTCGGGCGGGTATCACTCATGGGACAATAGTTGTGCCTGCCCCACAAGGCCCTCATGGCTGACTGGGATTAAAGCCCTGACTGGATCAAGATACCCATCTTGGTGGGTCCCCTCTCCTGTCCACTGAGAGCACAGAGGCCCTGCGCATGTGGGCAGAGAACCAACAACGAGCCTTTCCTGAGGCACCACTTCTGTGGCTAAGCTGGCTGACGAGGCCTGCGCGGGGCAGAGGCAGAAAGTTGTGCTCATGCTACCAGGCAAGATGTCCCACTGTGCTGTCAGGGCTGCCATTGCCCCTTCCTCTCATGGGGCTGAAAGCCCCACTCGGTGGACTAATATGTCAAAGGGACACAGGAGCCAACCGAAAGAGCTCTCAACAGTCAAAACTGGACCAATCTGAGCCACAGAATAATGTAGTATTGGATTATAACCCCAAGTATATGATAAATATCCCTGAACCACACTGATATAAATGATTGAGTAAATACACAAATGGGAGACAATGGGAAGAACAGATACCTCCTGTGAAGAATTCCAAATAATTTATGTAGATACCCAGCTCTCAAGAAGATGGAGCAGAGGGGCGCCTGGGTGGCTCAGTTGGTTAAGCATCTGCCGTCAGCTCAGGTCATGATCTCAGGGTCCTGAGATCAAGCCCCGGGTCAGGTTCCCTGCTCGGTTATCTGCTTCTCCCTCTAGCCTCCCCCGCTCCTCATGCATGTGCTCTCTCTCAAATCTTTAAAAAAAAAAAAAGGAGGGGGGTGGAGCAGAACTCCCCAGCCTTACGTGTGGGCTGCTTAATGACTCCTTCCAAAGAGGACACCATGAAGGATGCACACGACAACCAGGTGACTGAGGCCAGCCATCAACAGGGGGAAGTCACACCAACACGCGAACCCTCAATGCAGTGTGATGGCAATGGCACTGCACCTCTGTGGTCTGCCACCAAGAACCCAAAACCCTGGGTCACCACGAGAAACACATCAAACCAACCCGCTGCAGGATATTCAACAGAACACCTGACCAGCACACCTCTTTCCGTCAATGTAGAAAAAACAAGGAACTGTCCTAGCCAAGAGGAACTGAAGGAGGGTATGATGGCTAAATGTAACGTGACATCCTGGGCGGGATCCTGGGACAGATGAGGCCGCTCAGTAACCCAGGAAAGGCGAATAGGGTACAATAACATATTAACTTTGGCTCATTAGCTGGGACAATGTGCCAAACCAGCACTGTAGGATATTAACAGTTAAGCAAAGTGGCACGAGGTATATGGGAACTCCCTGTACTATCTTCACAACAATTCTGGAAATCTAAAATTATTCTAAAATACGGTTTATTTTTTAAAAAATTAGAGAGAGACAGGTCATCAAAATAACCTACAAGGATTTATTAGAAAACATGCCAGGTGAGGCAGGGTTCCTTCAAAGCAACCGCAGGAGAAGTGACAATAATTTAAAAAGCAACACTTTCCACACTGAGCTGGTGCTGCCTGCCGTGGCCGAAGGGGACAGAGCCCAAAGCGCAGGGCGAGCCTCCTGCTCGCAGGCGGCACCCAGCCAGGCACGCCCGGAGTCTCTCCAGAACACCTCAGCTGTCTTCACTTCATGTACTTATCCTGCTGGTCAGCCAGGATTTTGGCCGAGGACTTGGCATCATAGAAGAGCTCACTGATTTCCTCGACATGCTCTTTCTCGATACTGTCCTTCCCATTGATCTTAGCCAGCAAGTTGGCTGGGGTCAGCAGCTGCACCGAGTACCTAGAGTGACAGGGGCCAGGGCAGGGGTGAGATGGGGCCATGGGTGGCAGCCCCCTCACCACACCAGCAAGACCTGCCGTCTCATGACCCCATCAGAGGAGGGAAGTCACCGGCATGACACATCCTAGCCCCCAAATCTCTGTCAGTCTAGAAGTTCTCTGTAACAGCAGTAACTACACTGCTATTTCAAAGAGACCACAGGGGCACCTGGCTGGCTCAGTTGGTTAAGCGTCTGACTCTGGATCTCAGCTCAGGTTGAGTTCAAGCCCTATGTTGGGCTCCACACTGGGTGTGGAGCCTACTTACAAAAGTAAATAAGGGGGGACTGGGTGGCTCAGTCGTTAAGCGTCTGCCTTCGGCTCAGGTCATGATCCCAGGGTGCCCGAAGCCTGCTTCTCCCTCTCCCACTCCCCCTGCTGTGTTCCCTCTCTCGCTGTGCCTCTGTCAAATAAATAAAATCTTAAAAAAAAAAAAAAAAGTAAATAAAATAAAATCTTTAGCAGGGGGGACCACAAACTGTGGTGTACACAGGCACAGGCCAGAAATGCTAAGGCCCAGACTGGGACACTGCACAGAGCAGGCAAATGAACACATAGCCAACTAAAAGCACGTCCCCCCTGCAAAGCCACGAAACTCTGGGAGTTTTTAGAGCACTGCTCCACCCAAATAATACAGCCTGCAGTTCTGCTTCAACCTTGGAGGAAGGAACAGACTCAAAGGGAAACAGAAATAGGGACTGGGGTCATGATTTCTCAAGCACTAAGAGGGACATCCTACAGGCAGCTGGCTTCGGACCCCTGGTGAAGTCAGGAGAGCAATCTGTGCCCACACCCGTCCTTCCCCCTCCCTGCCCGCCTCAGCCTGGAGAAGAGCCCCAGGGGAGGGGCCAAGCACAGCCTGGCCAGTGAGCCGTCTGCCTTGGACCCTGATCTTGGGATCGTCTGTCGCCTCCACCAAGGAGGCTGGCAAGCTCTCCACACAGGGGAGCATCTGCTACAGGACAAGGGGACCTAACCTGTTACTCTAGCTCTATGAGCATCATCACCCGAATATTCCACATTCTAAATCACAGTGCCCAGGACAAGACCCATCATAGCAATGAGGGCAGACATGGTCCTATGCCCTGTGAGAGGGATCCGCCTTTATGTCCCAGGGCCCTCCGGTGGCCCCACTGGGCCCTTGGGCAGGCACCAGCAGGTGGGGAGCAGCTCCGGGGAGACGCGCTCACCTCAGAGTCGTCTTGGTACCGATCTCCCCCAGGTGGTTCAGCGCCTCCTCACTGATGTTGATTCCTTCTGTCTGGGCTCGGATTTTAATGATCTTTTGGAGGAGAAAGACCATGATCAACAGTGACTCACCTCAAGTGTCCCCTTTATCAAGTGCTTTAAAAACGACCTTGTCCCATGTGTCCTGCATCATCAGTGCTAAAGAGGCCCAAACCCGGGCTGGAGGGGCAGAGAGCTGGCCTCCGCCCAGGACTTCTGGGCTGGCACACCTTCGGGCTCTAGCCAAACCACATTCTGTGTGAACAGCTTACAGCCTGGGCTCACAGTGACTAGAAGGCGGCTGGTACCCCTGGAGGTGTGCACCAGGGTAGCTCAGCCCCTGCCTCCCCAGCCTCCCTAATGCAGTTCCTAGATCTGGAGAACACAGGCCCCTCCGAAACCTGCCAGGGCTCCCTCCAGGGCTCTAACCTTCCTCCCCAGCATGGGCACCACCACCTATAAGCACTCAGGCAAGAAGAGACATTTTTTATTTGCTTGATAAATACGATGATTAAATAAATCAAAAAAGTTACTTTTAAAGATTTACCAGCCCTCATAACATCACTGGGAGATATCTAATCTATCACTAAGAGGCTGACGCTTGTTGCAGTGTGAAGATCCTGGTGAAGCCGAGGGGAGGCGGGCTGGCGGCAGGGCCGCTGTAACACACATGGCCCCAGGATCCTGCAGGCGCACCAGCACTGAGTGATAAGGGGCAGCTGGGATAATGATGTTGTGTGTTGGGGAGCCGAGATAACTCGAGGACTTCGAGCCTCATATAATACAGGAATTTTTCACTTTGGCAGCTTCGTAAACAAGATATCAAGAAGCCCTTGTTTAAATTAAAGCCATAAAAACACCCAAGGTAGAGGAATAGGAAATGGGAAAGACTGAGCCCCCAGCTAAACCCTTGCAAGGGGAAGAGAGGGACCAGAGGTTCAGGAGCCAGACTCTGAATTCACACCAGCCCTGAGGCTCTGAGGCAGAGACCCACTGGGGCAGGCCGCTCAGCATCTGGGAACTCCGGTGAGGGCCCCTCGCATGTCAGCTGCCGTGAATGGGGAAAGTCGTGCTCCAGAGGAAAGCCAGGTCTCACAGAACTGGACCAGGGCAGAAGCCAAGGCAGACAAGGCTGCACGAGCCAGGACAGGTGGCATGGTTGCCGCAGGCCGCTGGTGCCGCAGGGCGGAGGGCAGGTGCTTTCAGGGAAGTTCCATCTGGTCCAAAGAGACTCAAAACTTAGACTTCTGTATGAGATGTCCCAATTTCTAAATGTTGGCAACTTGTTTGAATCACTCACAATCACAGCACTGGCTACATAGAACTTTTCATTCAGCCAGTGGGCTGCCATGTATGACCTCTGTCAAAAGACTCTTAGCTTGTGCATGAGGAATTCCACTGTCCAGGGGCCAAAGCTAAATGTAGCCGAGGCGAGGGAAGTTACTGGATAGGCCTAAGGATGGCACAAAAAAGAGCAGGAAGAGAGATCCCTGCTCCTGACTCCAACCACAGGAGTCCCCTCTGACCACACCAGCCAGAGCCAGAGAGGTTTGTGCTCTACCAGAAAAGGGCTTTGCCCTGACAGCTGGGGATTAAGGAAACCTCCAGGTCCTGCCAAGAAAAATGTCCTCCGGGGGACTTCGGAAACTCTAGGGAGATGCAAATACTGAATCCGAGAGTCTGGTCAAGGAGAGAGCTTCAGCCCAGAGCATCTGGCCTTCAGCAAGTTGTACAGCATTCAGAGTCGGGCTTCAGGAGTGTCGGGGCCGCTCTGCTCTCACTCCCTCTCTTGCCAGCAGGTCAGAGCAATCCCAAGAGCTCCTGTTTCAGACTGCTCGGAAACGGACAGTTCATAAATTAGATCTTTAATCATTTAATAACCTGCAGGGATAGTTTATGAGGGTGTCGGCACTGATGGCAGAGTACACAAGTTATATTTACTTTGTTTTTTTAAAAACTTACCCGGGCTCCAGTAAAAATGCTGAGGTTATCCCTCGAGCCCATCAGAACAAAGCAATGCGCGTCCTGGCAGCTGCAGTGACCTCTGCTCACCCTCCTGACTGAGCCAAGAAGGGAACCAGCCCAGGAGCCAGAAGCACAGTGCAGAACTTTTCAGGAGAGCTCGGACCCTGTGCTCCAGGGTCGAATGGAGGCAACAAAGGTGAACTGGCTCTGAGTGGGGTCCCAGCTCTGCAGCTTATCTCTGTGACCACAGGACCTTTGTAGTTCGGGAACCTCAAAGCCTGGTTACTGGGAGTTGCTATAAGGCCCCCAGCGGGTGGTGAACACCTGTAAGCCATTAGTAGCTGTAATAACTGCGCTGGGACAAAGGATGGCCAGCCTGGTCCCCTCCCTTGGTTACTGTCCCTCAGTCCTCACAACCTGGAAAAGAGAGAGCAGACCTTCCAGAGGACAAAGAAGGCCAAGGATCACAGAGGTGTGCCAGTGGCTCAAGTCACTCGGCCACAAAGCACCTCAAGTGGGTGGGGCTGCCTCTCCTGGCAGGACGACACAGGGCTCCTGTCCCATGGTAAGGTTTGGGGGGGGCAACCAACTTTTCCTTTGCTTCTGCTTCTGCTTCTGTTCAGTGAATGCCTTGGCTTCAACCTACCATTCATCCAGGATCCGGAGACCACGATCCGGTGCCAGGGCCCCGGCCATGGACACTGTGTCCCCAACAGTGCGCCCGCAGCCGCCCCCCACTGTTACAGCTCTGGTGGTCCCCAGCTCCCTACATCACCATGGCACTGGTGGGCGCTGGCCAACAACGAGCGTCGGCGGGGCGGGGCTGGGGGGGGGACCATGGTGAGCAGGGGTGCTGCCAGGGAGTGCCCCGGAGAGGCAAAAGGAAAGGCCATGCTCACAAACTGCCACAGGGAATCCACCCCCAACTGAGCTATGTCTAGCAGGTGGGAGCTAGTGGCCCGGTGAGGAAGAACATGGGTTTCTGGACCAGGCAGCCTGGACTCTGGTTTGTCAGTCTTGTCACTTACTGGCCACTGACAAGTTTTATGAACTTGGGCAGACGAGTGGGCCTGGGTCTCTGTGTCCTCATCTTTAAGAATGACAGTGACAATAGCTCTCCCACCTCACAGGTAATGGGGAGCAAATGGAATCACATTGCTAAGTGTGTCCACAGGCCCAGCATGACATCCAACAAAGAGGGCCTGTGCTCTGTGAGAGGAGAGGGTCCAGGCAGGGCCCGCTGAGACATCAGTTTAGCCCTGGTCCACCTGGTCTGTGGCTACACGGACCCCGCAGTGAGAGACCTATGCCGGGAGCAAGATTCTCTGGCACAAGGGTGGGCCAGGCAGGGCAAGAGCACAGCAATGCTGCCCCAGTGGGACACCAACCTAGGGCACAACCCACCACTGAGCACGTGGCCTGGGCTCCGCACCCAGGACTTGCCACTCACGGACTGAGCCATACACAGGAAGAGAGGGGATCAAGGACTACCTGGCAGTACCAGGAAGAGGACTAGAAATTCTAAGTGTAAAGTGCCTGGGCACGTGGTGCTCCAACTCCAGATCAAGCAAGAGACGAACCCTGTGGGGAGAGCTGGGACGGTGCCCCCTGGGGTAAGGCCCGACTGCAGACACCTGCTTCATTTCCCATCCTCAGGCCTAACGCAAATCCAGCTCGCACAGAATTCTGAGTATCCGCTCTGAGTCAGGTACACCTCCTTCACCTCTTATAGGTTAGTTTTAGGACCACCACTTCCAGGGGCCCCTCTAAGCTGTGTGACCCTGCTTCACCATCATCTCTATGGCCTCCACAGCCCCCAGGAGACCTGCCACTAGTCACACTGGTTGCAGCAGACAGGCTCTCGCCCCACTCCAGGTTCTGTGCCCTTTTGGAGCCAGCCTGCTGTGGGTTCTGGTGGGATGGAGTACTTGGCTTTGCCTACTCAGCAGAAGAGGCCTCGGACAGGGGCTGGCCGAGACACCAAGAATGACTGCTAAATCATATCTTATTGCCTCTGTCCTACAGCTGGTGGCCTCCCTAATGGCTGTCATCAAGTTGATTTTTTCACTATCCCTTTCCTAAAGTTTATCAGAATGCATGTAGTAGAAGAGACAACAGCCAGGACCCACAGACCTTAGCTGAGGTTTGGGGACACCTCAGGCAACGTCTCATCAGCCCACCCATCTTTCGGACGGGAGGACTGAAGCCCCGGAGTACTGTGACTTGCCCAAGGCCAGCAGCTAAGTGCCAGAATGGTGGTGGAAGCCAGGTCTGCTCCATGGATACCTTTCTGCACAGCAACAGGGAACGCTAGGAGTAAATGAGGGGAGAAGAGGGAAGGGCGGGGGAAGGGAGGCTCACCTGTTTCATTTCCTGTGGGGTGTACAGCATGGTCCGGATGATCATCACACGGTCCAGAAGGTCAAGAGGGATGCCATGAGGAGAGGTGATGTCTTCAGTACCCCTGCAAGGGCCAAAATGATCACATCACCCAGGCCTCTCTGAGACCAGAAACTGGATACTGGAAACATGGCTGAGGTACTCACAATGACAAAGCAGGCAGTTCAATCCTGAGTCAACCCATGACCACAGAGTGAACCAATTAACATTCAGGTGGCATCAAAAACAACTTCATTATTTTAGCAAATGTCAATACAATAGGAAATTTGGGAAAGAGGGAAAAAAAGGCCACCTAAAATCCTATTAAAAATATTCATACAGATATTTACCAAATTTTCATATAGATGTCTTTATAAATCACACTAAGTGTGTAGATTTTTTTTGCTTTTGTCCATGCTGCTTCAGTTTTAATAACCCATGAAGGGGGCACCTGGGTGGCTCATTCAGTTAAGTGTCTGCCTGCTCAGGTTGTGATCCCAGGGTCCTTCCTGGGATGGAGTCCCACATCCCCACATCAGGCTCCCTGCTCATTGGGGAGTCTGCTTCTCCCTCTGCCTCTGTCCTCCCCACTGCTCGTGCAGGCACGCACTCTCTCCCTCTCTCTCAAATAAATAAATAAAATCTTAAAAAAAAAAAAAAACCCATCAAGTATTTTCCTTAACCCAAACTGTTGGGCATTTAGGTAGTTTCCAACTGTTGCTATTATTAATGATGTTTGATAAATAATTTCATGCATACAGCCATAAACATTTCCTCAGCAACTCTCAGAGTACCTGCTACAATCCTGAGTATGTTTGAATGAATGAGTGAACTAATTTCCACAGCTACATGAGTGATCTGATCTCAGTGCATTATAACCAGCACAGGATATTCTAATTCTTAAATATTTTGCTGCTTTAATGGTTTAAAAAAAGAAAGGGTAACACTTTGTTTGAATTTACATTTCCTTGATTATTAGTGAATCATTTGAATGTTTCCCTTAGATCCATTGATTATTTTCTTGCCTTTTGGGAACTGTCTAATCATGTCCTTTGTGCCTATTTTTCTCTCGAATCCTTAGCCAAGCCATAGGAAGAGTGGCCCAGGAGGGAGCCCTGCCAACCCATGAGGCCACGAGACACCAACTGCCCAACAGGAGGCATGCCGAGCAGAGCTGGTAGCACACAAGGTCAGCTTCAGCCGCTGTGTCTGAAAGCCCAATGTGCTATTATGCCGTGTGCTCCTGCCTCAGCCTCCGAGAGTCGCAGCAGCAGCTCGATGTCAGCACTGACTCTGGCATTCCTAAACTTACGCCAGACTGCAGAGTCTATGGGGTCATAACTCATCAATAGAACAGAGAACAAGGCAGGTCATTTGGATTTAGTTGTTAATATTACCAGAATATTCAGTTTCAAATACAAGTGAGCATTCAAGAAATACAACTTCAGTAAAGAAATCTAGCTGTTGAAATTCTATCCAGGGGCGCCGGGGTGGCTCAGTCGTTAAGTGTCTGCCTTTGGCTCAGGTCATGACCCCAGGGTCCTGGGATCGAGCCCCGCATCGGGCTCCCTGCTCAGCGGGGAGTCTGCTTCTCTCTCCCACTCCCCCTGCTTGTATTCCCTCTCTGTGTCCCTCTCTGTCAAATAAATAAATAAAATCTTTACCAAAAAAAAAAAAGATTTTATTTATTTATCTGGGAGAGAGCGAGCGAGAGAGCACAAGCGGGGGGGCGCTGGGCAGCAGAGGGAGAGGGAAAAGCAGACTTCCCGCTGAGCAGGGAGCCCGACGTGGGGCTCGATCCCAGGACCCTGGGATCATGACCTGAGCCGAAGGTAGACGCTCAACCAACTGAGCCACGCAGGCGCCCCTTAACCCACAAATTCTTAAGTGAAAGGGCATCTTTATTTTTCTCCAACCTTTCCAATAAAGTTGTTCACCAAGACGCAAAACTCCAGTTTTTTTCAGATTTTTTTCTTTAAATTTAATTTGATGTTTCCTTTTTTATGCAAAAAACAAAGAAAAAACTCTTACAGTTTTGAATCCACAAAACTAAAAATTTAAACAAAAAGGTCCGCTTAAAGACTGCCAAGTATTTTTCAGGAATTAAAGCCGAAACATTTGTCCAAGCTATGAAACTTAGGTACAAAGTTTCTTTTAGAAAACATATTAGTAAAAAATAGTTTCTGGGATTCTATGCTGCAAAAATCCCACAAAAGGGTCTGTCCCATCACTTGCTAAGTGGGTGAGGGACCGGAAGCCCCTATTTACCAGTGCTCCTCCGGGGGGGGCGGTGAGCCCAGAAGGAGCTCTCAGTGCAGAGCAATCACTGTCTGACAAGGCTGCCATAACTGTCAGATTAGATTATAAAATTGCTAATAATAAACTGCAATAATTACATTTTGGCTAAAATTGCAGATTTATTCTTGTACCCAGAGGCTCCTTTCTGGCTTTGGTGTCAGCCCAATATTGATTTCACCATTAGGCCATTTGACAATTGTTCCAACTGTGTTAATGCCATGCCTCTTCCAGATATATAGTTCTGGGCTGTGATGCCACAGACCTAATTCTCCTTAGAATCCAATATGGTCTATCTGCAGGAACAAGGTCACTGCACTTCTGTATCCTATAGCTACACTTATAAGTGCAAAGGGTTGACTCAATTGTGAACGTTTCCATCTTACTATAATTCAAGGTTCCTCCGCTGACACTTTTGACATTGTGGACCAAATAATTTTTGTAGGGGCTTCTCCTGGGCATTGTAGGATGTTCAGCAGCATCCCTGGCCTCTACCGACCAGATGCCAGTAGCACCCAAAGTCATGACAAGTCACAACGTCCCTGGCTGAGAATCACTGCCTGACTGCTTCTTTATATAACCCTGTGGCTACAGGAACACAGATACCACAAAGCTTTTCTGATGACAGGAGACGCAGTGGAGAACACCTCTCTGGGTAATGTGAAGGGTAACTCCCGTAAGTCCACTGCACCCTGGCTCAGTGGACACAGGCAGAGTGCTAAGAAGAAAACCATTTGTTTTTCTGATGAGGCTGCCGAGACGATTCACTGAAGAACAAATGGTCCTGGGACAGTCGGACATCTACAGGTAAAGGAGTGAAGCTGGACACACCTCTTCCTTAGACTATACACAAAATTAACCACAAATGATCATAAACCTAAACGTAAAGGCTAAAACTACAGAACTCTTAGAAGAGATCACAGGTGTAAATCTTTGTGACCTTAAATGTTTTTTCGGATATGAGCCCAAAAAACACAAGCAACCAAAGAAATAAGAGAAAAACTGGACGGCATCAAAACTTAAAGACACTATCAAGAAACTGAAAAAACCACCCACAGGATTGGAGGAAAATATTTGCAAATCATACATCTGGTACAGGTCTAGTATCAGAATACATAAAGAATTCTTAGATCTCATAATAAGAAGATAACCTGAATAAAAAAAAATGGGCAAATGAGAGTATCAGACAATTCTCCCCAGAAGACATACAAATGGCTGAGAAACACATGAAAAGATGCTCAAAATCAATAGCCAAATGCAAATCAAAACCACTGTGAACTACCACTTCACACCCCCGTGGAAGGCTAGACTATAAACGTCCGTAGCAAGTGTCGTCTAGATTGTGGAGCAGCTGGACCCCTCAGCCACCGCTGGTGAGAATGGTGAGCCGCTGTGGAAAGCAGTCTGGCAGCAACTTGAAAGGGTAAAAAGAATTCCCATCGGACCCAGTAATTCCACTGATAGGTATGTCCCCAAGAGAAATAAAAACCAAAGTCTACATAAAAAGTTGTACACAGATGTTCAGGGCAACATTATTCATAAGAGCCACAGAGTAAAAACAACCCAATGACTCAATGTCCATCAACTAATTAAAGGGCCAGTGTATTATTAAATATTCCACATTTTGGAATACTATTCAGCCTTAAAAACCAATAAACACTAACACGGTTTACAACACGGATGGACCTTGAAAACATTATGCTCCGTGAAAGAAGCCAGGCACAAAAGAGCACAGGTCGTGTGGAGCCGTTTATATGAACTGTCCAGAGAAGGCGAACGCATAGAGAAAGTAGATGAATGGCTGCCAGCGGCTGTGGGGAGAAGAGAGGGGGAAAACAGTTGGGGGTGAGGCGTGGCAGCAGGATAACTGTTGACGGGTATAGGATTTCTTTCTGGGGTGACGAAAATATTCTAAAACGGACAGTGGTGATGGTTGCACAACTTTGTGACTATACTAAAAACCACTGAATTGTACACTTTAGTTGGGTGAATTATACTGTATGTGAATTATATCTCCATAAAGCTGTTTTCTTCAAATGTACCATCTTCTGCCACAGGAATACACCGAATGGAGACTACACTGTTTAAGTCTTGCTCTTTGCTGCAACAGAGTGAGTTGTGGAGAGAAACTCCCACAAAGACTCCTTAACCCCAGGGAGCTATTCCCCACAGGAAAAGAAGACCCCTTAAGTTTGGGGAGCTGGATCAAGGCCAGTCTCTCCTTTAATGGCTGAGGGTCCTGGCACAGAAGGGACTTCTTTTTTTTTTTTTTTTTAAAGATTTTATTTATTTATTTGAGAGAGAGAGAATGAGAGATAGAGAGCACGAGAGGGAAGAGGGTCAGAGGGAGAAGCAGACTCCCCGCTGAGCAGGGAGTCCGATGCGGGACTCGATCCCGGGACTCCAGGATCATGACCTGAGCCGAAGGCAGTCGCTTAACCAACTGAGCCACCCAGGCGCCCCCAGAAGGGACTTCTGAGGGTGGCAAGGGAGGGTGGAGCCCATGCAGCTGCACCACCCCTGGCGCCCAGGGGCATTCTCTCTTCCCAGGAGGAGCCTGAGGCCTGAAGGTGCTCCTGCAAGAATGGCTACCCTGCCCTGTGCACAAGGAGACATGACCTAGAGGAAGAGGGGGCAGTTGGCACTTTCACAGCCACTCCCTGACAGAGGCGGCAGTGACCTGAACCAGCTCAGCCCCCCCTCCACACCCCACACTGACCAGAAACAGTGCGGGAGAACAGGGGTGGCAGGAGCTTTAGAGCCAGCCGACCCCCAGGCTTGTGGCCCACTCACATCACCTCCCGTGGGAGTCTGGAAATGAGGTCACCTGCCCACAGAATCGTCAGGTGCAGGAGATTACATGGGGTGACCTACTTAGAGTACCGTGGACAGTTTCGGGCACAGAGGAAGCCCTCAGTTACAGGGAGCTCCCTCCCTCCTCTTGCCTTTCGAGCTCTGGAGGTCAGATATGGGTCTGAAGGGCAAGGAAGCTCGACAGCTCCCTCCAGGAGTAAAGTCTATGGGGAAGCAAGTCATATGTTGCCGAAACTGTACCAATATTCCAGAAATTTCAACACTTCACATCTAAACCAAATCTCGTTGGGAGCATGAGCTCTGAAGTCCAACACCCTAGATTCAAACCCCAGCCTTACTTCTGAGCTGTATGACCTTGGCCAAGTCCCCCATCGTGGTGGAGCCTCAGTATCCTCATGTGAACAGTGAGAACACCAGTCCCTTCCCCAATAAGTTGAGGTGTGACCAGCAGTGTGCACAGAAGGAACTCCTCAATACATGTTGGCTATTATTTTTATTGTTGCTAATTTCACATTATTCTCACCACTACAACAAAAGCCCTACCAGCTACCAGCGCTTCGCACCAAAACCTTCATCTAGAGCATACAGCCCAATTCTGGTTGCTTCAGCAGAGCTGCAGAAAGCATCACACGCTGAGCATCTTCCTCCCACTGCGGTCTGGCAGCAGTGGGCAGCCAAAGCCTCTAGCAGCCCTTGATGAAATCCGTCTGGGGGCGCTGGGGCCAAGTTTCCCAGGTTTCAGGCTGACCAGAGCTCCATCCCCACTGGGCATGCTCTGAGTTCAGAACCATCTTCCTGTGTACTTTTTTCCCGGGTGGGATGGGTCTGAGAGAAGGTACTCTGAGGCCTAAGAGTCTGCTCCTGTCAGACGCTGCCAGGCTCCACTGGCATCTGCTGGGTTGGGTTATCTGCTGTGAAGGAGAGGAGCCTGTTGGCAGAGCCCCCCAGCAGGGGGCGCCATCAGTCCAGGCTGAGCCTTTCACCAACTTTCAGACTGAAGCCAGGTCTGACCAAAGCAAGCAGAAGTCCAGCAAAACTACAGGGTGTGGGCGGCAGGGATGCCAGGCTCACCAGGCACCAGGTCACATACTGGTTTCCAGAGGCTGCCCAGGTAGCCAGCTCCTCTCACCAACGACTGGCCTGGCCCTGGAATAAGCTGCCTTCTCCCCAAGAATGCAGAAAACACCTGTGATGGTGATCTTGTCAAGACACCAATACAGGGAGGGATTCAAAGAATGACTACAAGCTGCTGCCACATGAATTTGAATCATGTAAGCAAATCCTAATTCTGAAACAGAACGATCACCTGAGAGGGGAGCTGCCCCAGAGCCAGCAGCATAGCCTTGGAACAATCTCAATGGAGACAAAACTCTGTCAAGAGCCAGCTAAAGTCCTGCATGTGACCCACCATCATTCAGAGGCAAGTCTAGGTGAATCAGCAATTTGGGTTCCTAACTTGGTCTGGCTCCAGCTCTGTACTGAGATACTCATGGGCCTTAGGGTCTCTTTCCAGATTCCTACCACCCCTGCTGCCAGGAGCACGCAGCCTCCAGGGCTCTGTTCTCCCACACTTCTCCCCGGCAGGCTTGAAAAGGGCTCTTCACCACCCTGCTTTGTGCCCCAGCATTCAAACCGGAGCACAGAAAACCAAAGAGCAAGAAAACTACCAAGTACATGGCCCTTGAGAGCTGGGAAGACAGTGTGTTCTCTGGGGCTCATCTGCTCATTTGCAGAGTACTCAGGAGAAAAAGAAACTCGAGAAAGACCCCCCCACCCAGCCCTGGGCCCATCCTGGCAGGGTGAGCATCATGTGGGCATGTGCCTTCCAGGTCTCAACATCCACCCTTCCCAAAGGCAGGCCTCAGGGGGGTAGGGGTAGGGGCAGGGGCAGGCACCAGTGTGGCTCCAAGAAGGTAGAGAGATACAGAGAAAATACTGGTTTTGTTACTGGTTTCATTATTAGAAAGATCTGGGTCCTCATCATATCTTTATCTTTACAACCAGGATTTATTCTGCTGTTGTTTCTTCATCTAAAACACAAAGCCAAGAATACTTACGACCCACAGCTAGTATGAGGATAGAAATTAACATATGTAAGGTCACCCAAGGCCAGCCTGACTGGCCTTACCTTTGCCCTCTCCAACAGAATGACCAAATCACACCACACTGTAACCCCAGAGACCATGTGGGAGGCCCTCATATTCAGCAACAGGATGGCTGTTGCCCTGGATGGCCATGAGGGAATGAGGCTGATGCATGAACTACCTGTGAAGACAAGCCACTTTGGCAGGTTTCTCTCAAAATGAACATGATCTCCCTTCATCTCTATCCTGACTCACAACATTATGGGTTGAAAACATGAGCCCAGATGGACTCACCCTACCTGATGACACAGTTGCCTCGGTTGGACGCAAAGATGACGATGGGGGCGATAGAAGACTCCAAGGCCCGGTGCAGGTAGGTGAAGCACTCGATGTCCAGCATGTGGACTTCATCAACGAAGAGCACACCTGGAACCAGCTCAGCAATGCCCTGATCAATGTACTTATTCACCACCTTGTTAATCTCCCCTCGGAGTTTGTCTAGGAGACAGTAAGAAGAGACAGGCACGGTTAGGTGGGGAAGCAGTCACCTCCTCTCCTCTTCTCCCATCCCCATTTGATCCAAAGCCAAGTGTGGGGCCCACTTTTACTGCTATATGACCCCAGGCAGGTTACGTTCCCACTTCGGTGTCATGATCTGAAAACAGGGATAATCACCACGGAGAAGTCACAGAACTGGCAGCTTCCCCTGCCGACATGTTAAGTCTGTAATGGCTTTTACAGTTTTGCATGTCTTCACAGGGGCATGCACCCCCCAGTCACGCTCTCCACTTTGCTTTATTACTCACACCCACCCACCTAGTGCCCTGCCACATCCCAGAGAACAGAAGTTGGGGAGTCCTGCTTGAAGTGAGTTTTCATATGCAAATTTTCCTGTTCTGCACTCATCAAATGACCCTTTCTTTTGGCCCTGTATGACAAAGCTTGGGTTAATTAACTTTCAATCAAGTGCCTAGATGAAGGAATACAGTACATGCAAAAGGCTCTCTGGAAGGAAACCTGTGAGGAAGGCAGGTTCTGAGGAAAGGTCCAATCTCAGAGCTCTAGAGGGATGGGTCTCTCAAGAGTTACATGAGACCACCTAAGGTGACCGTTCTTGTGCTCCAAACCAGCTCCTGCACTATCATGAGGAGGGAGCTGCTCACAAATACAGAACACAAAGATCTGATGCTGCATCTTCCACCAAAGCCAGGAGGCAGGGATGGTCAAAAGAGGTCATGGTCAAAACCGTGAAAACACAGAAACTGATCTTGGCGACTCTACTAGAAAAGTCTCAGATCACTCTGCTGGCTAACTCAAAACAGGTAACAGGCTTTAATGTTTAACATTTTAAAGTGACAGGTGCTTAGAAAAAAGAGGGATGTGCCAGTTGGGAAGAGAAGCAGGGGAAACTGAAGGTCCACAAGGGAGAAACAACATTCCTGCCAAGCCATGGGAAGTGCCCAGGAAGCTGAGCTGGGCAGGCTGGGAGCTGCCTTGCCGCTGCAGAGCAAAAAGAGCCAGGACCGAGGCGGTGGAGCTTGCTGTGCTCAGGAGTGCTCTGGCAGGAGCTGTCCTGCATAGCTGGACTGATACCGTCCACATTTCCGGGACCTCGAAGGGACCAGATTGTGATGGCCTCCATCTTCAAAGATGAGTGCAAGGATATTGAATGCATTCAAGAGAGTGCGCTAGCACTCCGGGCCAGACAGCACACAGTACGCTAGGATGAAGTCAGGCTCTGAATGACGAGGAAGAACCTGTCCCAAAGTAGTTCCTCAGGTCCAAGGATTCACTCAAAGAGCCTCACACAGTACATCAGAGTCCAGAGCCCTACGGTTCTGGTTCTTGCTCTCAGGCCTTGCTGTTTCTCTTACCTGTGATTTCTGTCTTCTTTGGCTTCATTAACTGGCCCATCATAGACAGGATGTCTTGACCCCCCTGCAAAACAGAAGACTCACAGAGTCAGTTCCACTTTCTAAGGCAGCTGCAAAGGTCTCCACCACCACCATCACCATCACACTGCTTCCCATTGTCAACTGGACACGGGGTTTTAGGTGTGGAGACCCCAGACACCCTCAATGGAAAGCATGAGGAGCTTCTTCTTCTTCTTCTTCTTTTTTTTTTCAAGATTTTATTTATTTATTTGACAGAGACACAGCGAGAGAGGGAACACAAGCAAGGGGAGTGGGAAAGGGAGAAGCAGGCTTCCCGCTGAGCAGGGAGCCCGATGCGGGGCTTGATCCCAGGACCCTGGGATCATGACCTGAGCCGAAGGCAGACGCTTAATGACTGAGCCACCCAGGTGCCCCATGTGAGGCACTTCTCCTAAACACAGAGGAATTTTTAAGAGGTCCCCCTTGGCCTTCATGGGATGTACCAGCTCTGTGCGGCCCGCCCCAATCTCCTTCTCCAGCCATATCCTTTTCCGATCCCACATTCCCTGATCAGCCACACAGGACCAACCCTTCTCCAAACACCCGTGCTCTTGTACGATTCAATGCTTTTGCATATTCTAGTCCACCTACCTGGAAACACAGTCTCTTTTCCAGGAAGCTCCAGTTACCCATCAAAGTTCGGGTCAAATGCCCTCATGGGGCATCCGACGCCTACCCTCTGCCGATGCTCTGGTTCCCTTGGGGATGGATGGACTGTTGAGGTAAGTATAAGGATGTACTTATCTGCGTTCCCACGTCTCCTCTCTAGACTTGACTGCACAGTCACTTCCAGCGAGTCCTGCCCTGGGGCTGCTTGGTCGGGGGAGCCGACCCTGCAGGACGGCTGGCTGCTAACAGACTCACCAACAGGCTCACCGCCAGCCCCTCCCAGGGCAGTCATCTGCCTAGCATTTCGTGATCCCATTCTGCCAGGCCCTGGGAGAGAGGTGGAGGTGCTTACTAAATGTTCAGCTATAAAATGTAGCGAATGTTTCCTGAGAACCTACGACATCTGATCCCGCAGGGTAGGAACTATTATGTCCTCTTCACAAAGGAGGAAACTCAAAACCAGAGCACCCTAAATCACAGAAAACCCAGGGACACCAAGTAACTAATGGGCAGAACTCATTAGTATCAGAGTGACACAATCCCTGACTTCCAACTCTTGGCCAAACACTCTAACCAAGGTGAAGGCTCCCGGGAGGCTGGTTTGGGGACAGCTGTTCCACATACAGATGGACCTCTTGGTCCAAAACGATTCTTCAGCAGGACACCTGGGTGGCTCAGTCGTTAAGCATCTGCCTTCGGCTCAGGTCATGATCCCTGGCTCCTGGGATCGAGCCCTGCATCGGGCTCCCTGCTCAGTGAGGTGCCTGCTTCTCCCTCTGCCTGCTGCTCCCCCTGCTTGTGTGCTTGATCTCTCTCTCTCTCTCTCTCATTCTCGCTTGCAAATAAATAAATAATAAAATCTTAAAAACAAAACAAAACAAAACACAAACGATTCTTCAGCAATCTCTTGGCCAAGGCTCTAAGGGGCAAAACACCCAAGGATCAAATTTCAGGTTAGAAAGCCTATTCCCTGCTAATGAAAAGGCAGACTCGTAGGATGAAGAGGAAATCAAACTGAAAGGCTACCAGCAGGGTGAGTTGGGGTTTTAAAATCGCACATTTTGCAGAGATGTCAGAGTCATACTGTACTCCCCCACATTTTACTAGTCAAGGCCTAAGCATCCATTTGTCAGCATGAGGAGCCAACACAACTCCTGCTCCAAGCTAAAACACCGAAGATTTCACTAAGCAGAGGGAAAGACACAGCTTGGTCAGGCTTTCGGGAATCCTGCAAAGGGCTCAAAGAACACTCCTGCCCTCCACCATTAACACCCAGAGAATCCCAGGCATGAGCCTGCTTGCTGGAGGGAAGCCATGAAAGAAGCTGGCTAGCTCAGGGCCAGGGGCCTGGCTGGGGTAAGAAACAATACACATGAAATCATCTGTGACTAGAGCATTTGAATTGGAACAAAGGAGTCCCTCGTAGCTCATGTCGATGTTAATTGCTGAACATTACAGACAGAAAAGGACCGTCTGCCCTAAGAAACGGCAGCAAGACACTGACAATTCATTCCCAGAGCTTCCATGCACACACAAAAGGGCTCGGGTGCCAGGTCATGCCCACAACAAGGCAGTACCTGGGGCCGTGCGTTGGCCACATCCAAGTCGTGCAAGGTCACATCCTGGATGATTTCTTTCTTCTTGTGCACATCCCCCTTTGGCAAGGGGACATACTCTTCAGCTTCAAGGTCAAATTCTGTGGCATAGGTATCACACCTGCCCTGCCTCTGCAGAAAGAAAGAAACCTGAGTGCCCGGTGAGTGTTCACTGCCAAGTCCCCAAATGGCACAGTGCTAAGTGAGATAAAAGTCTCAGTTCCCAACTGTGGGCCTGACAGCCTACCTGACAAACTCGAAATATGCCCCACGCCCCCGCTGCCAAGAGAAGGAAGCTATCTGCTCATCACTGGGCTCCAAAAACCCAGTTGAAAAACACCTGATACTTTCTCTGAATCTTTCCCCCCCCTCTCTTTCTTTTAACTGTATGCAATTCCTGATAAAGGGCAAATCCAGTAGATTAACTGGAGACGGAGGGAGCCGTTCAGACTCTTTTGTAGGTGGGTGATTTATCGTATGATATGAAGTATTATGCTCATCCATTAAACAGTGAGGAACACTGTACAGGACACTGAAAATCAGATATAAAAAGAATGCCAACTAATGCAGCATTCCTTTCCACATGCATATATCTTGGGAAGAAAATACCAAAGAGATAAAAGGAAGATTAAACGCACTGCACACTTCAATTTGAAAATGACTACAGTTGTTCTGCTTTCTCACCTGGTACTCCCCCTCTAAACAGGCTTTAGTATTTTTCTAACAGACTGTCTGTTTTAATCATGAGAAGGTTAAAGAATGAAGATAAAGGGAAAGCAAACTTTATTCAACATAAAGGGGCAACTGCTGACCTTCCCTCAGCATCCCACCAGACGCCAGCCCCTCCCTGCACCCCATACTCCTGAAGAAAGCACCCCCCCCTTGTCACCTAGGCCTCCTCCTGCAAACCAGGCATGGTGTTACCTTCACGGCCCCGCTGTTGGCTTCAATGTAGATCACATCTCCAGCCTCTACTCGCTCTTTCTGCAAACTTTCAAAAATGCTGGGGTCCAGCTTTAAAGAAAAAACAAACAAACCCAAAAACATTTGATTCAGGGAACTGTAATACATATAGTATCTATTTCCGATATGCTGTAAGGTACCTTTCCACAAGGGACTCGAGGTAGCTAATGACTGTATGGAGAAAGTGCATCTGTGCGGGGGCGGGGGTATGTGTGTGCGTCTGTGGATGTGTGTGTGTGGATGTATGAAACAACTGGCTCTGGGGATATGTGTCCTAGAGACAGCAGGAGAATGAGTGTGCCCAAGTGGAACACAAGGAAAGACCTATTATCCTCCTTCCTCCTACTCCTGAGGTTGCAGATTGGCAAGTATAATTTTGATTACTTTTAGGTGAGGCCCACGCTGTCCGTGGGACCACAGGTCCTAAGACCCCCTTTTGAGATTGCTCTCCCTGCTTCAATTCTCAGATGGGGGTAGAACTTCCTGCATGTGAAGCACCCACTGGAACCTGCTTGCTCTTTGTGGCTGGCACTTGGTGGTCCTATGATTTTGGACAAGGCTCTCTGAACCTCAGGTTCTTCATCTATACAATAGCACCCAGGTATAAATATCCAGAGGGAAACACAAACCAAGCCTTTTTGATTCAAATCTGTGTCTGCTCCCTGGGGCCTGCCTGCTTATACCTCCAGGAAAGGAGAGGAGCCTATTTTTGACCACTGCTTTTCTCCTCATTGTCCAAATTCAGGCTACCCTTAATGTTCAATATTCTAGGACAGCATCTTTTGTCAGGAGCCAGAATTTAAACATAAGTTGCCATTAAACTTCAAGGAGAGCTGTTTTTCTCAAACTTTGTATTTTATAATGTGAAAAAACTTGGGCTTTATCTCAAACAAAATTAAAGAGTAAAACTCAGGACTCAGTGAAAGAAGCCAGACACAAAAGAACACATGCTGTATGATTCCATTTACATGAAATGTTCAGGAAAGACAAATATATACAAATAGAAAGTGGATTAGTGGTTGCCAGGGGGTGTGGGTGGGAATAGGCGCTATTGTCAACGGGCAGGAGGTTTCTTTGGGGGTGATGAAAATGTTCTAAAATTGGATGGTGGTGCTACCTATACCATTCTGTGAATAGATTAAAATTCCTTGAGTTGTACGCTTAAAATGGGTGAATTTTATTTAAAATTAAATCTCAATAAAGCTGTTAGAGACCGTAACCACAGGAACAAACCCGGGGCTCTGTGTCACTGGCAGGGTGGGGCCTGGCAGCTTCCTAAAGCATGAGAACAATGCTTGGTAAGCCCCTGACGCAGGGCCTGGCACGAGGGAGGTACATGATAATGATGGCAAGTACGATAATTCTCCTCCTTCACAATTCAATACCTACAAGTATCTGAACTCCGTTTGTCCAAATACCTTATACATATGCTCAAATTAGCTACTCATTTGGGAAGAAAAAAATTTCATTTTCTCCCTTAGGTTATTTTCTTGAAGAAACCGTGCAAAGCAGCCTGGTGGAGAGCTGAAATCTAAACTGCGTGCCTTATTTCAGCTCTCCTACACTGGGGAGTATTCCCTTTTTTTTTTTTTTTTTTGCCTCAAGCATTTTAATATTGGTTAATTTCCCAAATGAATTGACTGAAGATGTAATTACTGGAAAAGCAGCAGATCCTACCAAGAAATCTAATTAATACAGTAAGGGAGAGATGAGGGGGAGGTTTAAAAGAGATATTTGCAGAGGCAAGCTCCTGAGATAGAAACCCTGTTAGGAAAAAGAAAAATGACCCTCTGAAGAAGTGACATTTTTATGATCTCCATAAAGCAGTGACCAAGAAACCACCTTACAGAATCAAAGAACCATAAAATCACGGAGGAGAGTGAAGATGGAGAAATTATATGATCAATCTCCCAGAGTTCAAAGATGGGCAAACAGAGGCCCAGAGAGTTCAACTCACTCCCAAAGGTCACACAGGAAGTTGGAGGATGGACAGCATAACGGCTGGGACTCAGAGAGTCCACTCTGCCACTTAACCAGCTGTGCAAGCCTAGGATAACTGCTTAACCTCCTGATGAAGTCTCAGTTCCTTCTTCTGTAACATGAGGGAAATTACACACATGGCACACATACATGTAGAAAGCTATAAATGACAAAAGATGAAATATTTGTTGAAGCACTTAGCCTGGGCCTGGCACATCCAGTAAATAAGATCTATGGTGCTATTATAATTATTATGATATTATTTATTATAAATAATAAGGCAAAGCCTACAATCCCAATTGCCACGTTTCTCTAACTGAAGGCTCTCATAATAACATCAACAGCTACCATGTCTTAGGTAACTAGGAGCTACCCCCAAAACTACAACTTCCATATTCTTAAGCCACACTGCTCTCAGCAGCAGGGCCCGGTCTCCCTTCCGGACTTCACCAGACTCCAAACCACACTCTTCCCCTGGGCGCCCCTGCTACCCACATTGCCGAGGCTGGCCGGACAAGTGTCTGACGAGGACGATGGAAGGCCTCCCACACTGCCACCACTATGACTTCTCCACAAAGCCCTAGCCTGAGCAGAGTCAACCACTGAAGCCACTATAGCTTTCTAGGCTCTGACACATAAAAGGAACTACATTAAGGATTCTGTGTTTGGCCCCTTGGGATGTCCATCTGTCATCTGTTATACAACTCTTACCAGATTACTCAATGCTGCTTCTTTCTGTGGGCATGAACACTGATATCTGAAACATTAATCCGTAGGTTCAGAGACAGGCCCAGAGCCTTTGACACATGGTCATAATACGGGATACAGCATGGCAAAAGGTAGGCACGACTAACCACACAGCTCACGTTTTAATGTACAGTTTCCTAGGAGTCAATGAGAAAAGTGAGAGCCATCTTTATTGGGTCTTCTTGTGTACTCGCCCTATTCTAGGTATTGCTTAATACACATAATATCCCCAAATGGCCCTGTGACATATTATCACCTGCAGTATACGGAGAAAAGTGGGACAAAGAGAGGTTACATCACTTGCCCAAGGCCACACAGTGCTCACAGATCCTGAGGCAAGACAAGAGAGTCCACACCGAAGTACTCACTTTCAACTGTTTGGTTCCTTTGGCCGTTTTAAGTCCTATGATCACATGGCTAATGGTTTTGCCGTACCCTCCCATGGGGTTCTCTGTCTCACATGGAGTCAGCTCTGTGACTTCGCCTTCATAAACCTCCTTGGTCTCCTTTATCCGTAGCCCTGGAAGAGATGGCAGGTGAGCCCTGGTGAGAAGCAGAATTCTCTCTCACATATTCATAATCTCTCTCTCTTACTCCTTAGTAGCCTTTTTAGCCACAAAACTTCCATGTCACCAAGACTGACAAGTCAACCTTACTAATGCACATTCAAGGGTATCACTCTGGGTAGAAAAGTACTACAAACATAAATGTAACCTGGAGGAGCTATTCAGAATTCAGAAAAACAATTTTATTTCAACTTTTCAAAGGGACTTTCTAGGTTTGAATCTGGAACTAAATAGACAAACTATCATTCTCAAAATTGCTTCTCACATTTGCTACACCTCCAAGGGGATGAAATTTAGCTTTAGCCTCTAACTCAGTCTCTGAACCCAAACCATTCTGCTCCACTAGATATGCCCTCATTTCCTGCATTTTTGACTCTTGAAAAGAATTTTAAAACCAATGGAGTAACTCCCCACATCCCTTGTGACACTATCAGGTCTAAGCTAGATATAATTAGAGGTCCATGCCAACAGCGAGTGATACTTGACCTGCCAGGTATCCTGGGCCTCTGGCTGACCCTCACTGCACACCCAAAGAAGAAAGACCCAGTGGTCATTCAGTATTTGCAATGGGTTGTTTTACAAGTTTTCCAAGGCCACAATTTCCAAAGCAACTCCCCAATGATAAAGCACAATTTTCAGATTAGAATATTATCAGTGAAGGCAAATGTCTCTCCTTGTTCTAAACATCAACCACATTAGCTGTTCAATAAATGTTTATTATCAAACTAAGAACTGTTGGCAAATTAATTTTTAGAACATGATCTCAGTGCCTTTTTATGAAATGTTTTTGCTGCCTAAAGTACTTCACTCCTTTTTGGCTTCGCCAACTCCCCAGTTCAAATACTTACTCCTAGAAAGCTTGCCTCACACACCTTCTTCCTTACCCTCCAGATGACTCCCATGGCAACCTGTGCCTCCCACCTGGCACTCATACATGGGATTGCTGGGACTCGGGAAACCCAACTCCCCCCTCTGCTAGACTGTCAACAGCCACACACATAAGTGGATGAATGGAGGAAGTTACTCGAGGGTATGCGGGCTGTCATCAGGCAGACCATCCAGTACCCAAGAAATATGTCTACGGATACTTCCGCACATTCTCTGTAATGACCGAGATCTCTAAGGAGGTTGCCACGTGATGCAACAGCCCAGGTCCACCATAACACCCCCAAACCTAAAACCCTAAAACCCCAACCCTGGATCACACCTTTCTGCCTTCAAAGTCAACACAGGCATGTCCCTGCTCACTGGTGCAGGGGAACAGGGAATAGTGACTGGAGGGGGCACAAGGAGCTTCTGGAATGGTTGTTTTTTTTTAGGAGCTTCTGGAGTTCTAATGTGTCTCTTGATCTTGGTGCTGGTTACATGAGTGTATTGACTTTATGAAAACTTATTGAGCTAAATACCTATGACTGTGTTTTTTCTTCTGTGTATATATATGTGTGAGTGTATATATATACATATATATATACACACATATACATACCCACACATATACATATATTATGCTTTAATAACATGTTAAAATAACAAAAAGAAAATTGGGTTTGTCTAACAAAGCAATGATAATTACTAGTAAGTAAAGGTTTTCTTACAACGGGAAAACAAATGCATACCACTGAACACCGCTTCTCTGAAAACACATGCGCTCAAACACAAGCTCTCCCCAGTTCCCAAAGTCTGGGTCAAGGGACACAAATCCTTTTCTCCAAAACCACAGATGTATCACAGGTAAGTTAACAGCCAATAAATCTGTTTTCCAAGGATTCTACATCAACAAGAGAACCATTTTCAGTCACTGTACCTGCCATCAACCCAGAGGAAAGGAAGGACACATCCTCGGGTCAAACTAGTTGAAGATGCATCCAGAAGGAGTCCCTACATTTAGGGAAAGCTGCAGGCCGCACCAGGAAGAACACACTATAAACCTCTAACTGTGGCAGCCTCTTCACCCACATAAGTGGCCTTCCCACACAGTCTACAGAAGGCATGCATGTCACTGCCTCATTTGATCCTGCACTGGAATCCTGAGGACGAGGGGAGGAGCCGGCACATCCCAACCTAGCCCTGTGAAACAGCCAGAGTGAGCACTCCTTATGTCCTTTTACAGATTTTACAGAGGGGAGGTCAGCTCCAAGAGGGGAGCCAAGGGTCCTTTCGTCCTTCATGGTAGACCCCAGACTAGCATCCAAGTCTTCTGGCTCTGACACCAGCTTCTTCCCGCCACACCACGCCACGCCACACCACGGGGTGCCAGCTGGCTGACAGCCTTTCCCACAACACTTGGCGCTGTCCTTTCCCCTTCAGGTAACATGTGCCCACTGACCTCAGCAGTCCCTTTCTGCCAGCCCTTGGGTGTGAGCCTAGTCTCCATCTAAGTTTTGCCCAAAGGGAAAAACAGAAATGTAAGGGAAACCCATAGGTTAAAAAGATGTAAGACATATCAACCAAGCTATCATGCAGACCCTTATTTGTATCCTGATTCAAATAATAATTCAAAAACTTTTCAAGAAAGGAAAAACACACTATAACATGAGACAACTAGAAATTTGAACACTAACTAGGTATTTGATGACATCAAGGAATATATTGTTCGTTTTTTTCTAGGCATGACAGTGGTATAGTGGGGTTTTCTTTTAAGTCCTTATTTTACAGAGATACATACTGAAATATTTATGGATGAAAAAGTAGGTCTGCAATTAACTTCAAAGGATCTGGGAGGGGAATGATGGGGGCTATAGATCAATCAAGATTAACTATGAGTTGAAGCCTGGTGATGGGACCATGGGGGAAGGTCATCACTTGACTCCTTTTTGTACATTTGAAACTTTCCAAACTAAGAGTTAGAAAAAAAAAAAAAGCAATGAAATATTGTTCTACCACCTCTAGGATCACTACAATTAAAAGCTGACCATATCGGGTGCCTGGGTGGCTCAGTTGGTTAAGCGACTGCCTTCGGCTCAGGTCATGATCCTGGAGTCCTGGGATCGAGTCCCACATCAGGCTCCCTGCTCAGCAGGGAGTCTGCTTCTACCTCTGACCCTCTTCCCTCTCGTGCTATCTCTCATTCTCTCTCTCTCAAATAAATAAAATCTTAAAAAAAAAAAAAAAAGCTGACCATATCAAGAGTTGGTGAGGATGCAGAACAGTGGGAAAGTTTGCACTGCAAATAGGGGTATAAATTGGTACAAATACTTTAGAAACAGCATGGTATAATCTCCTAAAGTTGAACACATGAATACCCTATATTCTGTAATTCAGCTTCTAGGTATACACCTACTAGGTATGGGCATGCTACATGAAAAAATACCGATGACTCTTACAAACATAACTTTGTGGAAAAGAAGCCAAACACAGAAGAATATATACTTCTACACTGCCTGATTGCATATGTGAGGTTCAGAAACAGGCATAACTACTATAATGTTAGAAGCAAGACAGTTATTAATTTGGAGAAGGAAGAAAGGATGGAGATTGGGGGTGGACACAAAGGGTACTTTGGGGATTGGCAATACTCTCTTTCTTGAGTGGGTGCTGACTGCATGGGCTTTCAGTTTATGATAATTCACTGAGCTATACGCTTATGTTCCATCTACTTTTTTGTTATGTGCACACAAAATGACCAAGTCACTTTAAAAAGAAAAATTTAAGTAAATAATACTAGTGAGACCTGGCAAAGGAGGAACACTGATGGCTTACATTTAGGAAACAATATTCTGGGGCACCTGGGTGGCTTAATCGTTAAGCGTCTGCCTTCAGCTCAGGTCATGATCCCAGGGTCCTGGGATTGAGCCCCACATCGGGCTCCCTGCTCAGCGGGAAGCCTGTTTCTCCCTCTCCCACTCCCCCTGCCTGTGTTCCCTCTCTCGCTGTCTCTCTCTCTCTCTCTGTCAAAAAAATAAAATCTTAAAAAAAAAAAAAAAGGAAACAATATTCTAAATCTCAGCTGGAGTGTACATCATGGTTCTCTCACCCTTTAGTATCAAGATAGGCCTCTACAATTCTTCAGACCCTGGCTGGACTCAGACCATTTGCCTCTGAACCTCAGGGGTTGGGACTGCCACCATCATTCATTTAAAGCTCCCCCAGTGATTCCCGTGTGCATCCACAGCTGAGAACCACTCATTTAAGGAGTGAAGAACTCCGTCCTACTCACAATGTAGAGCCGTAAACTACCTCCGATGACAGGTAGCCCAGATAGGGTTTGGGTGTCCTCACCATCAAGCCACCTCTGTTCTGATATGGAAACAGCCCAATAGCACAAAGAAACACTGCCAATGGTGTCAGACACTCTCGATCACTTCCCACTTTTAAACGTAGTCATTATCTTATCATTGGGTCAGTTGCCTTCTTTCCCCAGAAACCCAACCAGAACAAAGACTCTCAGATATTAAAGTTAAGGAGAAGTTCTACTCTACTTTCATTCAATCCGGTAGCCCTATAAATAGAAGTTTTGGAATGGCCCCAAAAGAGAGGCTGTGTTTCATTTTTGCCTTTCCAAATTCTTAATTCCTCAATATTGAGACTAAAATTTTCCAAACCTACATGAATGTATCAGAAGACTGTGACATACTTGGAAAATTCTGTACTTTTAAAATGAACTTTGATTTTTTTTAAATCAAAACTTTTATATCCCACAGAGATAAATTCCTTCCAATGGAATGCTCCCTCTATTTCCTGTTAATGACCATGACATGAAATTCCTTGAGCGGGGAAGAAAGGCATTCTCGTCTCTCACTAGTCCCTGTGTTTGTTTAGAAGTCGCTGTGTGCTGACAAGCAGGCAGGGGATGTGGTTGACGGACAATGAAAGCGGCTGTTAGCCAGGGAAGGGAACGAGCTGGCGCTATCTCTGGCAACGGCAATACAAATGACACAGGTTTCATCTGCTGGCTCAGGTTTCTAAATCCCTGACAGGGACCTTCATCACGTCAAGGAAACAGCACAGACTCCTTGCTTTTAATTTCTGGTCAGCTTACAGCTTCCTCCCCACCCCTCTGCCAACTTCACAGGAATTCAAAGGCAGAGGAAGATGGGCAGGGTTCCTTTTTGAAGACAGTCAATGGCCTGCCTTTTATTTTGTGGCAGGATCAAGAAATTCTCTTTACCTCAGTGCCATCAAAAGAACTGCACTGCCCCCTCCCCTCAAAAATGGCAAATCACAAAGCAGATGCCTAGAAAATTTACCTCTATTTTTTCCAATTTTAAAGCATTAAAGTTACTTTTATGCCACCTAAACACATGCACTTATGTGAAAGTCAGTTTTGTCAGATTTTATCAATCAGAAAAATATTTTTTTGTAAATAAGAATACATTTTAGATGTACTCAGATATTTGAGCCAGTTGTAATATCTTAGTTTATCTTATTAATTAGTGAGTTAAATAAAATCTTTGGCACATGTTCATTAAGTTTTTAAAAAGGACTCAGAAAGATTTTAAACCCCGTGTCTTTTGAGCCATGTCCACTGTTATTCCAGATACAATGCAAAAGTCCAAAGACAGCAAGACACGTTAAGAACACCAGCTGAACCTCACAAACATAAACACTGCTTAAAAAAAAAAAAAAAGGAACACCTGAAGTAGGTTCCATTTAGAAGGGCGCCTGGGTGGCTCAGTTGGTTAAGCGACTGCTTTCAGCTCAGGTCATGATCCTGGAGTCCTGGGATTGAGTCCCACATCAGGCTCCCTGCTCAGCAGGGAGTCTGCTTCTACCTCTGACCCTCTTCCCTCTCATGCTATCTCTCGTTCTCTCTCTCTCAAATAAATAAATAAAATCTTAAAAAAAAAAATCTAAAAAAAAAAGCTGACCATATCAAGAGTTGGTGAGGATGTAGAACAGCAGGAAAGTTTGCACTGCAAATAGGCAAAATTCAGCCACCCCGCTGCACCGGCTCTGCCGAGCACAGATGCCGCGGCCACACAGTGCCCGCGCCCTGCGGGTCGGTGTGGGACAGGTGAGGGGCTGTGGCCAGCCAGGGCACGGCGACATCTGCGTGCTGGCCCTGCTCTGTACCTCGAGCTGAGCGGTGACTGCATGTTTACCTCATAATTAATCGTTAAACTACAGGCATGCTATACCTACCTTTCTAAATGTATATGATATTTCAATTTAAAACAGCCACCAAAACAATGCAGTGTTTCCACTAACAAAGATTTCTAGTAAGGACTATTTCACAGTTTTAAAAAAACCTTTTATCTACATAACACAAAGCTTAGCCTACAGACACGGCTCAGAATCCCTCTGGCTTAGAACAAGAGTCCCACACTTGGGTGCTCGCAGGGACCCGGTGCAGGCAAGTACCCAACGGAGAAGGTCAAGAAGCAGAGCAGGCCCCCGGGGGGCTGTGATGCAGTGCCGCGCAAGCCCACTCTGCAAAGGAGCGCTACTCGGCCCCAACCTGGCTGTTGCTGTGTGGGAATGAAAGCTTCTCTCCAGAAGCCAGAAAGAAGGATTTTATAGGACATTCCCCAATTTCTAAACACTGGCAACTAACACAAAATTCATTTTAAAAAACCCTGTGTAAACCAAACAAAGTATATCTATAGCCAGACACAGACTGAGGGCTATCTTTAGGCAAAGCCTTCTGTTTTCTACCTGCTTTACAGTCCATCCTCTTTTTTCATTCAGAAAAACTTACTAAGCATTCACTCTGTGGCAGGAACTGGGGCTGCAGTAGATACTCTATCCACAGCAGACATTTAATAAACACCCAAACTGCTCCTCTCCATTCTTTCCCATCCCCCAAGATGGCCACCTCTCTTTCTTGCAGCCCCACATCTAATCCTTCAGGCAATTCTGTCAGCTCTACCATCCCACTACATCCAGAATCCAACCACTTCTTATCACCTCTGCCATCACCACCCTGGCCCAAGCCACCACCATCTGCTCAGACTCCTCACGGTCTCCCCGCTGCCCCCTCACTCTCCTCACCCCCCACTCTCCGTCCCCCAGCCAGAGGGGGATTCTTGGACATCCGAAACTACTCTCCAATTGCTTCTCCTTTCACTCAGCGAAAAATGCAAAGCCCTAATCGTGGCGTGAGGCCCTACATGATTGTAACCCTGACCTAGACTTCAGCAGTCTCAAGGCAAGGATTCTGGGCTAGACAAATCCACTCTTTCTTAAACTTTCCTCATTTCCTTGAAGTTTTCTAGCAAATTTCCTTTTTAAGAATGTTTACCTTGGGGGCACCTGGGTGGTTCAGTCAGTGAAGCATCTGCCTTCAGCTCAGGTCATGATCCCAGGGTCCTGGGACTGAGCCGTGAGTCAGGCTCCCTGCTCAGCGGGGAGTCTGCTTCTCCCTCTACCCACCCCGCCCCCACTCGTGCTCTTTCTCTCTCTCACGCTCTCTATCTCTCAAATAAATAAATAAAATCTTTTTTAAAAAAAAGAATGTTTACCTTGTTTTGACAACCAAAGGGCCTGGAAAACTGTACAGGCACTCTGACAAGTGTTTATAACTCAGCAACTGTATCCTAGAGATAGACGCCCACATGTGCAGAAACACATCAAGTAGTTTTTAATATCTTAAAAGGAATGAGCTATTTCTACATGTAGATGTGAGGGAAGCTGGGATTTTCCCAGAGGAAGGGAAACAAAAATGGAGCAAGGACACTGGCCCAGACAGCCCGGCTGACAAGAGGTAAATACTTGGGAAAGGCCATTTTCTTTTCACAGCAGATCTTCAGAGTATGAGCTCTAGAATCAAACAGATACAGGCTCAGACTGTAACCCTGCTACTTACTAGCTGGGTTACTGTAGGCAAGTCATTTAACTTCCTGAAATTCTGTTTCATGAGATGCAAAATGAAGTCAGAGAACTTTCTCTTAGGGGAACAAAAGGCTATAATCAATGTTGGGGGGGGCTGGCATATAACAAGCACTTCATATGGTAGCTCCCAGCCCCATGAGGGTGGCACCATAAGCCTCAAATCTCTGCCCGTCCCCACATGATTTTCCCACTCTCTGATAGGCCACAATTCTGGCTCAGTATCCAGGACCAGGGACATTCCAGCATCACGACACACAAAGCTTTTGGCTTAAGTCTAAGCCTTTTCAGTGGATAGTCATCTCTAAAAGCATAACAAGGCTGCCAGGAAAATCTGACTTTTTAAAAAAATCACTTCACAGCCATATTTATTTTGTGAGGTGAGAAACCCCAGCCCCATAGCCAGGGCCCACATTTGCCAATTGCTAAAGTGCTTCAATTAGTAAAGTTGTGTTCTTGTTTGGCTTGCAAAGATGGTGCCAAAAGAAAAATGGTAGTACAACAAATAGAAGTCATAAAGGCATTTGCACAACAAAGCGGCTTCAGGGCACTGGGCAAGTGAGAAGAATTCTTGCCACAGACGTGATACTCACCAATGGCCCTGCGGAAGTTCTCCATCAGCACCTCCGTCTTCTTGATCTCTGTGGAGTAAACTTCACTCCCCACCATTGGGCAGAAAGGGACCTTACTACCCAGCTCCTGAGCAATAGCCAGAGCTAGAGCTGTCTACAGAAAAAGTGGAAAAGCACTTGTTTTACATTCTTGAAAATACAATAATTCAGAAACATATGCTATTAAAAAAAACATGAACCAGGAATAACTGAAAATCTAGTCCTTTTAGTTGTAACACCATTTGGCATGTTTCACACAATAAATGCTGAATGACTTTTGTGGACAGGCGATTTATAATCCAAATGGCATCTTTAATCATCCCTGTAATTACAACAGTTATCACTCACTGACACTTACCAGCGTGGGCCCGACTCTAAGGGCTTCACGTGACCCTCCACTCACCCTATGAGGTAGACACTAAACTCTCCCCACTTTACAAATGATGAAACAGAGGCACGGTAGAGATTAAATAACACATCCTGGGAACCATAATCTAGAAAATGGCAGAGTGAGAACTTTAAGTCTGGCAACGGGTTCCAGAGATCATGTTCCCATCAGAATCAGTAGTCTCCTAAAACACTTCCCTCAGTATCACAACAGGGCCCTGACCTAATGGCTCGGAACACTACTCTGGGGTGGTTTTTACAGGCACAGGAGGAAACCAACCTCCAGCCCATTAGAAAACTACTAATCAAAGAATGAATCACATGACATTCGCTTTGTAGTAAGTGGCCCGCACACGGTGAAGAATGATGCATGAGCTAGGTTCTGAAGCTATGAGCTGGTCCTAAGTTACACTTGAACATGCCCTCGTAAACTACAAACTGATTTTTAATAAGATAGCTACAGCTGGTAGATGCTAAACACAAGCAGATTTAACAGCTGCATGGTCACATATCAAGTATGAAAATCCAATGCCGTTAGAGTTGGTATGGGACAGGGAAACGCCATGGTGTCTGAATGCCTGTTTTCATCTTTGCTCAACTTTGAAACAAGAGCCTGAGGAAGGTCAGTTTCCAAGGTGTAGAGACTAAGCAAGAAAGCAAGCCTGCGCTGAACAACAAAGTACATCTCTGAAACAGTATTTTAAAACTGGCCCAGTAAAGGTTCCTTTTAGAAGGAACCTTTTCAATACCATTTTGGTGATGTTTTAAGATGGTAGAACATGTTAGAGAATCGGCATGTAGTGTAGCACAAAAAGCACCACCAGGGGACGCCTGGGTGGCTTAGTCGGTTGAGCGGCGGCTGCCTTCAGCTCAGGTCATTGTCCCAGGGTCCTGGGATTGAGCCCACCAGAGTCGGGCTCCCGGCTCAGCGGGGAGCCTCAAGCTTCTCTCTTCCTCTGCCCCTCCCCCTGCTCATGCGTGTGTGCGCGCTCACTCTCTCTCCCTCTCTCAAAAAAAAAAAAAAAAAAAAAAAAAAAGCCCTGGCAGGCAGGGCAAAAACTGGACTGTAGTCCTGGTTCTGCAACTAATTTTCACGGTGACTCTGGGCACACGGCAAATCTCTGGTGCTCCATTTCCCCACCTGTCAAATCAAAGTCCTAGCTTAAATCACAAGTCACAAACTAGTTGCCCACAGCCTGTTTTGTTTTTTTTATTAACATAATGTATTATTTGTTTCAGGGGTACAGGTCTGTGATTCATCAGTCTTAACACAATTCACAGCGCTCACCATAGTACATACGCTCCCCAATGCCCATCACCCAGCCACCCCAACCCTCCCACAGCCCTCCACTCCAGCAATCCTCAGTTTGTTTCCTGAGATTAAGAGTCTCTTATGGTTTGCTCCCCCTCCAGTTTCGTTTTGTTTCATTTTTCCCTCCCTTCCCCATGAGTCTCATGTTTTTAAACTCAATTTGTTGCCTATTTTTTAATGTTGGGAAATTTCACATAAAAATCCAGGTATTTAGCTTCTTTTGAGGAACTAGAAGGTCTGGCCACAATGGGCCCGCATTACCATGTGGTGACACCTGGGGTGGACCTCTAAAACAGCTGCTACCTTTGGTGAGGACATGCCACTCTGGCCACCCTGAGCCCTCATGCTTATACCCAGGCACGTCCCTCATCCCCATGGCCTGTCTGAGTAGGCATCTGAGTTTGTGACCTCGGGGCTGATACCTCTAAAACTGTTATTCTCTGGTACTCTACAAGCGAAGGGAAAATCTCTGCAGCATGACAGGGTACAGTGTGAGGAGCAGACTCTAGTACCATATCTACCTTCTATCCAAACCCACTACCTTCTCAGCCAGTCCTTTCTCACCCAGGTATCTCCACAGGCCCTGACTCCACACCTTCAGCTGTGAACTTCAAAGACAGAGACTATATATCTGGTTCAATGGCATCCCCCTCACCTCAACCTAATACAGAAGAGATGATCAATATTCTTCCACTAAAGTATGATAAATACTTGGTTAAGAAATCCCTCAGGTGTGTCTAGTTTCTTCCATTTCCCAGAAGGCAGGTATACCATATAGCTATTACACCCACATCTGTGCTAGATGGTGCTAGATCACTTGTATGAGGTCTCACTGAATCCTCCCAACTAGCCTATGAACTTGATGATCTAGTATCTGATACTGTATTTGATATTTGATATTGTATTTGATAGATTTAGAAACTGAAACACACAAGCTATTAACTCATCCAAGACCAGTTACCAATCAACAAAGCCAAGATGCAAACCCCACTCCCTAAGACATTATTTCTTTGTGAGCAACCCCTATATAAGTGGCAAGTGGCACACACAAAAAAGAGGCTGTTGCCAAAAGAAGACTGAAGAAACCTATTTCAATCTCATCTAAACATCTCCTTTGGGGCGCCTGGCTGGCTCAGTTGTTTAAGCGACTGCCTTCGGCTCAGGTCATGATCCTGGAGTCCGGGGATCTAGTCCCACATCAGGCTCCCTCTGCTTCTCCCTCTGACCCTCTTCCCTCTCGTGCTATCTCTCATTCTCTCTCTCTCAAATAAATAAATAAAATCTTTAATAATAAATAAATAAATAAATAAACATCTCCTTTCCCTAGAACCTAAATATAAAGCCCCATTATTAATAGCATGAGGTCCTCAAGAGTGGATTGTCCATATGAACCATGTATCTGCATCTCTAAAATAAGCACCATATTTCTGCCTGCCACTTAGTTAAGTTGCCTAAACCATGGGTCCCATCAGCGCACTGTTGAGCAGGACAGTTACCACGCGCCTTCATACACATGGAAAGAGACTGTAGTGCTGGGAACTTCTCATATATCTTAGGAGAAAAATGCTACAATACTACAAAAGGAACGAAGGGGGTGCCTGATGACTCAGTCAGTTAAGCCTGACTCGATTTTTGGCTCAGGTCATGATCTCAGGGTCATGACATGGAGCCCCGAGTCTGCTTGTCCCTCTCCCTCTGCTCCTCCCCACCACTTGCGCTAGTGCATGCACTCTCGCTCTTTCTCTCTCTCAAAATAAATAAATAAATGGAATGAAGAATTTATGCTGCCAGGAATATGACACACTAGAAAGAGCCATAGAAAATCCTTCCTGTTACAAAACACCCAGAAATAAAGAAATAATAAAAAATCCAGAGTAGTAAACTTTGTCGCCTTGAAAGTCTGGAAGGTTTTGGGCGCCTGGGTGGTTCAGTTGGTTGAGCGACTGCCTTCGGCTCAGGTCATGATCCCGGAGTCCCGGGATCGAGTCCCGCATTGGGCTCCTGGCTCGGCGGGGAGCCTGCTTCTCCCTCTGACCCTATCCCCTCTCATGCTGTTTCCCTCTCTCTCTCTCTCAAATAAATAAA